>NW_022195204.1:287500-735560 GCF_008641045.1 Pistacia vera | reverse complement strand
GTGAAATGACGATAAATATTTTTCTAGATAATATTGAGCAAATCCATTTAACAAAAGACACGTGTGTGTAATGTGTTTGTTTAATAACTTTACATGAGTAAACGACATATTCCCAACCAAGGTTTGACGAAACCTAAGTTGGTACTTCAAATTTCATTTATTCCAGATTCTTACCCTTAAAATAACACTGTTAACAATTTTTAGGGTAGTGAGAGTATAATTACCATAATGCCCTTAACCCTAAATTAATAAATTATTTTTAACCCCTAAATTACTAAAATTATAAAATTAACCATCTTATTTTGAAATTACTTCAATTACACCCTCAATTACTGCACACTGTCTCGGTTTTCATCGGATCTGGGCTATTTCCGATGGCAATGAACCCCTTGATCACCTCCATCACCTTCCCCATCGTTCGTCGTCCAAAACCCCTGTGGTTCCTGACTCATTGGGCCCTCCAATCACTGGCGCCATCAAGCTTAGATTTTCGTCGTTTTAATAATGATTTCGGTCGATTCCGATGACGAAAATCCAATTGGATATCGCCACTGCAATCAGCATCTCCAAATCTCCAAATCCCTAATGTCCCCAGCAACCGTTTAGTGGTCATTCGCTGGTGGAGACCGATGAAAACCAGTCGCATGTGGTAGCTGTCGTGGCTGGCGATCGGCGAGTGATGAGGGGTTATGAAGGATAAGGTTTTGTATAGGGGAGGATGAGGGTTCGAATGGTGGTGACAAGAGTGATTTTGGGTGGAAGAATCGCCGGAAAAGGGCGAAAAACGTCAACAATGATGTTGGCTAACGTGCTTCGGAACTTTGTTAGGGGCGGCGATATGCTAATGTGAGCCTCCTCTGCGAAATAACCAATTTACCCCTGAGCCGTTATATCTAACTATTTTTCGTTATTTTAAGGGTGGGAATCTGGAATAAATGGAACTTGGGGTACCAACTTGGGATTTCGTCAAACCTTTGGTGGGAATATGTCGTTTACTCACTTTACATTAATATTGTTTTGTACATGCATTTTTATTAGTTTTAAAGGGTTATTTTTGTGATTAAGCTAATTTCTAAGTCAATTAACGGTCAAACAAAGTCATTTGTTTAAGTCAAAGAACCATGGCTATGTATTTGAAACTAGTATCCTTGCTTGTTATTTAATGAGCCACAGGGACAAAAAATTCTCATAAGTGTATAGATTTAAAACGAGCTATAATTCCTAACCTGCCCTCACGTTTGGGTTTTATAAAAGACACCCTAAAGTCGTAAAATAACATCTCATACCTCTCCTCGCATTAATGCTAGATCCACAACCTAATCTCATAACTTTTAACGTGACAGTTCGTAATTAGTCAACTAGTAAATAGATCTTGCCTGCGTGCTATGAGTCCGCCTATCCATTTGCAAGCTGACTAATTACAAGTTATCACGTCGGGGGTTGTAAGATTGGGTTGTGGATTTGATTGTCTCAAACATTCCTCGTTGTTTTTAACAAAATCATTTGACTAGGGGTCAAAACCTATACAGTAATTACAAATTGACAAAATATGTATATTTTGTTGATGTGTGATTTTGATACCAACAACTTCGCATGTGTAAAGTGTGAAGAAAGTTTTAGAAATTACACATGATGTGATTGATTCAAGAGTTGATTATAGTGATGAAATGATATATGTTTGTAGAAACATAAATAAAAGATTGACAAAAAAGATTTTTATAATGGTTCAGATGCTTAAAGCAAATCCTACGTTCATTATTATTTTATTATTCTTTGACTATTTTGCTGATATTGCTTATAAGACGTACAAAAATGGAGTAATGTTTTATTTACTGAGAAAAAATAATAAAGCTCAAACATATGCCTAGCTCTCATATGCACAGTCAACAATTTTTTCAAGAAGAGAGGTATTCATTTATATACCTTTGAGCTCAACGTAACGAATACTTTTGCAAGTTGACTTGACATATGGATAGGACAAGTATTATAAAATATATCTTTGAGACGGTTTAAGTTTTTACAACTAATATATTTTGTCTTTTAAGTAATGTTGACATCAATGTGTATTTTTTAGGCATAACATATTTTATTCATTTCTTTGAATGAACACATAAGAAAAGTTTTCATATAATTGTATTTAATTACTTAATTTGTTTCCCTAACATTAATTCATGGTCTGTCCTTGGATGGAAGAGTTTGCCGTCCCTGTAAACAAACATGGAGGTGGGAGATTTGGGACATTTTTTGAACTGCGAGGGAGGATGTAGAACGCTACTTAAGACGTTTGAGAGTGTCTCGTTTAAAACCCAAACATTTAGGAGGTCAGAAAATAGCCTGTTTAAAAGAGATAGAGATAAGAAAAACAAGTGGTTTACAATTACATACATAGAACAACTTCCACGTTGTTCTGGAGCCGAAAACGAACACTCTTGTCAACGGAATCAAGGAGATCGAAGTCAATTAATTACAACATTAAAACACTATTGGACAAGATTTCCTAAACTCCTAAATTAAACATACGTTGATTTATCAATTTTCAACTTAATTTATTATTAATAACAGAATTTACGAGACGGCTTTTGTTGGTGGAATATCGGCAATAAATTGTGAACAGAATGGCACGATTATTATTCATTAAGAATAACGTAAGATTAAGATAAATTAATTAGACTCCAAATACCAAACACGCCTTTACTACATCTCAACAGCCAATAGTGTCGCGAGTCGACCGTTCAGCAAACTCTTTTCTTCTTTTTAGCTTTGCTTTTCCTTCTCTTCATGTTTTGACCTTTCATAAATAATCCATAATTAAACAAAAAATTCAATCGCAGTTAAACAGTGATTCGGATTCCGCCTTTACTACAATGGTAGTTTCTTCATAATTAAGGTACGATTATTAATTATTGAGTTTAGGTACATATTTTTTTCGGTTGTTAGATCTTCGCTTTTGTTTTCAAAATTCTCATCAACTTAGCGTCGGTAATCTATTGGATTTTGAAATTTGTTCAGTTTCTTTTATATTGTTTGTCTTTTTTGAATTTTCTCTGGAGATTAGTGATTGAGAGGCGAATTAAATTGAAGATTGTTTTGGACAGAGTTTAATTGACCGATGTTTGTTCTTTTTAATGGATTGCAGTTAAAGCGCTTTGTTATTTGAGAATTTGACCCAGAAATTAGTCGTGAGGGAGATAGAGGGAGGGCGTTATGAATTGAAGTTTGTGGTGGTAAAGAGATGAACGTGAGCCATGCGTCGGTTCACCCTGTGGAAGATCCTCCGACCACGGATGGCGGCAATGCTCCGAGAGTGAGGATGAAGGACATACAGGGCATGCCCGGGACGCCTGGCGGCCTGACTTTGCGAATTTGTCAGTTGATCTTTGCCGTTGCAGCGCTTTGTGTCATGGCGACCACCAGTGACTTCCCTTCTGTAACTGCTTTTTGGTAATATACCATGTCGTTTGTATCAAGTTTACTCATTAAGTTCGTTTGTTGGTTAATTAGTTTTATGTTTGTATAAATGGATTGCAATACATAGAGTTTATAAATCGCCTTTTGTTAGTAAAATCTGGTTGATTGAGTTTTGAAGAAGAGCTAGAATTATTTTGGTACATTTGGATTTTGTGAAAATGAGACTCTGGTTTGGGTTTTTATTTCAAATCGTGTGAATGTCATCAGAACCATTGGGTTTGCTGTTTGGGAAAGATACTCAATTAGAGCTAAGTCTGCTGAGTGTAAACATCATAATGCAAAAGATGTTAAAATCGAATAGGTCTGAAATTGGGTAATTTATATTATTCAGTGCTGCTTTTTGGTGGATACATGCATTGCATTTTCTTTTCTTGGCAGTTTGGTTGATGTTCTTTGGTAAATAATTCATAGTAGTTAGTCAACTATCATTTTGGTTGAGAATTAATTTATCCTGTCTGCAATCATTTTTGTATTAGTTTTCCATGTTCTAATGCAATAGAGTGCTTATATAAGGATCAATCCAGTTGTGTCTATGATTATCTACTTTCAGTAAAAATTATGAATTTTGTAGAACTTAAAAGATTGGAATTTAGTAATAATTGCAAAGGACATTGCCAGATCTACTCAGTTCTAGACACAATTAGCTTCCTTTTTTTAAATTGAGAGTTTTAAGTTTGATAGCAAAATCCATTGGGTATGAGGATCTAGAATTCAGGGTAAGTTCTGTAGTTCGTGTTTCCAGCATCTGTTGGGTTGCCTCTGCAGAAATACTCTTGATGGTGTTTAGATATGAAGTGTGAGGTGATGGACTCCATCCCCATATAGAAAATGTCTAGCATCCTATCAAGATGTGTAAGGTTGAGCTGTTTAAAGCCATTAGTGATTATGGATTGATGTTGTGCAACTTCTCATTGTTGACCTGCTCATCAAATATCTGTAGTTACTTTGTGGTGTGTGTGGTCAACTGTTAGTTCTGCATTATTGGCAGATTAGTGAGAGGGCTGGCTGTGCATTGCAGGATCTTTGGCTAAATTATGGTGCTTGGTTTTGCCTTTTGGGTTTTGTCTGTGGAATTTCGGTCATGTAACATATTGTTGAATCTGGGCTTCATGTACCATATATATATATATGTGTGTCTGTGTGTGGTGTGTATATATATATATATATATATATATATATATAATCATACAAGACACAGGTTCTCTATCTGAAAAGATGAGAACAAAACTAGGTGAATATGGACTTGCTTTTAACCCTGTCCGGAAAAGGGAGTGAAGACTTGTATTCTATGATTCTGAAAATAGTCAGTCAACTTTCAAATATTTTAGCTACACTCTTAATTTGTTTGTTTATTTCTTGGATATCTTTGTACAACTTGAGTACTTGATATGCTAAGTTAAATACATACTTAAGTTTGGGCTGGGTTTGGAAATGGGTAGGATAAAGAATTGACATTTTCCCCGTCTCCTAAGATTTCAGGATTAGATGAATCTGATGTCTGAATTTATAGGTGCAACAACGGAAGTTGCTCATGCCGATTTAATCTGCCCTAATTTAACTCATGTACTGTGAAAACTTGTATCAAGCCCAAGCCAACATTAAAGCAGTATACTTCCATGCTGGCAAGCTATCTAGTGCATATCATCTGTTGAAAATCATATTCAACATCTTGTGCTCGTAATCAGGCAGTTGACTGTTGAATACATACGTGATTGACCTATTGAAGTAACAAATTTTCAGTTTGTGATTCTGTATATAATGTTATCACGAAGGTTTCTGCTTGGCATTAAATGGAATCTTTTCTGATATTTGCTACATCAGCTTCCTTGTTGCAGCTGCTGGCTTGCAAAGTTTGTGGAGCCTTTCGTTGGCCATTGTAGACATTTATGCCCTTCTGGTGATGCGATCCTTGCAAAACAATCGAATTGTCAGTTTGTTTGCTGTTGGTGATGGGGTAAGATAATGCACTTAACAGTAATATAACTAAGTTGTTGCAGCACATATCAACACCACTCTTGATTTGATGTCTTATTAATTTGGTTAATTCCTGGGAAATTTTTTACTTGCACTTTGGTTGTCTGAACAATATGTTTTTTGATATAGGTGACTGAAATTAGCATATTGCCAAGTTTTTTAAGCGTGTGACACCTTTTCTGACACCTAAGAAGTTGGGCTGTTTTGAACTACTTGGTTTTGCCTATGATGCTTTTCAGAGAATTTGTTGAAACTTTCTTTTTTTAAATGAAAATGCAAGCAATAATTTCATTAAATTACTTTTTAATTTAAAAATGTTGGTTGTAATAGCTCAAGCCATTGTTGCTTTTGGTCTCAGTATCTTGTCATAGACACTGCGCCGAGTAACCAACTGCTGCCTTATCACATGCAGCATCAGATTGTTGTCGTACTACTGAAAAACTTAAGCTATTCACTGAGAGCTCAATTCAGGATGGAGCCAAGTCTAGATTGAGTTTGACTTTATAGATCTTTTCTCTGGTAATCTTTTCCAGCAAAATGTATATACAGAAGATGTAAAACTTCGCATATTCTTGGAACCATTTTGAACAATTAATGCTGGTTAGAATCTCTGATCTTACATTTAATAGAAAACCTTTGATGTTCATTTGTGGATAGCATTCATCATGTTCATTCCCAGCTATTTTGTAGAATAGGACTTTGAACAAATTTTGATTAAGGAATGTTGCCAACAGTGTATATGAATGTTGAGAAGATTATCAGCATGCACTTAAAATGTTGGAAGGCCATGTAAATATTCACTACGCTATGTAACTACCTGAATATATTTGTCCCACCCTTCTTCTCTGTGGCATACTGCTACCGTAACTTGCTTTTTACAGATTCTTAATTCATGATTACGTATTTATGAGTTTATTTATCATATTCAAAATTCTATTTATGTTTAAATAAAATTGTTTCGTTTTTTTTGCAGATAACATCGACTCTTACATTTGCTGCAGCATGTGCATCTGCTGGCATCACAGTTCTTATTGACAATGATCTTCAAAGCTGTTACCAGAATCACTGTGTGCAGTTTGAAACTGCTACTGCCATGGCCTTTATAAGCTGGTTTACTGCATTACCATCTTTTCTCTTAAATTTTTGGTCATTGGCGTCCCGATGAGAAGATCCCATGTAAAAATCCAGAAAGAGGAAGAAGATTCTGGCCATTTTGGACTAATAGCTGAAGCTTACATATCGATGTCGTGTGTATCTGTGATCTTTCCCTTGGCTTTTTGTGTTTTAAAACTTGGTTGTGTTGTCGTGTGTATAGTTTTATGAAATCAGGCTGCAACATACATATTTGGTTATGGATGGGTAACTATCCATTTGGCAATGGGAGAGATCCAATTGATTGAATTATTTTAGTGATAACTGTAAACAATCACCTGGAATATTTTCAAACCCTCTTCGATTGTGTGTTAATGCTCTACTCTTTTGTCACTTAAACTCTGAATTAGTAATACAACCAATTTTTCTGCGTAATTTCTTCAATAAAAAGGCTCTAATGATTTGATATCATCATTTAACGTAAAATTGATTCAATTATTATTTTAAGAAGTACAAGTGAAATTAATATGGGTGAGTCAATGTGATGTGATTACATTTAGTTTTATTTTTCCTTTGGAAGGTTACAATGATGAGAAAGAAAATGGAAAAATAATTAATTATCCTTGCTCTCGTAATTGAAGCATCATGAAGAGAAGTGCAAACTGATGATTCTATTCTTAAATTTTTTACAAGCGATCGACAGTTGTGTCTTTCTTACTTGGCAGGAAGTACTAAAATTTAGTCATCAATTTATTGCAGAAATAATTTCCCCTCATATCCTATATTCTCTGAACAGTCTACCAACATTTGATAGTATTTTGGGAATCAAGAGAAGGTTAAATCGATTCTTGATTCTTGAACGGTTTCTCATCGTCATCAAAGAAAGGAGTTTGTGATAACAGATTCAATTTATCCTACTGTTGTTAGCTCAGAATATGTCTTCCATTTCCACTCAGGTACTTCCAAATCTTTTAATGCCAAAACTGCCAATACCCTTTTTGTCCTTCTACATTTGCAAAACATAAAATACTTCTAACAATAATACTCAGCTCAACTGGCAATGAAAGTTGATAAAAGTTTCACTAGTTTTATTTGGTTTACATGTAGTTAGATTATACTAAAATTGCAATTTCAAGCAGAAGTGCGAAGGCAGCAGCGGTAGCTGATGACCAAGCAAGAGTTAATCAGGTACTTGCTGAGACCATATCCAGGAATTGAACGCAGAAATTGGTGAAAATGATCCCATTTCTTCAAGAATCTCTGACCCATAGTAATACTTTCGTGTATTAATGAAGAGGTTTAATCTAAGAATAAACCAGTTGTTTACTTGTTCATTGTTCCAGTAATCTGATGAAGTTCAGTTCACCAGAGTTTTAACCAGGTGAAAGGACTTGTATTAATGATCTAGATTTGAACATGGCCATACCTGAAACATATATTGAATTTGAAGTTGAAATATTCTACAAGGTGGGTCTTAATGCGTGCGCAAGAATAGTTCCAAAAAAAGGCAAAGCCAATCCAATCAATCAGCTTTAGACATATTCATTTTCCATTGACGAAGCAAAGTAAAGTGAATGTCTTAAATCATTCATAATAACAAATGGAATTTAACGACAACAAATGATGGCTGATCCCACACCTTCAAAATTTTCNAAAGAGAAAGAGGAAAAGAAAGACGTACCCAAAGAGTTATTGAACGGGGAGTTGTAAGGAAAGAATTAGAGAAAGAGAGTTACGGGGCTAGTATGAGTAGAGGATTTACTTACTGAGCATTATTTTAGAGCTCACCCCGTTGTTTTCCCATGTTTTGCAGGACCTAGGTGAGGACACTGTCGGATGGATGTCGGCATGCGAGGAGGAGTGGTTACACTGTCCCTGATGTTTTGATGACTTTTTGTATACGTTATATATATATTGTGTGTAAAAATGCATATGTTTGTAAAGAGTATGTATATATGTTTAATAAAAGAAAAACTTGGGCCCAATTTCTTTATGTTATTTTATATGTATTTCATTATAATCTTTTGAGTAGTAGTGGCTATTACATGGTCTGATTAGGCGCCTGTTGTTAAAAGGTTTCAACAACAAAAATTTCAAGTTGCAAAGACCTATTTTCTTTAGTGTCTTATGATGGCACCATTTTCTAACATAAAAAATAAATAAATAAAATCGTTTTAATATGCAATAATTATATTCCCATGTCTAACAGCGTTTTCAGAAGTACAACATGTCTTGGCAACATTGGGCCGCCAAACAACCAGTCTACGACGCTAATATTTTTTTTTTAAATTAGATTAAAGCATAGCAATGCTTAATAATTCCTACTTTCTGTGAAATGGAAATGTGTAAAATGAAAGGGCGTGGATCATGAATAATGTCTTCTATATACCCTTAACACATGAGCCAAACGTTAAAAAGTTATTTGTCGTCTAGTAATTTAAAAGCACTTGAAAAAAAGAAAAAGAAAATGTGAAAGCTGATTTTATTCAAAGAATCAACTGGAAAAAAAAGAAACCCAACCAACCAACTAATAACCATATATTACTAAATCAATTCGAAATAGTAAACTCTCCAAATAGTAGAAGTCTTTATTTTTCGATAGTTGGAAGGTTTGGTACATTATTTAGATCCCAAGTCAAGCCAAACGAAATAATTAGACCAAAACATGGCTATGTTGAGATTATGTGGCAGAAAAATGCACAATAAATAAAACTCAAAAATGGCAAGTACACCGAAAAATTATACTGCATGACCTTGAATAGATTATTTTCAACACAAAAAACCTCAACAAATATTGAGCTTACATGACTTTACTTCCTACTCTTAACAATGATATAAAAGAAATAAAATTAAATAACATAAAAAACTATTGTATTTGACTCCTAATTTTTTAAATATTAACAAAGATGCCAAGGTTGTTATTGTGGTTTGATATATATATATATATATTGTCAGAATTAATAAACTCTAATCAACGTTTAGGTATCCATTTTTAAAGCATAACGGAAATGATTTTACCAAGTTGATTAAAAATTATCAAGTTAAGTGTGAATCAACAAACATAAGCACAAAATGTAACACTACAATAAAAACCCTAATTCTTGACAGTTATTAACTGTCAAGGAAGCCCCTATCAAGAAAGGGTTGACAGTTTTCGAACTATCACTTGATAGATTCTTGACAGTTCGAAAATTACTAAGGATTTAGTCGAATTTTAACCAAATCCTTGATAGTTTTCAAACTATCAATGATTTTTTTCTAATTTTTTTTATTTTGTAATTAGTTTATTTTCCTAGTTATTACCAATTAAATTATGGAATAATGCAACGAAATTATTCATAATATTTCTCAACCAATAACAATTATCACAATTCAACAATAAATTTAGACACTCAACAATCTCTCCATTAATTTATTGAATAGTACATTTATTAGTGTTGCTTTTATTAAACAAAATTGAACAACAGTATAAGTTGTAAAATATTGCAAAAACAACTATAAAAGATTAAAAGTAGATAAATGTTTTTCAATTTAAAACTACAATCACATAACAAAGAATGAGATGTTACTATATCCATAGTCATGCGAGCATAACCCCTTCAACCGCCTGTGTAGAGATTTTGTTTTTTCCTCCTATTTTTCAGTTCTTCACTTTTCCCTTAAAATAACCATACACAACTGCATCAACATTACTCATATGCATATAATATAACAACCAAATGTAGTGATGACAATGGGTCGGGCCGGGACCGGGTACCCCTTGGCCCAGGTCCAAGCCCAACCTCATGACAAAGGCCCAAGCCCGGCCCAAGCCCATCACGGGTATGACAAGTAAAGCCCAAGCCCGACCCGACAGACTTTTTGTAACCTCAGGCCCGGCCCAAGCCCGCCCATTTTTATAATGTAAATTTTTAAATATTAATAAATTTGAATTCTTTTTTATATTTTTAATTCTAGAAACAGTTTTTAAATATTAATTTAGTTTTTAATACTCACCAAATGGGATGAGATTAGGGTTTGGGAAAAATGGGTATATATATGTAAAATAATATTATAATTAAATATATAGTATAAGGGTAATTTAGCAAAATTAATACTAAAATTTTCGGGTCAGGTAAGAAAACATACCCAAGCCCAGCTGGTACTCGAGGTCGGGCTTTAAATCAAGCCCAGGTCCAAGCCCAAGCTCAAGCCCGCAAACGCCAGGTAAAACCCGGCCTTTTTGGGACGGGCCAGGCCGGATGCTCAGAAATATCAAGCTCATTGCCATCTCTAATCAAATGTGTGTAGTGATATAATCATCTTAAACTTTGACCCTATTTTTTCTTTCACAAACTTTTTCCATTCACCAATAATCTTGATGTTATCAAGTTCGAGGGCCATTCTTTCCTCTGGCCGTCTTAATTTTGCTCATCAGCTTAGACTTTGAAGCTCTCCAAAGAGCACCCATCTTCATAAACATATAGTGTTTCTGCCATTCCTCTTTCAACTTATATCTTACCTAAGAGTTATAAGTAAATTGTTAGAACAAGTATCAAATATATACTTACGTAGATAAATTAAATATATATATAACCCAAAATGTTTCAACTTTCTAACAACAATTAAGCACTAGTAAATAAATTATACAAACACATTAATTAATGCTTGGATTTTCAACACCAAATATACGAAGACATTAATAAATGCCTGGATAAGATTTTGCAGAAAAGCCTTGAAAAAACCAAATATACAGGGATGGATGGAAAACTGTCACATTTTTTAATACATTTAACCAAGCACCAATGGTGGAATAGTGCATCCTTTTAAACCTCATTTATTTCACAGCTTCGTATAATGAAAAAATCCATGCACAAACACAATCAAACTGTTGAGATTTAAATGTCATATTAAATACTAGACATATTAGCATGATATCTGTCAAAGAATTTAAGGCTTTTAAATAAAAGCCCGTGATTCACCTTGTCTGGAAGTGTAAAAGAGTCAATCATTTCTCCTCCTTCAGTATCAGTTTCAGTTTCAAGTTCGAAGAGGAGAAAGCAACACTAAGGAAAATTTTGGTGCACTAAAAATTCAATTAAACTAATATAAATGCAAACCTGAGGCTGGGATCCCCTGATGGAAAAATATAACTGTCAGTAGGTTAGAATTTGCATTTCTCAACCCCAATTCAATCAACGGTAGAAGGAACTAGCTTACCTGCTGCATTAACTTGGCGAAGTCAGCACATAATGACTTTCGCCAGACTCATCAAAAATTTTATCCAGTGAGATATCTTGTGGAGCCGTTAGAGTTATCTCCAGCATGTCAAGGCCTGCTTGGTTTGCAGAGACGAAAACTGGAAGCGACTGCAGCATCAACAAAGATGCATAAGCAAAAAATCACTGAAACTTATTCCAGACTAAACAATTTGATTGGTTTCTTCAATATTAAGGAACTTAATTCTAAAAAAGTAATTTCTATATCACAAATGGACAGGATGTAAATTTTGATAGACTTCAAAATATACCTTCAATGAACCGCACAATATGGCATCCTGATGATGCCAAAGATGCTTCAACACAGAGTCGCCAACAACAGAACCAGATGTTGTTGCTAATGCCGGATAATGCAAAGAAAAGAAAGAAAAGCAAACTGATAAACTGAAGGGGTGATCTGATCTATTACAAAATGAGTTTTACATCAACTAATAAAGCAAAAAAGGTTCACTGTTGACAACCACTTTGCAGACATATTTTACCCAACATTAATCTAAGCCATACATTAATACCAACTTACAACAACCAATATAGAGACATCCCATATAACCTGGCGGTACAAAATCTAAACCATTACAAAATGAATTAATCAAGGCTGCCTCACATGACAGACGGTAGATTGCAATACAATTTTGAAGCCAGAACATATTCAAAACAGGTTGTCAAACTGCTGCATTTCCAGCTAACTATCAGAATTTAACACTCCTCCTTGATGGTTGGCTGGAAACACCAAGTCTGAATCTGAATTCTTCAAACTTGGCTTTGGAAACAGCTTTAGTCATAATGTCAGCCACTTGTAATTCACTCTTGCAATGCATCAGTTCCACTTCACCATTTTGTTCAGCCTCTCTCACTGCATGACATTTAATTTTGATATGTTTTGTACGTCCATGATGCACTGGATTTTTGGCCGTTGCTACAGCAGATAGGTTGTCACACATAATGGCAGTAGGCTTGACCTGCTTCAGTTTCAAATCCTCAAGAATCTTTCTCAGCCAAATGGCTTGATTCACAACAGCAGCAGCAGATATATACTCTGCTTTTGCTGTGGATTGAGCCACGGTTTCTTGCTTTCTTGATAGCCAACAAATAGCACCACAATTTAAGAAAAATGCATATCCTAAAGTACTCCTCATATCATCTGTTGAACCAGCCCAGTCACTGTCAAAAAAACCAATCAACTTGAATTCTTCTGATCTCCTAAACCACACCCCAAAGTCAGACTACCATTCACATATCTCAGCACCCTTTTTGCAGTCTTGAAGTGAGTCTCGGTTGGTTGGCTTATAAATCTGGACAGCAAACTTGTAGCATACATTAAGTCTGGTCTGGTTGTTGTCAAGTACAGAAGGCAACCAACCAAGCTCCTTTATAAACCTTCATCAACCTTCTCTGCCTCATCATCTTTTGACAATTTCTGGAACCAGTGGTAGGTCCACTGGTTTACAATTCTCCATGTAGAATTTCTTCAGGACTTCACTTGCATACTTTCTTTGGTTCACAAAGATACCATCTGCATCTTGATCAATCTCTATCCCTGTAATGACAACTACTACTCAAAAGATTATAATGAAATACATATAAAATAACATAAAGAAATTGGGCCCAAGTTTTTCTTTTATTAAACATATGTACATACTTTTTACAACATAAACATTTTTACACAAAATGTACAAAGTATACAAAAGGTCATCAAAAACATCAGGGACAGTGTAACCACTCCTCCTCGCGCGCCGACATCCATCCGACAGTGTCCTCACCTAGGTCCTGCAAAACATGGGAAAACAACGGGGTGAGCACTAAAACAATGCTCAGTAAGTAAATCCTCTACTCATACTAGCCCCGTAACTCTCTTTCTCTAATTCTTTCCTTACAACTCCTCATTCAATAACTCTTTGGGTACTTCTCTCTTTTTCTCTTTCTCTTTCTCTTAGAACTCTTTTCTCATAACTCTTTCATAAATCACGACCCCATCTCATCGGGGGCACGGCCGGGACTCACTCCCACTCTACGTGATCTCTACTTATTCTAGCCGATCGGACTCGGTTATGCATGGATTCGGAACCCTTGGCCATGTGAGTATATAATCTCTCTCTCTCGGGTACTCGGGTATAGCCCTCATCCGCATGCACTCTCACGGGCTACACCACTTCTCTATCTGATACTCATGCCGCTCTCTCAATGCGGCGTACATGCGGGAATACTCTACCCATTACTCACGGGTTCCCCATCGCACAACCTACTCTATTCTCTTTACTCTTAAAGAACTTATACTCACATTCTATACTAAATCTCAAGCTACTTCTCAAGTGTATAAACAAAGGTGTAGAGCTATCTCATGCTCCCTAATGCACTAATGAAATGCCAACTACAAGATTTCCTCAAAACAGTCATTCTGCACCAGTCACACTAAAACGGCCATAACTTATGCTATACACCTCGGATTACTACGGTTCTGGTCTCGTTTCAAAGCTTAGAAACAGGGCTACAACTTCTCTGTTTTGGTCTCAGCCCAGTTCGAACCGTAAGATACTCAAAAATTACTCAGAAAGTTACGGCAGTGACAGGGCAGATTTCACTTAGGCATTTCCTCAAACATCTCATGTGCATATAAACACCCTACGAAAATTACTACTAAACTTCATTTTTCTAGCCATCCAAATTGGGGAAAAACTCCCTCAATTACTCATAATCCCTGTCAAGAAAAGCACTCCCAAAAAGGATTACACAACATCTCTCAAACTTCATCTCAAACTCCATTCTCAATACACATATCAACAACACTTCTCATATTTAATCAATCCCAACTACTAAGACTAAGCACACATCTCATCTCAATTTTCAGTAGGTATACCATGTACATACATAATTAAAATAAGTCTCTACTCAAAGCTTAGTCATAACTCAACTTGGTTGGATTTACTTACCTTGTGCAAAGATGGGTTCCTTAGCACTTTTCCTTCCCTTTGTTGGCTTGTCTCTTCTCTACAACTCAAAACAACCACAAGGGCAGCAACAACACAATAAGACCTCACTATAAATACAAGAAAACTCACATCTAAAGCATGAATTCTTACCTTAGAAAGCTTTAGATGAAATCTCTACTCAAAACCCCTCTTAAATCCCTTAGAACTCTTGGAAAATTGGGTGGAGAAATTGAGAGAATATGGGCAATGGAAGAGGCGGTGGAATGAAGATGAGTAAGGGCTTTCTCTACACTTTACTCTTTTTAGTTCATATTAAAAGCTTCATTTCCCATTTTGCCCTTGTCCTTTCTTGGAAATTCCATCTATATCCTTTGATTCTTTACAACTACACCCCCATACAAACACAATCTCTACTAAATTTCCTTTCATTTTACTCCCCACTTTTCCTACTAATTAGGGGTAGAATGGTCATTGTGTCCCAAAAGAAGAATTCTCTAGAAAACTCAAGAATCATTGTTTTAGGCTCTTCGCCGCGGCGAAGCATTTTTCGTCGCCTCGGCGAAATTGGGCAGAACCTACCCGAATGCCACTTCTCCTCCTCGCCGCGGCGAAGCTTCTTCTTCGCCCCGGCGAAGTTTGAATTTCCAACTTCACCAAAACTCAACCCATTTTCAAGGCAACAATTCAACCAACTCCACATACAAACTCAATTTAAGTTAAAACAATAAACTTTTAACTAATACAACAACTCTTAAATACGTACCTCAAGTGGGATATTACAATCCCAAGAAAATATGACATTTCACCCAAGTCTGTCATTTCAAACTCACTATGCATGGATTTTTTGAATTGCTCCACTTGAGCTTGATTGCTTCCAATCACAAAAAGATCATCCACATACAGTGAAATGATCATTACATCATCTTCGGCTTCTCTAATGTATATAGTGTGCTCATTTGGACTCCTCACGAAGTCAAGACTAGGTAGGTGTCATTAATCCTGCTATACCAGGCCCTTGGTGCCTGTTTTAGGCCATATAAGGCCTTCTTCAGCAAGTAGACCTTTCCCACTTCTCCTTGAATCTGATACCCTTCTGGTTGTTCAATGTAGATTTCCTCATTCAACCAGCTATTCAAGAAGATAGATTTTACATCCAATTGATGAACTTTCCAAGAAAATTGAGCTACCACAGCAAGTAGCAGTCTGATGGTGTCATGCCGGGCAACTGGGGCAAATGTCTCTAGGAAATCCACTCCATATTGCTGAGCAAATCCTTTGACAACAAGCCTGGCCTTATGCTTCAAAACTGAACCATTTGGATTCACCTTTCTGTTTTCTGGTCTGTCCACAAGCTTCCAGGTCTGATTTTTTTCAATCATGGCTAGCTCCTCCTTCATGGCAATCCTCCAAGGTTTTGACTTCACTGCCTCTGAGTAGTTTGAAGGTTCCATTTGTGCCAAATTGCATCTATCATACACATCAGCCAAAGACCTTGTTCCTTTGACAGAACCTCTTCATCTAATTCATCTCCTGGATTTTCTTCAACCTAACCTGCTAGAGCTTCACTCAATTGAGGTCTTGTTTCTACATCACCCTCACATTTCTCCCAATTTCGGACTCCACTCTCATCAACTGTAACATCCCTAGAAATGATTATTTTCTTTGAATCAGGAACATATACTCTATAAGCTTTAGATTGGTTGTTATAGCCAATCAAAATTCCTGTCAAAGCCTTATCCTCTAGCTTTGTTCTTTTTGCAGGTGGTACAAGAACATAGCATATGCTTCCAAAAATTTTTAGATCATCCACTACTGTTTTGACTCCAGTCCAGGCTTCAATTGGTGTTTGACTGATCAAAGCTCTGACTGATCAAAGCTCTAGTAGGAAGTCTATTGAGCAAGTAGACCCCTGTGTTGATAGCCTCTGCCCAGAAGAATTTCGGAAGTTTTTTCTCAGCCATCATACACCTTGCCATCTCCATAAGAGTCATGTTCCTCCTTTCACTAACTCCATTCTGCTGTGGAGTATAAGGGCTGCTGAATTGATGTCTGATTCCAGCCTCTTTTTGCAGATCATTTCAAACTCTTGAGAATTGTATTCAGTACCATTGTCACTTCTCAAGATTTTGACGGTCTTTTCTGTTTGGTTTTCCACCTGTTGTTTGAACCTTTTGAATACACCAGCCACCTCATTTTTCTGCCTTAGAAAGTAAACCCAGCACATCCTAGACCAATCATCTATGAACAATACAAAGTATCTACTTCCATTTAAGGATAATGATTGTATTCGACCACACACATCCAAGTGAACAAGCTAAAGTTTTTCAAAGGCTCTCCATGCTTGATTCACTGGAAAAGGTTTTCTACCCATCTTGCCTAATTGACATGCTTGGCAAACTCCTTTTGGTTCTTCAACAATGGGCAAATTCTGGACTAAGGTTTTTGACTGAATCTCCCTTAGACTTGTATAATGTACATGGCCTAATCTCTTATGCCATATCTCAGCTTCATCTTCTCTAGCATTACATGCTTTGTGTGGAGTAATTCTCCACATGATTGGAAACTCTTCCCTACCATTCTTACTCTCATAATCTCACTTCCTGTCCAAGATTATGCAAGATTGGTTTTGAAAATGCAATGCATAATCCTTTTCCAGCATTTGTCCTACACTAAGGAGACTTTGATTTATATCAGGTACATAAAGTACATCTGAGATTAGTTTTATACCTTTCGGTGTCTAGATTGCAACATCTCCTTTCCCTCTTGCTTCCACAAATTCTCCATTTCCCACTTTGATCCTTGACCAATGTGAGTGATCTAGGTTCACAAAACTTTGCAAATCTAGTGCCATGTGATGTGTACATCCACTGTCAATCAAACAGGTATCATCACTTGCTTGGATCAAACTGGATGAGGCCACAAAAACTGCTCTGTTTCCTGCCTTGGGAGCTGTTCATTAGCTGTCTGAGCTTGCTATTGGGGCTGCTCTCCCTTGCTTTTGCAGACCCTTTCGATGTGGCCAAATTGCTTGCAGGCCCTACACTGTATTCCAAGCCTGAACCAACATCTATGCTGCATGTCCTTTCCTTTTACAGTGAGAACAAGCTGGAAAATTCTTCATTCCACCAGCTTTGTTCCACTGATTATTGGACCTTTCTTTTCCTCTCTTTTCTCTAGCAAACCTTCTGTTATTTCCTTGTGCAGACTTGCCCTTGTGAGCTGCTAACATTACCCCTTCATTCGTATCCTCCAACCTTAGGAGCCTTCTCTGCTCTTGTGCCTGCAGAGCATGGACCAGCTCAATCAAAGTGATCTGAGTTAGGTCCTTTGAGTCCTCCAAAGATGAGATCTTTTCTTCAAACATTTCCAGTAGACTTACTATCACCTTCTCTACTATTCTTTTATCTGTCATCTCCACTCCAAGCAACCTGATTTTATTGACTATGTTCATCAACCTATCAACATATTCCTCCACTTTCTTAGTCTCCTGCATTCTCAATGTCTCAAATTCCCTTCTCAAATTTAGCACATGCATGTTTCTTGCAGTGTCACTCCCCATGAACTTTTCTCTTAACTTGTCCCAAGCTTCTTTTGCTGTTTTGCATGCCATGATCCTTGTAAAAACTATTAGGAAATGGTCTATATATGCAGCAGAAAACAAAAAATCATAATAACAAGGATCGCTCCCATTGAGCCAAGATCAAAGGCACAATTTTATAATTTATGTTAAAATAGAAATCTACAGAAATTAATCATGAGTTTAGAAAAACATACACACGTTTGGAGGCTCCTCCAAATTTGTCAATGAACATTTTTGCTATCGACCCAAGTATATGATTGAACCCACGTAGTCCACACGAAGACAATCACAAAGAACTAAGGAGGGATTTGCTAGATCCTCCTTAGCCTTAAGAATCAAGAAGAAGAAAATCAAAGAGATTTGATTTTACTCTAAACCAAAAACTGGCGTGGGAGAGAGTGAGAGGGGCTGTGTGTGTTTCTTTTAATAAGAAGTGATCAATCAATTAAAAAATCACATACACATTTTTCTTTTACAGTGATATAACTTAGTTGCCCTATTCCCATATGGAATAGGCTTGGGCTCCAACCCAAACACCCCATGTTACCAAACACTCCCAATTGGATATTTAATTTATTTCATCATTATCTCAATTAAAATCAATTAATATATACTTAATATATATTAACATTTAACAATAATGATGATTTAATTAAATATATGCGAACACATATTTAAACGTAATTTCACTTATTTAATTTTTCTAACAAATTAAATAAAGGCTACGACCTCAGCAAATTTAATTCCACTGTGAAATTACCAAAATACCTTTTCTTCCCAAAAAGATGAAAACGCCATTTTTTCTTCCTGGCTCTTAAATTATCTTCTATGTGTGTGACCCATAGGCTCCTCATCATACCAGCAGTGTATAGTATCGCGATTAACACCAATTAATCGTCTCACTATACACAGACCAAGATTGGCCCCTAGCAAGGCATCATGGCCACCCGATAGATTCGGATTCAGCAAAGTAGCTACTTGTCAACGATATGGTTACCATACAATTCGATCCTTTCATCATCCGTTATCTCGACGAGACGAAGGCATAGAAATAGTGTCAACCTTCGGTTACTCTCGATATTATGTATTCAGTTTCTAGACCAATGACCTACATTATAAACTGGATAGAGCAACAACTCAATCCCACTGTGGCCATAGTTTTAGTGTCATTGTCATATATTGAATTGCGCCGTGGGATAACTTCTCCCATACCCAGGAGTGATGAATCCTCTGTCAGTCCACCATAGTCTTGATACACTCCCTGATACAGCCAATCACCATCGTATTGACAGCTCTAAATAGAACTGCGTTAGGCTAGTGTCAAACAGCACCAATCGGTGCACAAGGCGCTCTGGTGATCTCAAGTCTAAGGATCACATGCACCACCATTCGTTAGAGGATTTGTTCCATAGACACCGGGGTTACCATCTGATGAGAATACAAAATGTCATATTTACCCCCCTAATGTCTAGTATTTTATACTTATTTTCTGCCTAAATGTACTCATTATTATTCTATTTTGATTTAGGATGCAAATGGAGGCGTTAATTGCAAAACGGAATTAATTAAGTGAATTCGGACAGTTTCAACATTGTTTTGTAATCTGGACATAACTCTCTCATCCAAGCTCCAATTGAGATGATTCAAAATGCTGTGGAACGCTAAGAAAGAGATCTACAACTTTCATATTTTGAGTTGGGAGAGATACTTGATGCATCAGGGTTTTAATCGGGCTTAAAGTTGACACATCTGCACTAGACGTTCTGGAACATTCTGCCTTGTCATGCAATTCAAATAGGCAGATTTTTATTGGAAGATTTGAAGACCTATTGCACGAAAATTACAGCTGGACATAGTATTTTCCTATTTTGTATTAAGACTTCATTTTATTTTCAGTTACTTAGATTAGGATAAAGGTTATTTTGGGATTTTAGAATATTTTTAGGAGATTTAGATTGAGTAGAATTAGAATTCGAATGAGATATTTTTAAAGGGAGATCAGATTAGGGATAAGACATATCACACCACGCCTCTCTCTTATCTTCTTGGGAATTTTTCTTTCTTTTTGAGTTTTTGTTATGGCCATGAGAGGCTAATTTTTATAACTTGGTCAAAGGAAACGGAAGCCTCGGAATCAATAAATCTGTGAGATCTATCTGTTTTTAGTGTTCAATTTTATTCTTTGAGTATTGGATGTTCTTCTATGCTTATTTTAATGATTGTTTCATTTAATTTCTAGTAGGCCTACTAGGTTATTATTTGTTACAATCTACTGCTAAGTTAGATATCAAATCCGTAATTGTTTGATCCCTCTAACTTGTGAAGCAATTAGGGTTATTAATTTGCTGCGTCAGGAATTAGTAATCTTAAGAGGAACACTCGACTAAATTAAATGCAACCACTTGAGTTTGTGTTGTTTAGCTTCATCAATCTCTCTAGTTCTTAAGGCTGCCACTTGATTAAATCTTTAGCGCTTGTCTAGGGTTGTTTAGTAGTAAGGTTAACTAAGATCGCTTGTTTCCTAGTTAATTACAACTAAGGAGGGATAGGAAAATAGTTCCAACAGTGAATATTCAAGTAAGAATTGATTTACTTTTGCATCAATGATCACTTGTAAGATTCTGATGGTGGATGTTGACGGAGACCAAGTTTCGTTATATTAATTGATTTCGAATTGAATTGTTTTTGTTTTTTTTGTTTTTGGCTAAGATTGTTTTTTGTTTTACTCAAAACCCCCCAGCCTTATTCACATCATCGAAAATTCGGCTAGACACTCTTCATGAGATCGACCCTTGCTTACCCTATTTATAGTTCAGTAGTTAGGTTAGGAAGGTTTTTAATCTTGGTTGCCTACGACAGCACACCACCACCCATGTGTTGCACCAGGTTGTCACCAAACAACCTTGACAAGTGAGATCAGTCACTGCCTTTCGACACATTCAACACTATGATAGCCTTACTGTATTATCTGTGCCCTTACTTTAGAATAATACTGGGGCTACGGACGTTTCTAGAATGGCCACCATATGTGCTCATAGGGTTCTCACTATCAAGATTTGAAACACTTGATACCCTCGTCACGGTTCTACCATTCTAAGGACATATATCAATACATATTGCAATAATAATGATTTACGTGATATAGAATAAAATGCCTTTTATTGATCAATGGACATTATTACAAAGAGTCAATTCTACAATAATTGATTGGCTCTAGGGCATCTACTCTAACAATCTCCCACTTACACTATAGTGAATCATTCATGTATCTAATACCAAATGATCTCAAGTCCTTTCATGCTTCTGCTGTGACAGAGGCTTTGTCAGTGGATCTGCAAAATTATCGTCAGTATGCACTTTACTAAACTGTACGTCTTGTCTCTTAACTATCTCTTTGATGAGATGGAATCGTCTAAGCATGTGTCTGGACTTCTGATGAGACCGTGGTTCCCTGGCTTGAGCAATTGCTCCATTGTTGTCACAATAGATGTCTATAGGATCAACAATCGTGGGAACCACACCAAGTTCAGTAATAAACTTCTTAATCCAGACTGCCTCCTTGGCCGCATCTGACAATGCAATAGACTCAGCCTCCATTGTAGAGTCTGCTACAGTGCTTTGCTTGGAGCTCTTCCAGCTCATTACACCGCCATTGAGACAAAATACAAACCTTGATTGCGATCGATAATCATCTTTGTCCGTTTGGAAACTAGCATCACTGTATCCTCTTACAGTGAGCTCATCTTCCCCTCCATAAACCAAGAACATATCCTTAGTCCTCTTCAGGTACTTAAGAATATTCTTGACAGCCATCCAATGATGCTCACCTGGATTCGATTGATATCTACTACAAGTGCTCAAAGCACATGAGACATCAATCCGAGTACAAACATGGCATACATGAGGATCAATGTGAGCATATGGGACCTCTTATCCTATCTCCTCCTCTTGGGTTTTAGGACACACTCTTAGAGAGATAAACACCATGTGAAATCAGAAGAAATCCCTCTTGGATTCTTCTATACTTAATCTTTTAGTACTTTGTCAGTATATGCACTCTGACTTAGGCCAAGCAACCTGTCGATCTATCATGATAGATCTTTATACTAAGGATGTAGGTTGTTTTCCCTAAGCCTTCAGGAAAGCACTGGATAACCAAGTCTTTACTGACTGTAAGTTCGATATATCATTCCCGATCAAAGATGTCATCGACATACAACACTAGGAGTAATGCGCTCCCACTCACTTTTGAACACAGGGCTCATTCATTCTTGATAAAACCAAATTCTTTTATAGCTCTATCAAAACGAAGTTCTAGTCCTGAGCTTGCTTGAGTCCATAAATGGATCTCTGCAACTTGCATACCTTATTAGCTGAATCAAGAACGAAACCATCAGGTTGTGTCATATACACATCTCCTCAAGGTTTCCGTTCAGGAAAGCAGTTTTGACTCCATTTGCCAAATCTCTAGTCATGATATGCAGCAATTGCAGCAAATCCAGATGGATTAATCATGGCAACCAGTGAAAGGTTTCTTCATAATCATGCCATGAATTTGTTTGAAACCTTTGAACCAGCCGTGCTTATAAGTATGCACGTGCCCTCCATGTCAGTCTTCTTCTTGAAGACCCATTTACACCCTATGGGTTTTACCTTTAGGTGTTCCACAGAGACTGCACTTAGTTCTGGTACATGGAGTCCATCTCAGATTTCATGGTTTCAAGTCATTTAACAGAATCTGGATCTGAATATAGCGTCTTCGTAGGTTCTGGGTTCATCGTCTTGGTATACTAGTACGTTACCACGTTGAATCACGAGATAACCGTACGGGCTAATGGGCTACTCTCCTAGATCTACTAGCTCCTGTGCCACCTGAGGTGGTTCACTTTGACCCACAAGTTATGGAGTAACCTTCTCATTATGTTCAACCACTTCCTATGGCACATCATCCGTCCTTCGTCTAGTATATTTGTGGTGTCTAGAACTTCATCGAGTTTTACTTTTTCCCACTAGTACTACTTAGAATATTCCTTTTCTAGGAAGACACAGATCGAGCAACAAAAATTTTGCGTCTTCTAGGTGGTAGAAATAGTATCCTTGGATAACCACAAATATACTTTACAGGATTTTGGGCCCAGCATACTCAAAGTCAATTTCTTAACATAAGTTTGCAACCCAAAATCCTTGATAAGACAAGTAGGCTTTGCCTACTCATAGCTCATATGGAGTCTTCTTACAGACTTTGACGACACACGGTTCAAGCGTGAGTCGCAGTCTCTAGGGCATAAACCCAGAACGATGCAAGTAAATCACTAAAACTCATCATGGACCAACCATGTCAAGTAAGGTCTTATTCCTCTTTTCAAACACTCCATTGTTGGGGTGTATAAGGAGGGGTGAGTTGTGATACTATCCCACATTCCTTCAGGTACTCTGAAAACTCTAAGCTTAAGTATTCACCTCCTCGATCTGATCGAAGAGCTTAATACTTTTGCCCACATATTCTGTACTTCATTCTGAATTCTTGAATTTATCAAAGGCTTCAGATTTAGTCTCATAAGGTAGACATAACCATTTCTACTGAAATCATCAGTAAAGTGATGAAGTATGAATATCCACCTCTGGCCTAACTGTTAGTGGACACACGCATCACTAGGATGAGGCCTAACAGCAGTAGCCCTTTCATATTTTCCTGTGAAAGGAGACTTGGTATCTGCCTAAAGGATGACTCGCATACCTCAAATGACTGAAAGTCAAAAGGGTCCAAAACTCCATCCCTTTGAAGTTTGCAATGATGTCTTATTAACATGACACAATCTACAGTGCCAGAGATGTCTGGTTTTGATCGCTATGTTAGCTTCCTTGGTTTGAATATGAGAATATCTTTATTGTTTAAATCAAGAACATATAATCCATATAACCTTGCAATTCCAAATAGAATACCATTCAAACTAAAGGACAACAATTCATTAAGTATCTCAAAATGATACCCTGTATTACAACGGGATACTGAAATAATATCCTAGAAATGAGGTATGTAATAACCGTTATGTAGTTCTAATAACAAGCCCGTAAGCAAAGATAAACAATAAGTCCCTACAGCCAATGCAGCCACATGTGCTCCATTTCTAACTCGTAGGTCCACGTCTCCCTTGGCGAGCACTTTACTCTGCCTTAATCCCTGCACATCAGTACAAAGTGAGTACCACATCTTAGTCAATGACCAAGATGTTGAGGAAGAGAAGTTAATCTCAATCATAAAAATACTTGAAATCGTAGCCTTTGACTTCTTCTGTGTGAGGAAAGCTTTGCAGTGTTTCCTCCAGTGGCCAGGCTTGCCACAAAGAAGCAGACTACCTTTCCCTCCCTGCCACTCTTAGTCCCAAAGCAACCTGTCCTTTGGGCTTTGGCTTGGTTGGCCTTGGCCTTACCCTGCCATTACCCTTTGCTTACTAGCAGCAAACAGTAAAACAGGCTTGGACTTTTTCAAGTCTGCTCTGCAGTCCCCAGCATTTCAAAATCATTATGAACAAAGCATAAGAATTAGACAAGGTTGCAGAATCAAATACATTTGTAATTCTACATCCAAACACCAAAGTCTCAAGCCTCTCTAGTACTCGATCATCTTGAGACACTGAGGACCAACTTGGTCTCCTCAGTCAGACGATCCAAATATACTTTCGACACCTCGTGCCCCTCATGTGAGCATTTGTTTCATAAAGCTCCTTGAGGTGTAAATAATGGAAGATCATACTTCTCATGCTGTTGCAGCATAGGTGTCATCGATGCTAAGATCAAGCATTGAACACTATCAACACTCTCAAGGAACTTTGATAAGTATCCTTTACTTCCTGAGTGACATCAGGATCAGGCTTAGCCATGTATGGCTTTTCGAGGATATACAGTTTCTTTTTAACTTGAGTATAATTCGAAGATTACGATACCAGTTTGAGAAAATGGATCCATCCAACGCTTTCTTTTGATTATCAGTCGCAGGTATAATGCTCATTTTGGTGAATCTACAATTGCAGAAATAAAGTAATTATAAAGTTCATTATTTAATAGGTCTTTTATTTAACGATGCTCCCACTATTTACTTAAGTCAATAGCCCTATACTAATCGGGAAAGCCCGTTGACTTTCCTAGTGGACTAAGACCCATCGACCACTTTCAAACCTTCGCTTTGGTGAACAAGCCAAATGACTTGATTAGGTAGGCCAACAAACTTAATCCACACTAGGATAGCTCTACTATCAACTCAAATGTGAAAAAGCCAACAAGCCAAACACAATCTAATAGCTCCAACCATTGTTCAAGTGGATTCTCAGTATCAGTAGAATGGACACTACATGTCACCACGTACACATAATATGTGTACTGTCCTACTATGCCTATTACGTGTTTCAACCTTCGCTTTGGCGAACAAGCAAAACCATCATTTTAAGTCGACCCATCACCATTAGGGAAAACTCCAATGCATTTTAACCTCACTGGTATGTACCCTTCGCTTGGTGAACAAGTTTCGACGAACAGTGGTTTAATTAAAACCTGGTGATGGAAGTCTTCAGACTTAATATACTTTATTGAGGGTTTCTTATTTATGCTCATCAGATTATTATCTTTGTAGAATGACATTATTTGCATGTTATTCAACATTCAACCCTAGCATGCATTCTAAAACAATAATAATACGTGTCGTACATGGCCCAACTAAAACCGATCTCGAGCCTAGAGGAATCGATGGGTCACCTGGGGTCCTGTAAAAAATATCTTGAGTCTAAGTATGGTTGCCTCGTCCTTTGCTCCGTCTTTAAGTACCTTACAAAACATTTTTAAAATACAAAAATAATTATACAAATCTTTACATCAATAAATTTAGAAACCTGATTTACATTCGAGGGGAATGAGATGAGAAGAGAATGTACATTGAGAAGAGGAGAAAGGCAAGACACGCAGGCCCTATTTAATAAATTTACAACCATACATACCCAAAAATAATTTAAAACATTCACCCTTAGGTCTAAGGCTCATGTACCGGGCACCATGCAATATACAAACAAGTACAAAGCATACATTTCAAAAACAATCAATTTTTTAAGTTTGTGGGTTATTTCTTTACCCCCTGACAATTTACAAATCTTATTTGGTCCAAAAGTTTTGAAACTTTACATTTCAGGCCTTATACACTCGGAAGTGTGCTCGCTGCAGCGATGAGTTATATTGCCGCGGCGTGTGTTGGTTATGCTAACGTCCATGCTCTAAGGACGATCATCGCGGCGATGGGTTATATCGCTGTAGCGAGCGCTATTTTCATACAGCCGCGGCAATGCTTTAGCGCTGGTTTCATCACCAGTGCCAGCGTGAACAACGCTCACTACGGCGATGGGTTATATCACCGCGGTAAGCGTACATAGATCTATAGCTCTAGATCTATTCATATAGTAACCATATACACTCCAAACGGATTTTCAATCAATCATACCCACTGATTTCAAACAAAAATTCATCACCAATATACCAAACTTGCAGATCATCAACAAATTAAATTAATCGATTAATAAATTTCTTAAAACATGATTTGAAGGCAGATTTTATAAGGCAACATAATATCATCAAATACATTTTATCAACCATCCACATAAAAACTGTGGAATTTGGTACCCTAGGCTCTGATACCACTGTTAGGAAATGGTCCATATACGCAGCGGAAAAAAAAATCATAATAATAAGGATCGTTCCCATTGAGCCAAGATAAAAGGTACCATTTTACAGTTTATGTTAAAATAGAAATCTACAGAAATTAATCATGAGTATAGAAAAACATACGCACGTTTGGAGGCTTCTCCCAATTTGTCAATGAACGTTTTTGCTATCGACCCAAGTGTAGGATCGAACCCACGTAGTCCACACGAAGACAATCACAAAGAACTAAGGAGGGATTTGTTAGATCCTCCTTAGCGTTAAGAATCAAGAAGAAGAAAATCAAAGAGATTTGATTTTAGGCTAAACCAAAAACTGGCGTGGGAGAGAGTGAGAGCAGCTGTGTGTGTTTCTTTTAATAAGAAGGGATCAATCAATTAAAAAATCACACACACATTTTTCTTTTATAGTGATAACTTAGTTGCCCTATTCCCATATGGAATAGGCTTGGGCTCTAACCCAAACACCCTATGTTACCAAACACTCCCAATTAGATATTTAATTTATTTCATCATTATCTCAATTAAAATCAATTAATATATACTTAATATATATTAACATTTAACAATAATGATGATTTAATTAAATATATGCGAACACATATTTAAACGTAATTTCACTTATTTAATTTTTCTAACAAATTAAATAAAGGCTATGACCTCAGCAAATTTAATTGCACTGTGAAATTACCAAAATACCCTTTTTCCCAAAAAGACGAAAACGCCATTTTTTCTTCCTGGCTCTTAAATTATCTTCTATGTGTGTGACCCATAGAGCCTCATCATACCGACAGTGTATAGTATCGTGATTAACACCAATTAATCGTCTCACTAATACACAGACCAAGATTGATCCCTAGTAAGGCATCATGGCCACCCGATAGATTCAGATTCAGCAAAGTAGCTACCTGTCAACGATATGGTTACCGTACAATTCGATCCTTTCATCATCCGTTATCTCGACGAGACGAAGGCATAGAAATAGTGTCAACCTTCAGTTACTCTTGATATTATGTATTCAGTTTCTGGACCAATGACCTGCATTATAAACTGGATAGAGCAACAACTCAATCCCACTGTGGCCACAGTTTTAGTGTCATTGTCATATATTGAATTGTGCCGTGGGATAACTTCTCCCATACCCAGGAGTGATGAATCCTCTGTCAATCCACCATAGTCTTGATACACTCATTGATACAGCCAATCACCGTTGTATTGACAGCTCTGAATAGAACTGCGTTTGGCTAGTGTCAAACAACACCAATCGGTGCACAAGGCGCTCCGGTGATCTCAAGTCTAAGGAACACATGCACCACTATTCGTTAGAGGATTTGTTCCATAGACACTGGGGTTACCATCCATATGGAATCCTCTGGTAGGTCTATCAAGTGAACTTGCTATGGTGTATTCGCCTACAGCAAGCACCCATGTGTTGCACTAGGTTGTCATCAAACAACCTTGACAAGTGAGGTCAGTCACTGCCTTTCGACAGGGTCGTTCAACACTATGATAGCCTTAACGTACTGTATGTGCCCTTACTTCAGAATAATATTGGGGCTACGGACGTTTCTAGAATGGCCACCATATATGCTCATAGGGTTCTCACTATTAAGATTTGAAACACTTGATACCCTCGTCATGGTTCTACCATTCTAAGGACATATATCAATACATATTGCAATAATAATGATTTACGCGATATAGAATAAAATGCCTTTTATTGATTAATGAACATTATTACAAAGAGTCAATTCTACAATAATTGATTGGCTCTAGGGCATCTACTCTAAAAAAAACAAGGTTTGTGAGAACTAAGTGGATGTGGGACAAGGCTCTTTGGGCCTTTGAAACTTCTTCTTCATGCAGCCAGATTTGGTTGAGTGTGGGATTTGGTCCTAGTTTTGGGGGGTTGTTTTTCTTCTTCTACATACTGCCAGAGTCCTTGTCCCCTCAGGTATGCTTTCATTTTGATAGCTCATATATGTTGGTGCTCACCATTAAATACAGGAGGTAAAAGAGAAGCTGTTTGAGTGGCCATTGATTTAAGAAAAACAAGTCTGATGCAGGGTAATTTTTCGGAGAGACAGATGAGGTGATTAAGAGAGAAAGAATATTTAGATTTTTCAGCTCAAGTAACCGAGCTCTGATACCATTTTGTTGTTGCTAATGCCGGATAATGCAAAGAAAAGAAAGAAAAGCAAATTGATAAACTGAAGGGGTGATCTGATCTATTACAAAATGAGTTTTACATCAACTAATAAAGCAGAAAAGGTTCACTGTTGAGAACCACCTTGCAGACATATTTTACCCAACATTAATCTAAGCCATACATTAATACCAACCTACAACAACTAATATAGACACATCCCATATAACCTGGCAGTACAAAATCTAAACCATTACAAAATGAATTAACCAAGGCTGCCTCACATGACAGAGGGTAGATTGCAACAGAATTTTGGAGCCAGAACATATTCAAAACAGGTTGTCAAACTACTGTATTTCTAGCTAACTATCAGAATTTAATGTCAGATCTAAACAACTCTGCCCCTAAATGGACGCTGCAGAAGAAATTAGAAGGAAACATTAGCAACTTTTGAAAAAAAAAATGAAGAAGAAGAAGAATAAATGAGCTAGTTGTCAACATGATAAGAACATGTTTCACTTAATAAATGTATAGACAAGGCCAGACAAAGATAATTAATTTGAATGCATTTTGAATAAAGATAATGATAACTTTGTTTCATCTTTGTCTTCTTTGCTCTCTCCACCAGGTAGCAATCTAAACTTGAGGTTGTCCACCTCATATATGACAATCACATGGAAAGAAGCCAACAAACGCTAGAAGTTAAATGGTCGCCCGCAACGACAGTGGCGTCTAGTGACAAAAATGCTCCAAAACATCATGAGAGGTAGATCAGGTCACAAGGAGTCCAAATATGTGACTTCGGAGACGAGATGAAACGACACCAAAATGTTATCAAAATCACATCAGGAAGGTGAAGCATCAATGCAATGAAATGAATTTTCCAATGAGATTTCGAGTCAAGCAAGCTTGGGGAAGGTGGATCTGACCTTAGGGAGTATGGACTGGCCCCTAAGATGTCTAGAAGTCACCGAAAAATGGAGAAAAGTGATGAGAATGCAAAATTTCATATTTACCCCCCTTAATGTCTAGTCTTTTATACCTATTTGTGGCCCAAATGTACTCATTATTATTCTATTTTGATTTAGGATGCAAATGGAGGTGTTAAATGCAAAACAAAACTAATTAGGTGAATTCGGATAGTTTCAACATCACTTTGTAATCCGGGCATAACTCTCTCATCCTAGCTCTGATTGAGATGATTAAAATAATATGGAACTAGAAGAAAGAGATCTACAACTTTTATGTTTTCAGTTTGGAGAGATACTCGCTGCATCAAGGTTGTAATCGGGCTTGAAGTTGATGCACCTGCACTGCTGACATTCTGGAACATTCCGCCTTTTCATGCAAGTCAAATAGGCAGTTTATTATTGGAAGTTTTAAAGAGCTGTTGCCTGCAAGTTACAGCTGGAAACAGCACTTTCCTATTTTATATTAGGACTTTATTTTATTTTCAATTAATTAGAATAGGATAAATGTTATTTTAGGATATTAGAATATTTTTAGAAGATTTAGTAGATTAAAAAGATTTGAATTGGATATTTTTAAAGGGGAGATCAGATTGGGAGAGATTACACATGCCTCTCCTTCTCCTCTTCTTGAACTTCTTTTGAGTTTTTCATGACAGCCATGAGCGGCTAAATTTTCATAACTTGGTCGAAGGAAACGGAGGCCTTGGAATCAATAAAACTGTGAGATCTAATCTACTTTTTTTTTTAGTGTTCAATATATGTTTTGAGTATTGGATGTTCTTCTATGCCTATTTTCATGATTGTTTCATTTAATTACTAGGAGGCCTACCAGTTTATTATTTGTTGCAATCTATTGCTAAATTAGATATCAAATCCGTAATTGTTTGATCCCTCTAATTTGTGAGTAACTAAGAGTTAAGAATTTGCTGCGTCAGGAATTATTAAATCTTAAGAAGAACACTCGACTGAATTAAATACAACCACTTGTGTTTGTGTTGTTCAGCTTCATCGATCTCTCTAGTTCTTAAGGCTGCCACTAGATTAAACCTTTAGCGGTTGTCTTGGGTTGTTAGTAGTAAGATTAATTAGATTGCTTGTTTCCTAATAACTACAACTAAGGAGAGATAGGAAAATAGTTCCAACGGTGAATACTCAAAGTAACAATTGATATATACTTGCATCGATGATCAGTTGTAAAATTCTGATAGTGGACGTTGACTTAGACCAAGGTTTGTTATTTTGATTGATTTCGATAATTTAATTTGAATTCTTTTTCCTGAAATTGTTTTCGTTTTACTCAACCACCCCACCCCCCCCCCCCCCCCCCAAAAAAAAAAAAAGCCTTGTTCATTTAACATAAAATTCGTTTAGACACTCTCCGTGGGAACGATCCTTACTCACACTACTACATGTGTTTTTAGGTTTTAATTTTGGTTGCTTGCGACGGCACATCAAAAAGTCATTGAGAAGATGAATGGTCGCAGATGAAGGAAGCTTAATGGTCACCGAAATCTGGGTGGCCGGCTGTTGGAGAATGAAAAGAGGAAAATAATTTAGGGTGGAGAGAATAAAAATGGGTTAATGAAAAAATGGGTGGAAAACTTTAGCCTTAATGAAAAATGGGTGGAAACTTTTTCCTTATTGAAATACCAGGTAAGCAAATGTTTTAGGGTTCTTTTATTTTTGTTTTCTCAACTTAATCCTTAGCAGTCAATAACTGTCAAGAATCATCTAAACTGTCAAGGAATATTTCAAATTCTTAACAGTTTTGAGAACGGTCGAGAAAATCTATCAAGGATGAGATTTTTTCTAGTAGTGTAAAGAACACAAGCATATACATGGTTCGGCTAAAACCACTCTTGGCCTACATTCATGGGACCTTGTCCAGATCGAAGCTAATCCACTAAAGTTTCAAAAAATACAAGAACAATCCAGAGTTGTATTTTGATACAGCAAAGTAAAACCCCGTGTTCTATGATACACTAAACTTCACCCTCTGATTTCCTTAATGACTTGTCACGCTTGGATCACTTCACATAAGGAACTCTCCCGGACAAGTTTAAGCTCCTCACAAGCTTCAAACGTTGAAGACATGCTCTAGTTTCAACAATGGAACCACGTCCTGATGCCATTCAACAAAGATGAAAGATAATATGATTTGAACACAAATACATAAAAGAACCTAACCTAGAATAAAACTCTCTGAATAAATTCAAAGCACAACAAAATGAATATTCAGGTTAGTTCAAAGAGATGCAAAAATGAAGATAATATAGAGATATTTCTTGCTTAACAATTCTTGCCAAGTCAGCAGACCAAGGCTGACATATGTTGGTCCAAAAGAGGAAAGTTTTCCACCAAATTTTCAGGACCACTAATGAAAAGGAAAAACTAATTCCTTGGACCACTTGTGGGTTTTAGGACACCTGTAAGTGGTCCTCACAACATCATATGAGATAAGGAAAAATATCTCAATCATATATTGAAAATATGCCATTTACACAAAATGAGTCAGACATGCAAATGCTTGCACAAAAGATAGATGTGTGCACATATTTACTCAACAATTGATTGTCCATTCAACAAACCAAGGTTGACACATGTTGAACCAAAGAAGAAATTTTTTCACCAAACTTTCGGGACCACATCTGAAAAGGGAAAAGCTAATTCCCTGGACCACCTCTGAATATTTGGACACCTATAGTGTGGTCCTCAACCAAGAGAAATAGATAAATAAAACATCTCAACATGTAGTGGAAAAAAGATATTTTCAAAAAAAAAAATGAGTCAGACATGCAGATGTTAGCATAGTAAAAGAAGTGTGCACACACTCGAAATAAAATGCGAAATAAATTGCAACATGCATATGTTTGACATAAGTGTGCAAACACAAAACAATTGTGCACACACTATAACATAAAATGCAACATGCATAAGATTGACATCAGTGTGCAAACATACAATAGTTGTGCATGCACTATAACACAACATGCATAAGTTTGAAATCAATGCGCAAACATACCACAGCTATGCACGGATTATAAGTTTGACAAAAATATCAACAATCTGCTCATTTGCTAAACTTATGAACAAAACACCAAATTGATCAAAAGATCAATACATACCTACCTGTCTCACCACAAAAACAACCAACAACACATAAGAGAGACAAAAATAAAACAACAATAAAGAGCATAAAAAAAAAAATACATCATGAAAAGCAAATATGATCAATAGGAAACAAAAGTAACCAAAAAGAGATCAAATATGCACCAAAAAAAAAAAAAAAATCCAAAGTACAACCAAAAAGGAAGGAACAAATCACCACAAGCATAGCAATAACACTTAACTTCCATTCAACTCTACTCCCCCTCTTTGTTCATAAGGTTTGAACCAAACTTCAATGGCGACTTGATCAACGAGTGGGAAGTAACTTGATGACTTGGTTTCTTGTGCTTTTTAGCTAGAGAGAAAACTAAAGAAACATGTGAGATTAGAGCAAAGACTTGAGAGAAAAAAGTCAAGAGGTGGCACAAAAGGTTTATCGCAAAAATAAGGAGTGATAGAACATAAAGCCTAAAACCCTAAAAGGAATTTCACTTAAGTAAGGACTCTAATCAAACATATGTGTGCACCGCGTAACAGTATGCATGCACAAAGAGTAACTTCAACAATGTGTAAGCATTCAACTCATGTGGACACACAAAGGACAATCATGAAGATTATAAGTCATTTAAAGAATATTTTCGCACAATCTCCCAATGTAACAACAATTACCTAAAAGTAGCATACTTTATTCAAAAATAAAATTTAAAAGGATGACTCAATGAGAAGTTTCACTTGATTTCAAAAGACCCATATATATCAATATGTGCAAAGAAAAACTATGTATCCATTTCTCAATCTTGAAATGCACACAAATCACAAGGAATAATCCAAACAATTTTAACAATCGAAACAACAATTCCTTAATAAAAATCAAGAGAAGGATAGTCATAAAAGCTCATCTAGCATGTGTGATAGTGTCCTCAAGAGGGGGAAATGACACATTGGTCATGCAAGATTTTTACAAAGGAAAACTCCTTATTCTCTCATGCCCTATAAAAAACAATGCATTTTTCTTTTAAGCATTTCAACACATATGCTTTGTCTTTGTCTTTTTCTGTTTCTTTTTGACACAAAGGGCAAATATCTCTCAAAACATAACTAAGTGTAGCTTTCACACTTGCAAGAAGGTAGCTCTCTTAATGGTAGATTTTCCTAAGCATAGAGGTCTCTACATTTCAAAAAATTACTCAAAAATGACTTTCACACTACAAGCAAGGTAGCTCTTTCACAAGGGGAAAAGCATAAAACAAACAACTCAAGATAAGACAAGTTCATGCTACAACGAGATTCAAAAAGTGTGGACACATCCGAAAAGAGTTAGCACACATGCAAAAGAGAAATAAATAATTAGCACAGATAAACAATCTTGACAAAATAAAAGAAAGGAAACTCCTTCATGATTTATTCAACAAAGCAAAAACAACTACTCAAGTTGAAGTAGTCCAATGGACTTCCTCAAGTAAACAAAAGTATCATAGTCAAGTGCTTTTGTAAATAAATCTTCCAACTAGGATTTTGTCCTCACATGTGCCAGTGAAATGACTTTTTCTTCAACTAACTCTCTAATGAAGTGATGTCTTATGTCAATGTGCTTAGTCCTAGAGTATGGAACATGATTCTTAGAGATGTTAATGGCACTAGTGTTATAACAAAACACAGTCACACACTCTTGGTCAATACCATAATCACTTAACATTTGCTTTAACCACAAAACCTGTGTGCAACAACTCCCTATGGCAATATACTCAACCTCGACAGTGGATAGAGAGATAGCATTTTGTTTCTTGCTATGCCATGTGACAAGATTGTTTCCAAGGTAGAAACAGCCTCCCAAAGTGCTCTTTCGATCATCTAGACTCCTTGCCCAATCAGCATCACAATACCCAACCAAGCAACTGTTAGAATCATATGAATACCATAAACCAAATTCACTTGTACCTGAAACGTATTTCATAATTGTTTTCACTGTGGTCGGTGCAATTCAATTGGATTAGCATGAAACCTAGCACATATTCCAACACTAAAGTACAAATAAGGTCTTTTTGTGGTCAAGTATAAGACGCTTCCAATCATGCTTCGATACAATTTATTGTCTACCTTCTTACCATGTTCATCTTTGTATAGCTTAAGGGTAAAACTCATGGGTGTTCTAGCATGTTTTGCAATTTATAAACTAAACCTCTTCAAAATGTTTCTAGCATACTTAAATTGAGAAACAAACATGCCATTTTCCAATTCTTTGATCTGAAGACCCGGAAACATATTTATCTCACCTACCATGCTCATTTCAAATTCATTTTTCACCAAAGAAATGAACTCATATAAATGTGAGTGAGAAGTTGAGCCAAACACAATATCATCAACATAGATTTTTACGCACAGAATTTCACCATTGACATGCCTGACAAAGAAAGTTTTATCTGCATTACCTCTCTTGTAATTGTGCTCAAGAGGAAAGGTTGCCAATCTCTCATACCAAGCCCGAGGGGCTTGTTTCAACCCATAAAGAGCCTTCTTTAAGTTGTACACATGATCTGGCTTGTGTGGATCTTGAAATCCAATCGGTTGTTCCAAATAAACTTCTTTTGACAATATCCCATTCAAGAAATCACTTTTTGTTCGAGTAGGTGCCTTAGAGCTAATCTATTATTGTAAAATTGACTCTATAATAAATGTTTATTTATCAATAAAAGGCATATTCTTCTATATCATGTAAATCATAGTTATATGTAATGATATACGTCTTTAGCATGGTAGAAATTGATAGTAAGAACCCTATGATCACATATGGTGGCCATTCTAGAAACATCCGTAGCCCCAGTATTATTCTGACCAAGGACACAGATCATGCGGTTAGGCTATCATAGCATTAAACAACCCTGTCGAAAGGTACTGATTGATCTCACTTGTCAAGGTTGTTTGCCGACAACCTGGTGCAACGCATGGGTGCTTGCTAGAGGCAAGTTCACTAGACAGACCCACTAGAGGATTCCATATGGATGATAACCCTAGTGTTTATGGAATAAATCCTTTAACAAATGGTAGTGCATGTGATCCTTAGACTTGAGATCACCGGAGCGCCCTGTGCACCAATTGGTGTAGTTTGACACTAGCCTAATGTAGTTCTATTCAAAGCTATCAATACGACAATGATTGGCTACATTGAGAAGTGTATCGAGACTATGGTGGATCGACAAAGGATTCATCACTCCTAAGCACGGAAGAAGTTATCACACTGGGTAATTTGGTAAATGGCAATGACACTAAATCTATTGCCACAGTGGGATTGAGTTGATGCTCAATCCAATTATTATTCCGATCATTGGTCCATTAACTAAATACAAACATGTCAAGGATATCTGAGGTTGACACTATTTATGTACCTCAGTCTCGATGAGATAAGTAATGATGAAAGGATTGAATTGCACGGTAACCATACCGTTGACAGGCTGCAGTTTCGTTGAATCCGAATCTATCATGTGGCCATGACGCTTGCTAGGGGCCAATCTTGGTCTCTGTGTAGTGAGATGATTAATTGGTATTAATTGCGATACTACATATTGCCGATATGATGAGGAGCCTATGGGTCACACACTTAGAAGATAATTTAAGAATCAATTTGTAAGAAGGGCATTTTCATCTTTCAGGACAAAAGGGTATTTTGATAATCTCATAGTGCAATTAAATTTGCCGAGATTGTTGCCTGTATTTAATTTTAATATTAAAATTAAATTAGTGAGATTATATTTAAATATATCTATGTATATATTTAAATGAATTATTATTATTAATTAAATATTAATATATTATTATATATTAATTGATTTTAATTATAATAATAATTAATTAATTAAAATACCATAAAGGGTGTGTTTGGTTGCAAGGGTGAATTAGGGTTAGAGCTCATGTCTATTCCTAAGTGGAATAGGGTTTTAATTGTAGTACTATATAAGTGCAGCTTAAAATTAAAACAAATAAGGATTATTCAATAATCAAAAACCCTAGCCACCCTATCTCACTCTCTTTCTCATGTTTCACTCTTGAGTGAAAGAGAAAAACTTTTTTTTTTCTTCTTCTTTCTTGATTCTTGAAGCCCTTTGATTGTTCTAGCAAAATAATTAAGGGTTATACGATTATCTTCGTGTGGACTTCCGTGAGTGCAATTCTACATTGGATCGATTAGCGAAGAATCACGTGAACAGTGTCCAGTGAACAGTAGCTAGTGAACAATCGCCGTGTCCGAAGTCAGAGATATTCGAAGGAGCCTCCAAACGCCGGTATGAACTAAATCTTTGTATGGATTTATTTTTATACAGTTTTATTTTAGTTTCAGTTTATGCATGAAAACGTTATAATCTGTACTCAGATCTGGGTTCATATAATTGATCGATTCGTTTTAAATATTATGTTTTTTTTGCTGCATGAATCCAGTCAGTTACTAACACTTTTTACGTCTATTTGAGACAACTTGATCTTCAGGCAGCAAGCAATAACCATCAGTAAACGGATTGACTCAAGTCTAGCTACAAGAGCAAATGCTTCATCGAAGTCTATCCCTTCCACTTGAGTGTACCCTTGAGCCACAAGCCTGGCTTTGTTCCTTACAACATTACCAAATTCATCGGTTTTGTTCTTGAAAATCCATTTGGTTCCAATAATGTTGATTCCTTCAAGCCTTGGCACTAGAGTCCACACGTCATTCCTTTCAAATTGCCCAAGCTCTTCATCCATGGCATCTATCCAATAATCGTCCTCAAGAACTTGTTTGGCATTCTTTGGCTTTGCAAGAAACACATAATAAAGATGGTTAATCTCACTTTGTCTTTTTCTTCTAGTAACCATTATCTCATTGGGATCTCCAATCACGGTTGATGGAGAATGTGCCTTCTTAATCCAGGTAGGAGGATCTTTTCTTCTTGAAGTATTTCTCTGTGAAATCTCATCGGTCAGATCAACAATTAGCTCAATCCCATCATTACGCAAAGATGAATCAGACACAGATTCATCACTAAGATGAGATCTAGTTGCTTTAGCATCCAAAGATGTGGGCACACTCTAGAAGTTTTTGGTTCTTGGGACTCAAGTGTGCTCGCATCGTTTTCTTCTGTGGGCACACTTGGAGCAAACATATCACCAATTTCACTTTCTTGTGAGTATTCTAAAAAGTCTTCTGCATCACTAAACACCACATTAAAAGATTCTATAATGTGTTTAGTACACATGTTATAGATCCTAAATGCTCTAGTTTTTGATGAATATCCAAGAAAAACCCCTTCATCACTCCTTGAATCAAACTTATCTAAATTATCTCTATCATTCAACACATAACATTTTTCTAAGGAGTTTGATGTTTCTTACCTTTCCATAGCTCATAAGGAGTTTGATGAGTACCTTTTTCTAAGGAACACTTTGTTGGAAATATGACATGCTATGCTTATAGCTTCAGCCCAAAGTCTCTTGGGAAGCTTTTTCGTATTAAGCATCACTCTTGCCATCTCTTGTAGAACTCCGTTTTTCCTCTCCACCACATCGTTTTGTTGGGGTCTCATTGGGGCAAAAAAATTCATGGAAGATACCCTGCATATCACTAAAATTGGCAAAGTCAATGTTCTCAAATTCCTTCCCATGATCGTTCCCAATTCTCACAATCTATTTCGCCATGCAACTCTTCTCAACTTGTAGCCTTTTCACCAATTTTTGAAAAGCACTAAAGGAATCAGATTTCTCTTTCAAAAAATCAACCCAAGCATATCTAGAGAAATCATCAACACAAACAAACACATATCTCTTACCTCCTAAGCTCTCAATTTGCATAGGACCCATTAGATCCATATGAAGCAACTCCAACATAGTGACACATTAGAGGTATTGAGATAAGATAAAGCTTTATGAGAGCTCTTGCTTTGTTTACCTTATTGACATGGACCATAGACATTACCTTTGGGAGGTTCAAGTTTTGGTAACCCTCTAACAACATCCTTTTTTGAGAGCCTTACTAAGTCCTTGAAATTCATACGACCAAGCTTCTCATGCCACAAGTTAGTGCAATCAATCTTACAGCTAAAACATGAAACATGGTTAGAAAGCAAATAAAATTTGTCATTAGATCTTTTCCCTTCTAGTAAGGAGATGCCTTCACCATTCAACACTTGACATTTATTCTTAGAAAATTGAACCACAAAGTTCCTATCACAAATCTTACTAATAATAATCAAATTGGTTTCCAAACCCTCAACAAGCTAAATATCATTTAAAATAGGAAAGCCAGGTAGAACAATTGAGCCATTTCCAAGAATCTTACCATCACCATATGTAACATGTCCACTATCAATGCATTCAAGATTAGACAAAAGAGATTTATTTCCTGTTACATGTCTAGAACAGCCACTATCAAAATACCAAAGATCATCTTGAAATGCAAGTAATGAGGTATGAGAAACAAGATAGTTCACATCAGACTTGGGTTTCCACACCCTTTTGAAAGGAAAACCATTCTTAGCATGTGTGCTCAAACTTGAGAACAAGTCATGGTTTTCAAGACATCTTTTCAGATAAGCAATAAGCCTAAAACATTTAGGTCTGATGTGACCTTTTCTATTACAAAAATGGAAAATGGGAATGAATTTATTTACCTTCATGACTTGTTTCCCAATAGCAACATCAACAGGGATTTCAATGGCTTTAACAAATGTGTGCGCACCAAAAGATGATATGCCAGCACCAGGATTAAATCCCAAACCATATCTATCTCCAAATGACTTTCCTTGCCCACGTACTTCATCAAGCTTGATTGAACGTGCATTAAACTTCTTAACAATGGTCTTAGGCTTAGTTCAACAGTCAAGACAACAATTTTTTTCAAACAAGATTTTCTTCTCCTTCATCAATGTTGCATTTTCAATTCCAAGAGATTGCAACTTCATGACAACCTTTAACCATTTTTCATATATTTTGTCACATGCTTCTTGTTGTTCAGCATAAACATCATTGGAGTCATCAGAAGAGTCACTTTTCTCATCTCCTCGATTCACTGTAAAGGCTACAACATTTTCATTGTCAACATTGTAATGCCCACATGGAGGTACGTAATTTAATTTATGCTCTTATACCTTTAGTTGGTTTTTGCTAAAGTTATTTTGAGAAAATGTGAAGAAAATGCCTTAAACTTGCATTAAGGGTAAAATGGTCTTTTCACTCAAAATTAGTTGAAATTGTGGGGAGTGAAAAGAGATAGAATTTCATGGAGAATGCAATAAAAATAAGGGCATTATGGTAATTGACTAAGGGACATAGATGGAATTTTAGAGAAAGTGCCAGGGTAAAATGGGAACACATGCTTATATTAATTGATCTAAGGCTTTATTTGAAGAAACCCTAGCCCATATCCAGCCCTTGTTCATGCCACTTTACCCAATTTTTCTCTCAATTTTCTTCACTAAACTTCAAAGGAAAATCATAGGATTTGGTCTAGATTTTTGGAGATTTTCAATCTTCAAGCATCCTAAGGTAAAATTCTAGCAAAAGGAGTATGATTAAACTTTAAAGTTTTAAATTCTTATGGTTTTTATATGATTTAGGTCTAAGAGGAAGAGATTTAGAGCAAAAGGGAAGAAATCTCACATATTCAAGGTAAGTAAACCTACTTTGAACCTTAATTTGAGGAAAACATGTGTTGAATGAATTTTTGCATGTTTGTATGTGATGGTATGAGAGAATTATGGGCTGTTTTTGATGTTTATTGATGTATTAATTCTAGCCATGAGAAGTAGTGTGTGGTTATGTGATGATTTGGTGAAGTTGTGGAAGCTTTTGTGTTGAAATTTTTGAAGTGTAGAGAACTATTGAAATGGACAGGTTTGATGCTATAATTAGTGAGTTTTTGGCTCACAATTTGGTTGAATTAGAGAGTTGTGGAAGTGTTGCCAACAAGGTAGTTGCTTGTGCATATGAAGTGTTTGATGAAAATCCAAAGAGAAATTGCATGCATGAGTTGGCTAAACCCTAATGAGGAAAAAGTTAGAGAAAGGCAAGACTTGAAGTTTGAGTGTATTTTATTGATCTTTTAACCTGTTTTCACATGGGAGAATGGTTAGGAAAAGTAGGGAGTAAGTGGAGGTAAATAGGTATGGAAAAGTGTTAAAGTAGGCATGTTATCAAGGTTGCCCTGTAAAATCCGTGACCTTTTGAGTGATTTTTGGGCATCTCACTTGTCGAACTGTGTTGAGTCATAAACATAAAATTGTAGCCCTTTCTCTAAGCTTTAAAATGAGACCAATATCATAGAAATCTGATGTGTATAACTTGAGATATGCCTTCTTGAATATGACATGTGCAGAATGACTATCTCAAGAGTGCTTCCACTTTCTTAGTTTATTTGTAGTCTAATAATCTATAATTGATTCCAAGTATGAAAATGATGCTTAAAGGGTTGTGAAGCATGTTTGAATGAGTGGTCTTTATGATTATTTAATGATTGTATGAACATATATATTTGATGAAATGATATGTTCATATATGGAAAGTGTATGTTTTTAAAGAATCCAAGTGTAAAACTTCCATAGCTTGGAAATTCATGCTGAAATGTGCGTAGTATCTCTTTCTATTCTGTTTCTATATTATACTATGATATAAGGTTTTTGCAATGGGGAACCCGTGAGTGATAGAGATGCCCACATACACGCCACCGCAAGTAAACGGCATCAGCAGAGAGATATAGTATTTGTACAGTCCGTGAGTAGTGTATGTGGATAAGAACTGTACCCACTCACATGGCCAGGGTTCCAAATCCATGCATCAACCTAGTCCGATCGGCAAACTAGAAAGAAGAAATAAAAGAAAGAGAATCAGAAAAGAAAAGAAAGAGATTACAGCATAAGAGAAACAGAAACAGAAAAGAATGAAGATTACAATCAAAGAATAAAGTGAGAAAAAGAAAAATCAGAATATGAGTAACGGAGGAAACACATGTAAGAGTAGATGCCCTAGAGCCAATCAATTATTGTAAAATTGACTCTTTGTAATAATGTTCATTAATCAATAATAAAAGGCATTTTATTCTATATCGCGTAAATCATTATTATTGCAATATGTATTGATATATGTCCTTAGAATGGTAGAACCGTGACGAGGGTATCAAGTGTTTCAAATCTTGATAGTGAGAACCCTATGAGCACATATGGTGGCCATTGAGAACGTAGTAGCCCCAGTATTATTCTGAAGTAAGAGCACAGATAATACGGTAAGGCATCATAGTGTTGAAAGACCCTGTTGAAAGGTAGTGACTGATCTCACTTGTCAAGGTGTTTGGTGACAACCTGGTGCAACACATGGGTGCTTGTTGTAGGCGGATATACCGCAGCAAGTTCACTGGACTGACCACTAGAGGATTCCATAGGATGGTAACACCCAGTGTCTATGGAACAAATCCTCTAACGAATGGTGGTGCATGTGATCCTTAGACTTGAGATCACGGAGCGCCTTGTGCACCGATTGGTACAGTTTGACACTAGCCTAACGCAGTTCTATTCAGAGGTGTCAGTACGGTGGTGATTGGCTATATCAAGGAGTGTATCAAGACTATGGTGGATTGACAGAAGATTCACCTCCGGGTACAGGAGAAGTTATCTCACGGCGCCATTTAGTATATGGCAATGACACTAAAATTGTGGCACAATGGGATTGAGTTGTTGCTCTATCCAGATTATAATACGGGTCATTGGTCAAGAACTGAATATAATATCGAGAGTAACTGAAGGTTGACACTATTTCTATGCCTTCGTCTCGTAGAGATAACGTATGATGAAAGGATCGAATTGTACGGTAACCATATCGTTGACAGGTAGCTACCTTGCTGAATCCGAATCTATCGGGTGGCCATGATGCCTTGCTAGGGGCCAATCTTGGTTGTGTAAAAGTGAGACGATTAATTGGTATTAATCGCGATACTATACATACGATATGATGAGGAGCCTATGGGTCACACATATAGAAGATAATTTAAGAGCCAAGAAGAAGAAGGGGTTTTCGTCTTTTTGGACGAAAGGGTATTTTGGTAATTTCACAGTGCAATTAAATTTGCTGAGGTCGTAGCCTTTTATTAATTTGTTAAAAGATTAAATAAGTGAAATTACGGTTAAATGTGTGTTCGCACATATTTAATTGAATCATCATTATTGTTAAATGTTAATTAAATATTAATTGATTTAATTGAAATAATGATGAATTAAATTAAAATATCTTATTGGGAGTGTTTGGCAAATTTGGGGGTGTTTGGGTTAGAGCCCAAGCCATTCCATATGAAATAGGGTAACTAATTTACTATAAAAGAAAATGTTTCTTTGTAAAAAGATAACTTTTCATTCATCACTATTTCATTGAAAAAGAAGAAATACAGCAGCCCCAAAAACACTTCCACGCCACTTGATGTTTGATTGAAAAAACAAATATTTTTGTTTCTTCTTGATTTTTAGGCCAAGGAGGATCTAGCAAATCCCTCCTTGGGTCTTGTGATTGTCTCGTGGGCCTCTACGGTCGATCCTACACTTGGATCGGTAGCAAACACGTTCAGAGACAATATTGGTGGAGCCTCCAAACGTGGGTATGAATATAAACCTTTGGATTTTTTTTCTGCAAATTCTTATAAAAATAAACTGTAATTTTCTATGCCCTGATTTTGGGTTCTAAGGAACGATCCATGGTTGTCATTTTTGTTTTCCACTGCACAACCGGTCGTTTCCTAACAACATAGTAGTGTAGTTTAGTTTGCTTACTGGCAATTAGTGCTCACTCCGTTAATTACTGTTTTGCAGGGACTAGATGATTTGCGATCGGGTGGGACGTCAAGAAGTGGTGGAGGTTGCGGGCATGTGTCAAGATTACCTTATGTTACTAAAGTATATCAATGTTATGTGTATATATATATATTATGAATTAAAAATTAGAATTTTCAGATTTACATTATGTATATATGTTTGTAAAAGTAATCTAGTAAATTTTATCATATTTCTTACAGAATTACTAGCTATATAGTATATTACATTTTTGGTATCAGAGCATCGATTTTGGGAAATTGACAGTGCGCCTCTCCTGCCACGTTGACGTACCATAGCCGATCCTTGTAAGTTATTTCTTTTCTCACTTGTATTAACTGACTAATGGTATTGATGCTATGTGTTTGGATGAGACGGACGATGGCGTGAGGTCGTAGGCACCCAGAATTAAAACTTCCGAACCTAACTACGAACTGTAAATAGGGTAAGCAAGGGTCGATCCCACGAAGAGTGTCTAGCCGAATTTCTTTGATGTGAAAAAGGCTGGGGGATTTGTGTAAAAACGAAAAACAATCTCAGCAAAAACAAAAACAATTTAATTCAAATTCAATCAAAATGAAAACTTGGTCTCTGTCAACATCCACCATCAGAATCTTGCAATTGATTATTGATGCAAAGATAATCAATCACACATTGAATATTCACCGTTGGAACTAATTTCCTATCTCTCCTTAATTGTAATTAATAGGAAACAAGCGATCCTAATTAATCTTAACCCTAAACAACCCTAGACAAGCGTCATATAATCTAGTGGCAGCCTTAAGAATTAGAGAGATCGATGAAGAAACACACAAACACAAGCGGTTGTATTTAATTTAGTGAATGTTCTTCGTAAGGTTACTAATTCCTGATGCAGCAAATTACTAACCCTAATTGCTTCACAAGTTGGAGGGATCAAAACTACGGATTTGATATCAAACTTAGCAGTAGATTTCAACAAATAATACACTAGTAGGCCTCTAGTAATAAATGCATCAATCATGAAAATATGCACAGAATAACATTCAATACTCAAACATGAATTTAACACTAAAAACAGAAAGATCCACAGTTATTTGATTCCGAGGTTTCCATTTCCTTCGACCAAGTTACAAAAGTTTAGCCGCTCATGGCCATAACAAAAACTCAAGAGAAAGAAAAATTCAGAGCAGAGAAGAAGAGACGTGGTCCCCCTCCAAAAACTACTCTGATCCCTTTAGCAAAAATCCAGATTCAAGTGTTTGAATCCCACTCAATCTCCTAAAAGAAATATTCTAATATCCTAAATTAATCCTAATTTGATTCTAATTAATTAAAAAAATAAGATAAAGTCCTAAATAAAAATAGGAAAGTGGTGATTTTGAGCTGTAACTGTGTGCCACATGTCCTCCAATCTTCCAATAATAAATGCCCAATTGATTTGCATGACAAGGTAGAATGCTCCAGAACGTCCAGTGCAGGCGTCAACTTCAAGCGCGATTACAACCTTATGCAGTGAGTATCTATCAAAACTCAAAACATGAAAGTGTGTAGATATATTTCTTAGCGTTACACAGAATTTTTAATCATCTCAATCGGAGCTCGGATGAGAGAGTTATGCCCAGATTACGAAACAACGTCGAAACTGTCCGAATTCACTTAATTAGTTCCGTTTTGCAATTAACGCCTCCATTTGCATCCTAAATCAAAATAGAATAATAATGAGTATATTTAGGCAGCAAATAAGTATAAAAGACTAAACATTAAGGGGGGTAAATATGACATTTTGCTCCCATCAAATTCCCCGCACTTAGCTTTGCACGTCCTCGGGCAAACTAATTCAAACAAACTTACACACCAGTCATATCAAGAACACATCATCTCAAGTCATCTCAAGAAATCAGCATGAGCATAAGCAACAATATCTAATCCATGCATATTCATACCATACTTAGGAAGCAGCAAAATAAAATAAAACAGAGTTAATGACATCATCTCTCTTTATCATCTTCCACAATACTCTTAATTCAATGCAAACAGAGAACTAATCACAACCAATTCATGTACAACTCCCCTCCAACTTTCTTTATGTGTTTCTTTACTACTACAAAAGGGTAGCAAACTAAGGAAACAATTTTTTTTTTCTCTTTTTTTTCTGTTTGAAAAAGAATGAGTACATTTATGCTCATCTTATTCATGGTTGTGTTTTGATGATGAGTGCGTTTTACGCCCATCTCGACCCACCACACCTTTCTTTTTTTTTCCTATTTGCTTAAACCCAAATTAGGACTAGCTTAAGAGAAACAATTTTTTTTTTTTTTTTTTAAGGGTTGTTATACACTCCTCAATCATGCTTCGTCACCAAGTCACACAACTTCTCAAGACATATTATTTCAAACTACAAAGATACAAATATGATTAACTCTATTTATGAAAGATTGCTAACATCCTAAGTCAAGGAATAGCTCAACAACAAAGTCAAGTTACTATCAGCATCACTAGACGTTCAAAGACATGACTTAAAGCAATAACCTACCTAAAAACAATGCGGGGGAATTTCGTTTAGGTGTACGTGGCGTTGTTATACCCGAGGTGTTCCAAGTACTGCTAGGCAGTTTTTAAGGCGGGTTTGGTTTCCAGCCGATTACCCTAAACTAGGCAGATTTTTTTTTTTTTTTTTAACGTAACTTAAAACAACAACCTAAACAAAACCTAAATCCCCTCCCCCCAGTTAAAACTGACATTGTCCCCAATGGAAGATGAAATGCAAAGAAAGGGCAAAAATAACCAAAATTAAAATGCAAGAAAAGAAACAAACTCCCCTTGGGTGGCCTCCCAAGCAGCGCCTTTGTTTATTGGTTGGCTCGACTCAAGGCTTTTCTTCTTGTGATGCACTAAGTAACGTTCCATCTCCAAGGAACACGTTCTTGAGATAACTAGGGAGAGGCTTCAAATCTGGAACGGGATCCTGCAAAACAAAAGGTAAAGGCCTCTCGTTAGAAATTGGTAATGCAATATAAGGAAAGTTACCTGACTGTTGCTATAACTTTGGAGAATCATTTAACGCTGCAACAGTCTCCTGCAAATCAGTACTCAAAGCTAACTCCTCATTATCTTCTCAAGATGCTTACTAATGGCACTCCATTCCCTCTTTTCCATCAAGTTCAAAAACTTCCTGTGCTAAAGAATCAACCACATCAATAGAATAAACATGATCATCATCATCATCATCAGGATAATTCATGACATCATAAATATTAAATTTGACAAGTTCACCATCAAATTCCATGGTAAGTATGCCACTATGAACATCTATCTTAGTCTTGGATGTCTTTAAGAAAGGTCTTCCTAACAAAATAGGAGCAGATTGATCTCCATTTTCCATATCAACACATAGAAATCAGTAGGGAAAACTAAGATAACTTGTACCAAAACATCCTCAAAACAACCTTAGGATAAGCATTAGATCCATCAGCTAATTGAATTACACACACAGTTTATTCAAAAGTCCAAGTTTCAAAGAAGATATATGGAATATGGCATGACATTTATAGAAGCTCCTAAGTCTATCATGGCCTTCTCAAACCTAGTGTACGATCGTACAAGGGATAGTAAACATACTGGATCCTTGCATTTCGCTGGAAGTTTTGTCTAAATTACTGCAGAAACATTTTCTCCCACTCTCACCTTTTCACACCCCTTTAGTTCTGTTTTCCTCTAAGTGTGCACAATTCTTTCAAGAATTTAGCATAGCGAGGTACTTGTTTAATAGCATCTAAGAGTGGAATATTACCTCGCATCTACGAAAAGTCTCATACATATCTCTGTTTTGCTCATCTCTTCTAGATTCTGCTAAAGCTTGAGGAAAAGGTGGTACCGGTTCATAATTGGACAGCAGCGGAAACTTACGCTTAGGAACGCCATCGTATTAGGAACGTTTGTCTACAATGATGTCTTTCTCCTTTTCTCCTTTGACGATGCAGGGACTGCCTTTATTGGAATCTCAACCTCTTTACCACTTCTCAAAACGATCGCACTTACATTTTCTCTTGGATTTATCACCGTTGAGAAGGTAATCTCCCTAAACTTTGTGCTCCAGCTTACTGATTGTGGTTGCCATCTGCCCCATTTGATTCTCTAAAATTTGAACACTAGCTCTCGTCTCCTATTGAAATTGCAAAGTGTTAGTAGCAAGAGACTAACAATATCTTCTAAAGACATACCAGAATTAGCAGTTTGGTCCGGTTGTTGTCTAGGGGGGTATGGCTGCTTGTACTGCTGGTATTGGGCGGTTTGAGGGTAGGGCTGACTCATTTGTTGATTCCCATAGCCAAGATTAGGGTGATCCTCCATCCAGGGTTATATGTGCTCGAATAAGGAATACTTCCTTTGCGGTTGTCCAGGGAAACCACCTGCTGCATTCACTTGCTCAACAGGCTCCTCTTGAAGAGTTGGACACATGTCAGTTGGATGCCCTACACGAACAAATCTCGCAAGCCTTCACTGTTTGCATGTTACCTACAGCCATTTGATGAACAAGAGAAGTTAGACTAGAGATTTGTTGTTCTAGGGAAGAATATTACCTCATTATCACGCCTAGATGGAAGGTCAAGCCTACTGCCAAAATGTGAGAGATTGGCCGCCATATTTGCAATCAAGTTCCTCGCGGCTCAGGGGTCTTATCCACCAAAGCTCCTCCACTTGCAGCATCAATCCTGCTCCTATCAGTGTATGTGAGGCCTCATAGAAGTACTGGATTAGTAACTGCTCAATAATCTGAGATAGGTCAGCTTGCACACAATTTCTTAAAGCGTTCCCAGTATTAATGTAGGGACTCTCGTTTTAGTGCCTTACACCACAAATTTCTTTCCGATGATTGGCTGCCCTCGAAGCTGGGAAATATTTCTCCAGAAATAATCTCTTCATCTGTTCCATGTGGTTATAGTTCTGGAAGGTAGATAATAGAGCCAATTCTTAGCTGCATCCTTCCAAGAAAACGGGAAAGCTCTTAATTTATTGCTCCTCGGTCACCCCCGTAGGTTTCATACTGTGAAACCACATGAAGCTCCTTTAGATGCTTGGGAGGATCTTCACCTGCAAGACCATGAAAGTGGGCAAGAGATGTATAGTCAGATTTTAATTCAAAAGTAGTGGCAACATCTAAAACAGGAAACGTTATGCATAAAGGTGCTTGATTCAAATCAAGGGCAGCAAGCTCTTTCAAAGTCGATTTCCAGCCATGACGTCCTCCTCTTCTATATCAGAGTTGCTAGCAAATTGGGAATCAAAAGCCAAATTTCTTCTTCAGAATTCTCCGAACTTCCTTCCTTAACCTATGCAAAGTGCTTTCAATTTCTGGATCGAATGTTAAATCACCAAGGTTAGAGGACCTGGTCATACAACAAAAAAACTAATAAAAGAATTAGAATGAATGACAAAAATTGAAAACTAACTAGAAAATAGAAAAAAAGAATAGGCAGAAACACAAAAATGCCAAAATCCCTATCAAAACATTCGAATTTGGCCTCAAGAGGGTGGGGCTAGAAAATTCTAGCTTTGCTCAGAATGTCGTTTTCTTCGAAACGGGTACTCGCAGCACTCCTAACAACCAAAATTTTCTTATGAATAGTACTACTGTTCATCCGGAACAGTACTACTGTTATAGTTTTTTTTTTCTTTTCCTTTTCTGCAAAATAAAAAAAATATAACAAAAAACGCAATAAAAAAAATCACAAAAACAAAAATAATCAACTAGAATCACTCCCGGCAACGACGCCCAAATCTGGCGTGATGTCATAGGCACAGAATTAAAACTTCCGAACCTAACTACTAACTGTAATAGGGTAAGCAAGGGTCGATCCACGAAGAGTGTCTAGCCGAATTTTCTGATGTGAAAAAGGCTGGGGGTTTGTGTAAAAATAGAAAACAATCTTAGCAAAAACAAAAACAATTTAATTCGAATTCAATCAAAAATGACGAACTTGGTCTCTGTCAACATCCACCATCAGAATCTTGCAACTGATATTGATGCAAAGATAATAATTCACACATTGAATATCAACGTTGGAACTAATTTCCTATCTCTCCTTAATGTAATTAATCAGGAAACAGCGATCCTAATTAATCTAACCCTAAACAACCCTAGACAAGCGCTCAAGATTTAATCTAGTGGCAGCCTTAAGAATTGAGAGATCGATGAAGCTAAACAACACAAACACAAGCAGTTGTATTAATTTAGTTGAATGTTCTTCGTAAGGTTACTAATTCCTGACAGCAGCAAATTACAAACCTAATTGCTTCACAAGTTGGAGGGATCAAACAATTATGGATTTGATATCAAACAGCAGTAGATTTCAACAAAATACACTAGCGGCCTCCAAGTAATTAAATGCATCAATCATGAAATATGCACAGATAAACATTCAATACTCAAACATGAATTTAACACTAAAAACAGAAAGATCTCACAATTATTTGATTCCAAGGTTTCGTTTCCTTGACCAAGTTAAAAAAGTTTAGCCGCTCATGCCTAACAAAAACTCAAGAGAAAGAAAAATTCCAGAGCAGAGAAGAAAGAGGCGTGGTCCCCCTCCAAAACCCTAATCTGATCCCTTTAGCAAAAATCCAGATTCAAGTGTTTGAATCCCACTCAATCTCCTAAAAGAAATATTCTAATATCCTAAATTAATCCTAATTTGATTCTAATTAATTAAAAAAATAAGATAAAGTCCTAAAATAAAATATGAAAGTGGTGATTCTGAGCTGTAACTTGTGTGCCACATGTCCTCAAATCTTCCAATAATAACCTGCCCAATTGATTTGCATGACAAGGCAGAATGCTCCAGGACGTCCAGTGCAGATGCGTCAACTTCAAGCGCGATTACAACCTTGATTCAGTGAGTATCTCTCAAAACTAAAAACATGAAAGTTGTATATATATTTCTTAGCGTTACACATCATTTTGAATCATCTCAATCGGAGCTTGGATGAGAGAGTTATGCCTAGATTACGAAACAATGTCGAAACTGTCTGAATTCACTTAATTAGTTCCGTTTTGCAATTAACGCCTCCATTTGCATCCTAAATCAAAATAGAATAATAATGAGTATATTTGGGCAGAAAATAAGTATAAAAGACTAGACATTAAAGGGGGTAAATATGACATTTTGCATTCCCATCAGACGACTCGATCCAGTAAGAAGAATGCAATGAGTACAGGTGAGCCATCCAACCCGTCCGGATCTACTCCCCCAGTCCTCGATGAGGCAAGGATTCATACTATTATTCAACAGGTATTGGCAAAGAGCCAAGGGAGACCTATATCGGAGGGAGTTGAGACCCTAGTTGTTGTACCACCTACCACTAGAGAGGGGAGAGAAAGGCTGGTACCTCCAATAGTACAGAGTCGTCTTGAGCCTATTTATGGGTTACCTAGTCAACATTAGCCGTTAGAATTTTGGGCTACGACTGATCCATCAGTGGCAGAAGAATGGATTAGATCTATGGAGCACATGACAACACTTTTTCCCATGACAGATTGGGAGAAGATCCAGTATGCGAGTTTCTTGTTTAAGAGTGATGCTCGGATATGGTTGGAGCTGATGCAGGAGACTCATGATGTAGTCAAGATCACTTGGGGAGATTTCAGACGACTTTTTGAGGTAAAATATAGGACAGCTGACATAATGCATGAAAAGATACAAGAATTTATTAACCTACGTCAAAGAATCATTCAGTGAAGGAATACTCCATTAGATTTAATTCCTTGGCGAGGTTTGCACCAGGAATAGTGAGCACACCAAAGTTGAGGAGGGACAAGTTTGTGCATGGGCTAAATCCAGAAATAGCCCGAGATGTGATGGCAAGTGCCTAGCCCCCTCAGACTTATAGTGAGGCTTTGGAGCGAGCTTTACGAGCCTAAGTATTTGTGAATAAGTTGACTTCATTGACTCCATCACTAGTAGTGTCCAGTGTTCCACCTCCCGCTCCACAAAGAGACAGATTTTATACCCCCAACAATAGAGAAGGGAAGAATAAGAAAGGATTTCAATCAAAGAAGAACATGAGGGACGAGAAAAATAAACGGCCAAGAACTATTGAGTTTGCCTAATGTTAGAAATGCGGGAAATATCATCCGGGAGAGTGTCTCAAAGGTGTGTTTTTTAAATGCCGACAGCCCGAACATATGATGAAAGATTGTAAGGCCCTTCCTGCACCCATAGCACAAACATTCAAAGGTACTAATGCTCGGGTATTTACGGTTGCACAGAGTGAAGCCGAGGCCAGCCCATCGGCAGTTACAGTCAGTTATTATTTCATTTAGTTTCCCTTTATGCATTAGTTGATTCTGGAGCCACACACTCATTTATTACACATGGGATTATAGAGAGATTGGGTTTGAAACCTATTACAGTAGATCAACCCATTAAGATAGAATTGCCAGATTGTGACAGTATGGTAACTCGGAAGATGCTTCCAGGGGAGTCCATAGTGATCCATGGAAGAATGTTGCTGGTAGATTTGATTGTGTTTGACATGCTCGATTTTGATGTTATTTTGGGCATGGATTTCCTAGGGAGATATGGAGTAGAAATTGATTGCCGAAAGAAGAAAGCAAGATTTAATCTTGATGATAGCGATAAGTTTAGTTTCGGAGAGGGCCATCAACTTGGTATGTTAATTAGTAGTGTAAAGGCCAGAAAGATGTTAAGAAAGGGGTGCTCCGGGTATATTGCCCATGTGGTGCAAAGCAGTGATGTCTCTCGATCAGAGATCCAGAATGTGCCAATAGTCCGGGAGTTTCCAGATGTATTTCCAGATGATTTGCCAGGTTTACCTCCAGAAAGAGAAATGGAGTTTAGCATTGAACTGGCGCCAGGGACAGCACCGATTTCTAAAGCCCCTTACCGGATGGCCCCAACTGAGCTACAGGAGTTGAAGAAGCAACTTCAGGAACTCCTAGATAACGGTTTTTTTCAACCCAGCCATTCTCCTTGGGGAACTCCAATCCTATTTGTGAAGAAGAAAGATGGGTCCCTGGCATGCTATCGTAGGAACCCAGAATTAAAACCCTAAAAATACATGTAGTAGTGTGAGTAGGGATCGTTCCCATGGAGAGTGTCTAGCCGAGTTTTATGTTACGTGAACCAGTATGGGGGGGATTTGAGTAAAAACAGAAACAATTTCAGGAAAATAAATTCAACCTAAATTACTGAAATCAATCAAAACAACGAAACTTGGTCTAAGTCAACATCCACCATCGGAATCTTACAACTGATCATTGATGCAAAAATAAATCAATTCTTACTCTGAGTATTCACCGTTGGAACTATTCTCCTATCTCTCCTTAGTTGTAGTTAATTAGGAAACAAGCGATCTAATTAATCTTACTACTAAACAACCCTAGACAAGCGCTAAAGATTTAATCTAGTGGCAACCTTAAGAACTAGAGAGATCGATGAAGCTAAACAACACAAACTCAAGTGGTTGTATTTAATTTAGTTGAATGTTCTTCTTAAGACTTAATAATTCCTGATGCAGCAAATTCTTAAACCCTAATTGCTTCACAAGTTAAAGGGATCAAATAATTACGGATTTGATATCTAACTTAGCAGTAGATTGTAACAAATAATAAACTAGTAGGCCTCCTAGTAATTAAACACAACAATCATGAAAATATATATAGAAGAACATTCAATACTCAAAACATAAATTGAACACTAAAAAATTAGATTAGATCTCACAGTTTATTGATTTCGAGGTCTCTGTTTCCTTTGACCAAGTTCTGAAAGTTTTAGCCTCTCATGGCCATAATCAAAACTCGAAAAGAGAAAAATTCCTAAAGAGAAGAAGAGAGGCGTCTGTGATATCTCTCCATCTGATCTTTCTCTCTCCTCTTAACGATATCCAATTCAAATTGAAGTATTTGAATTCTACTAAATCTCCTCAAAATATTCTAATATCCTAAAATAACATTTATCCTAATCTGATTCTAACTAATTGAAAATAAAATAAAGTCCTAAAATAAAATAGGAAAGTGGTGTGTCCAGCTGTAACTTGCGTGCCATAGGTCTTCAAATCTTCCAATAATAAACTGCCTCTTTATTGTATGACAAGGCGGAATGTTCCAGAACATCGGTAGTGCAGGTGCATCAATTTCAAACCCAATTATAACCTTTATGCAGCGCATATCTCTCCCAAATCAAAACATGAAATTGTAGATATCTTTCTTAGGGTTCCACAGAATTTTGAATCATCTCAATCGGAGCTCGGATGAGAGAGTTATGCCCAGATTACGAAGCAATGTTGAAACTATCCGAATTCACTTAATTAGTTCCGTTTTGCATTTAAGGCCACCATTTGCATCCTAAATCAAAATAGAATAATAATGAGCACATTTAGGTAAAAAATAAGTATAAAAGACTAGACATTAAGGGGGGGTAAGTATGACATTTTGCATTCTCATTAGTCCCTACGGATGTGTATAGATTACAGAGAGTTGAATAAAGTGACTGTGAAGAACAAGTACCCATTACCTCGCATAGATGACTTATTTGATCTGTTGAAAGGAGCAGCAGTGTTTTCAAAGATTGACTTGAGGTCAGGTTATCATCAAGTAAGAGTGGCAGAGCAAGATATTATCAAGACTGCATTCCGGACCAGATATGGGCATTATGAGTTTGTGGTGATGCCTTTTGGGTTAACCAATGCCCCAGCAATCTTTATGGATTTAATGAACCAGGTATTCCATGATTATCTTGATTGATTTATAGTGGTGTTTATTGATGATATCCTGGTTTATTCTAAGACTCTATATTATACTATGATATAAGGTTTTTACGATGGAGAACCCATGAGTGATAGAGATGCCCACATACACGTCGCCACAAGCGAGCGGCATCAGCAGAGAGATATAGTATTTGTACAGTCCGTGAGTAGTGTATATGGATGAGGACTGTACCCACTCACATGGCCAGGGTTCCAAATCCATGCATCAACCTAGTCCGATCGGCAAACTAGAAAGAAGAAATAAAAGAAAGAGAATCAAAAAAGAAAGAAAGAGATTACAGCATAAGAGAAACAGAAACAGAAAAGAATGAAGATTATAATCAAAGAATAAAGTGAGAAAAAGAAAAATCAAATATGAGTAACGGAGGAAACACAGTAGTGTAGTTTGGTTTACTTACTGAGCAATTAGTGCTCACTCCGTTAATTTACTGTTTTGCAGGTACTAGATGATTTGCGATCGGGTGGGATGTCAAGAAGTGGTGGAGTTTGGCGGCACTGTTCAAGATTACCTTATGTTACTAAAGTATATCATATATTTATGAATTAAAAATTAGAATTTTCGGATTTACATTATGTATATATGTTTGTAAAAGTTATCTAGTAAATTTTATCTTATATTTCTTATAGAATTACTAACTATATAGTATATTACAAACATACTCATCTCCCTCACTCTCACTTTCGTCCTCATCGCTCCTACTCAAGGTAGCAGCCATTGCTTTACCCTTCTTTTTTTTCAAGGTGTTAGCGCACTCAAATTGGATGTGCCCATACCCCTCACACTCAAAACATTTGATACCTTTATTTTTATTTCCTTTTTTCTTTCAAAAATCTTTTTGAAAGGGTACCAGGGGTGGTCTGGTCATAGAACCTTTTCACGAAAGGTTTTTTGCCATTTCAACTCATTGGATTTTTCATGTTTTTCTTCAAAAACTTTGGAAAATTCTTTGTGAGTAAAACGCATTTTTCATCATCCAATTATTCATATCAACATTCTCAAAGAGTTCAGAATCTACCTCATGTTTGAGAGCCAAATGTTTGCTTGGTTTCTGATTGTCCCATCTTTTCAGATTAATCAGAGAAAATCCCAATCGCTAGAGAGTGAGTGAATGGTAGCTAGAGTTTTTCTCTCTCAAAAATTCTCTCAAATTTTGATTGAATGGATTCTCTCTTGTTTATACCTAATTTTAAGTTGTCCTATATATGCAACTTAAAACCCTATTCCAATATGGAATAGGACACTATTCTTTTCCCTGTTTGGTTTTAATCCTAAACCAACTAAGAATAGTATTAATTAGGTTTCCAAATAGCATTAATATATTAGATATATTACTCAACTAATTAGGATGAGCAATGTTATGCTTACAATTGAGTTGTACAACTAAGTCATACAAATAGACAAAAAACAAAAGACAAGATAGTCATTTTACATAAATTTTATGTAATTTTTGTTTGTTTGTATGACTCAGTTATAAGCAAAACATTATTAAATTAGGAATTTTATTTTTTTAATTAATATTAAATATAACTAGTTAATATTAATTAGGGTAATTTAATTAATACAATTAATACTAATATATTTAATAAATATGTTAAATATTAATTAGGTAATTTATTTATTACACAATAAATACACATAGGCACCTACCCATGTAGAATTACCGAATTACCTTTGTCTTTGTGAAAAGACCAAAATACCCTTTAACCCTTCTTTGATTAAATATACATTCCGCAATAAACTCTCCGCATGTGTGCGACCCGTAGGCTCCCTATCATGTTGGCAATAAGCAATATTGTGATTAACCATAATTAATCATCTCATTATTCAAAGATCAAGATTAGCCTCTAGCAAGGCATCATGGCCACCTAACAAGTAGAGATCAGCGAAGAACTATTACCTGTCAACGATATGGTTACCATGCAATTCAAATTCTTTCATCTACTATTATCCTATCAGGCTGAAGCATAGAAATAATGTCAACTTTAGATGTTATGCTAATGTGTTAATATCTGGTTATCAGATCAATAACCAAATTAAAATTGGATTGAGCGATGACTTAATCCCAGTATGGCCATAGATTAATGTGTCGTGTCCACTTAACCAAACTACGCAGTGGGATAACTCTCTTCTACACCCAAGAGTGATGAACTCTATATTGATCCAGCATAGCCTTAATATATTTCTCAACGCAGCCAATCACTACCGTACTGATAGCCCTAAATAAGACTACGTTAGGCTAGCGCCAAATTACACCAATAGGTACACAAGACACTCCAATGATCTAAAGTTTAAGGATCACATTCACCACCATCTGTTAGAGGATTTGTTCCATAGACACTGGGGTTACCATCCATATGGAATCCTCTAGTGGGTCAATCCAATGAACTTGCAAGCAACAAGCACCTACGCGTTGCACCAAGTTGTCACCAAACAACTTTAACATGTGAGATCTATCACTACCTTTCGGTAGGGTTGTTCAATGCTATGATAGCCTTAACGTATTATCTATGCCCTATATCAAAATAATACTGGGGCTACGAACGTTTCTATAATGGCCACCATATGTGATCATAACGTCCTCACAATCAAGATTTAAAACACTTGATTCTCTCATCATGATTCTACCGCTCTAAAGACATATATCAAATCATATAAGTATATGATTTACATGATATAGAAGAATGTCTTTTTTTGATAACTATGATATTATGAAGAGTCAAATAAGATTGGCTCTAGGGCACCTACTCCAATAATCTCTCACTTGCACTATAGTCAATCATTCATGTATACAACATCAAATGACGCTAAGCACCCATCATGCTTCTGCTACGACAAGCTTTTGACAATAGGTATGAAATGTTATCATTGGTAGGTATTTTAAAAATTTGCACATCTTTCTTCTAATCTATCTCTCGATCAGATGGAAACAACTGAGCATGTGTTTGGACCGTTGGTGAGACCATGGTTCCTTGGCCTATAAAACAACTCCATTGTTATCATAGTAAATTACTATGGGATCTACAATGTTAAGCACAATATGAAGATCAATGATAAACTTCTTGACCCAAACCACTCTTTTAGATTGCATTGAACAATGCAATATACTCAGTTTTGACTGTAGAATATGCCATAGTGATTTGCTTGAAGGGTTCAAGCTCACCACAACTTGCAATCTATAAACACTGTATCCTTCCACAGTGATCTCTTTATCTCCTCCATAAACTAAGAGCATGTCCTTAGTCCTTCTCAGGTAAGGATGTTCTTAACATCGATCCAATAATGTTTGCTTCAATCCAATTAATATCGTATATCAGATATCAATCTAAATACATATCATGGCATACATGTTGGATCCAACTATAGACGCATATGGTATCCTACTCAGCTTACCTCTTCTGGTGTTTAAGGACACATGTCCTCACAAAGAAAAATGCCATGTGACATTAGAAGGAATCTTTTCTTGGATTCTTCCATGCTAAATCTTTTCAATACTTTGTCAATGTATGTACTCTAACTTAGGACCAAACAACCTACGTGATCTATCTCAATATATCTTAATACCAAGGATATAGGTTACTTCTCCTAAGTCCTTTATGAAGAAACACTTGGATAACCAATTCTTTACCAATTGCCAGTTTGGTATGTCATTCTTAATAGAAGTTTGTCATCAACATAAAGCATCAGGAATTCAACTACATCCCACTGACTTTCTTATATACACTAGGCTCATAAATGTTTTTTGATAAAGACAAATGAATTCATCAAAATGAATATCCTAGATCCTTTAAGCTTGCTTGAGTCCATATATAGACCTCTACAACTTGCAGATCTTACCAACTTTCTCTTCAAGAACAAAACCATTGGGTTGTGTCATATAGACATCTCTACAAGGTTTCCGTTCAGGAAAGTAGCTTTGACATCCATCTACCAAATTTCATAGTAATGTATGTAGCAAAGGCAAGCAAAATCCTAATGGACTTAAGCATTGGGCAAAAAGGTTTCATCATAGTCGAGGCCATGTTTCTATTTGAAACCTTTGGCAACTAGTCTTGCTTCATAGGCATACACGTTACCATCCATGTCAGTCTTCTTCTTGAAGACCCATTCACACCTTATGGGTTTTACCCTTTAAGTAGATCACCAGAGCCCATACTTGGTTCTGGTACATAGAGTCTATCTCATATTTCACGGCTTTAAGTTATTTAGCAGAATCTAGATTCAATACAACATCATTGTAGATTCTGGTTTCATTATCTTGTTAGACTAGTATGTTGCCATATTGAGTCACGAGAAATCCAAAACTCTTGGGCTCGCAATGTACTTTACTAGATCCACACAGCTCTTATGTTTTTTTAAGGTGGTTCACTTTGCTCCATATGCTATGAAGCAACCTTCTCATGATGTTCAACCACTTCTTGTGGCATATCAAGTCGTCTTTCTTCACATATATCTGGTGGAATCAGAACTTCAATGAGTTCTATCTTCCTCCTACTAGTCCTTTTTTTAAGAAATTCCTCCAAGATGACCCCAATATGAGCAACAAATACTTTGTGCTCTTCTGGATGGTAGAAGTAGTATCCTACAATTTCCTTAGGATACCCCACATAGATACACTTTTTCAAATTTTGAGGCGCAAGCTTATTTGATGTCAATTTCTTGAGATAAGCTTTACAACCCCAAATTCTCAAATAAGACTATGTGGGTTTATGCCCACGTCATGGTTCATATGAAGTCTTATTTATTGACTTTAACAACATGTGGTTTAGTGTGTGAGTCATAACGTCTAGGGCACAGCCCCGCAATGAGGTATGTTTAACTTAATCTTCCATACTTGGCATAGTTATTACTTTGAGAATTTCCTTATTGTTTAATCTAAGAACTTATAAACTATTATGAAACAGTTCCATAAAGAATATTATTTATACTACAAGATAACAATCCATTAGTAATCAAAACAATATTCTCATTTGTCCATAGTGGACACGGAAAAAAATTCTTTGAAACTGATTGAACATAATTGTCATCTGTAAGTTCTGAGAGATCAACCTCATAGGCAAAGATAAACAATATGTCCCTACAACTAATGTAGCAATGTGTACTACATATCCAACTTGTAGGTTTGCCTCTCCTTTGGTGGGCTATCTACTCTACTATAGTCTTTACTCATTAGTAAAATGTGAGAAACACACCTAGTGTCAATGACACAAGATGTAACAGGAGAAAGTTTAAACTCAATAATTACCATACCTTATGAAGAAGCTTTTGACTTTTTCTCAAGGAATGCCTTGCAATGTTTCCTCCAATGGCCAGGCCTGCCATAGTAGAAGGAAACAACCGTCTCATCTTTACTGACACCTCCCATAGGCTTTAGAGTATCTTGGGATTTAGGCTTGGAATTGGATTTAGCCTTAGCCTTATCCTTGCCTTTACCCTTCATTTCATCTGTGCCAGCGTCAACTATCAACACTGGTGTGGACCTTTTAATGCCTTGCTCTGTAGTCTTTAAAATAGTTAGGAGCTTAGGGAGAGTCTTCTCACTCGTGTTCATATTATCCATGAACTGAGAATAAGAATAAGGTAAGGACTGCAAGACTTAGTCGGTTGCTAAGTCATTGTCCAAATCAAAACTCAAAGTCTTAGGCTTTTTAATATACCCAATCATCTTGAGTACATGAAAGCTAACTTCGGCACCTTTATCCATCTTGCACCTGAACAACTGTTTCTGGGTGAAGTTATCATCAAGCTCTTGAGATAGAGCTCGATCGATGGTATTTATTTGCATACTCAAGTACAATCCAAAGATTTCTATACCAGTCTCTAAAATTACTGTCGTCCAGCCTGTGTTCACTTTCGATTAAAGATCGCAACATTAAATTGGACTTGTCCATTTTGATATGATCCTACAAGTGCAAATTGTTAGAATAAGTGCACTAGAGTTAATAATTTGTCTCCTGTAAACATTATTTATAATGAATAAAGGCATTGCTTATTTGCAAGCATCTATACTATAGCATCTATTTATTGCATATAAAGAAAATGGTATATGTCCTTAAAAAGGTTAAAATTTGTGACGAGTGAATTACGTGTTATAAATCTTAATTATGAGAACCTTATGAGCATATATGGTGGCCATTCTAAAATTGACCGTAGTCATAGTATAACTCTTAGCTAGGACACAGATTATACATAAAGACTATCATCGCGTTGAACAACCATATCAAAAGGTAGTGACAAATCTCACATGTCAAGGTTGTGGGCATCAACTTGGTACAATGCATGGGTGCTTGCTTGTGCAAGCCCACTAGACTGACCCATTAGAGGATTCCATACAAGATGGTAAACCCAGTGTCTATAGAACATATCCTCTTACGGATGGTGGTGCATGTGATCCCCATAGTACCATGTGTAAAAATCGATGTGATTTGACACTAGCCTAATGTCGCCTCTCTTAGAGATTACCAAAACAGTGGTGATTGGTTACATCGAGAAGTACACTATGGCTATGGTGAATCAACAAAGAATTCATCACTCCCGGTTACAAGAGATCTTTTCTTAGCGAGATATTTGGTTAAGAACAACGACCAAAAATTTGTGGCCATAGTGGAATCGAGTTGGTGCTCGAATCCGATTTTATATAATTGTAGATTCAATAACCAAATATAAACATGTCAAGGTCAATACTTTGAAGTAGAAACTATTTTTGTACTTCGAACCTTGATGAGATATAAGATGATGAATAGATCGAATTGCACGGTAACCATACTGTAGAAAAGGTAAGCCTAATCGCTTATTCTTAATTTGCTGGGTAATCATGATGCCTTGCTAGAGGCCAATCTTAATTAGTGTACGAAACACTAATTGGTTAATGTTTAATTAGGTATCCAGACACTACCAACAAAATCGGGAGCCTTTGTGTCACACACATAAAAAGTAGTTAAGAGAGAAAACGGATTAGAAGGGCATTTTCATCCTTTGGGCAAAAAGGGCATTTCCATAATTTGGGAGGAAAAGGTTCTTTTCATCCTTTAGGGTGGAAAGGTTATTTAGGTAATTTTGCTAGGGTTGACGCCAATATTCAATATTTATATTGAAGGAACTTTAGCAAAATTGGATTCATATTAATATTAATTAATATGGAGGAATATATTTGATTTAATTAAATATATTAAAACCCATTAATTAAATATGTATATATATAAATATATATGGATTAAATAAACAGTAATATTTATTTAATTAGGACTATGTATTTATATAGGAATTAAATAAATAGGAATATTTATTTAATTGGGAAACATATTTAATGGGAGAATATCTTTTAGAGTATTCCAATTCCTTTTAGAGTTGCAATCCAAATTAAAAATGACTTTTGAGATTCACAAGCCTAATTAAATTCCTACCATGGATTGCACTATGAAAAGGGGACTTGGGTCTTGATTTTTCATAAGTTTAATTCACAACTTTTGAGAGCAAAGTTTTAGTTTAATTTTTAAACTAAAACTCCCAAACACAAAACCCTAGTCGCAACCCCTCTTAAGCTCTTGGCTTGATCTAGCAATCAATCCAAGAGTGATCCTGACCTACTTTTGTGTGGATACCGTCGTGCTCGATCCTACTTTGGGTCGATAGCGATACCTTGCAGACATTGAGAGAAGGAGCTGCCAACGAAGGTATAAAACCTAACCTTTTATGGTTTAATTATATTGTGATTGTAGTTATCAAATCGTGATGTTGGGTAACGGGACTCTGTCGTAGCAAATTTTTTTTGCAACTCCTCACTTGTTACAATAGAAATACCTACACAAATATTATAGAATGTTATAATCATTTGTTTAATGAGATCTTTAATTAAACAAATGCTCCCACTATTTTCCTCAACGTTAATATCCCTCACTATTAAACTCAGGAAGGCCCCTTTGTCTTCCTAGTGGACTAAGATCCCATCAATTCCATTTTAAACCTTCGCAAAGGCAAACTAGCCAAAATGGGTTGATTAGGTAAGTCAACAAACTTAATTTACACCAATTAATAGCACCAACTATTAATTTCAAATGTAAACTAGGCCAATAAACCAATTATACAATTCAATGGCACCAACCATTGTCCTCAGGTGTAATTCTCGGATCAGTAGAGTGGACACTACATGTCATCATATGCATAAATCAAATGCACTTCGCTATTATGCCTTTATTGTATTTATCAATCTTCTTGGAGGCGAACAAGCAAAATACACTTGTTAAGTCAGACCCATCACTATTAAGGAAAAACACCAATGTAACTTAACCTCCCACTGGTAGAAGTGTACCCTTCACGAGGGCAAACAAGGTCATGACAAACAATGGTTTGTTAAGCCCAAAGTGATGGAAAGCGTGAGGTTACTTTTGACTTAATATCCAATTGAGGGGTTTTATATTAAGTTTCTCACCATTTTTATTAATACATAATTGGGCATGTGAAACATTCAACCTTAATCATGAATTCTAAGCAGAAATCAAACGTGTCGGTACATGGCCTAACTAAAAACCGATCTCCTCGAGCTTAGCGAAACCAGTGGGTCAACCTAGGGTCCTGTACTAAACAATATAAATTCTTGAGTCTTCGGGAATGAACGTTGCTTCTTTGCTCCGTCTTCAAGTACATAATATTACAAATTTACAAGAAATTAAAATAAAACTATTCTAATTTACATTGATAAATTTGGAAACCTCAAGTTACCTTCGAGGGGAGTGAGGAGAGAAGAGAATGTATAGTGTGTTAGAGTAGGTGCCCTAGAGCCAATCAGTTATTGTAAAATTGACTCTGTAATAAATATTTATTTATCAATAAAAGGCATATTCTACTATATCACATAAATCATATTATATGTATTGATATATGTCCTTAGGATGGTAGAACCATGACGAGAGCATCAAGTGTTTTAAAACTTGATAGTGAGTACCCTATGATCACATATGGTGGCCATTCTAGAAACGTCCGTAGCCCTAGTATTATTCTAACTAAGGACATAGATAATATGATAAGGCTATCATAGTGTTGAACGACCCCATCGAAAGGCGGTGACTGATCTCACTTGTCAAGGTTGTTTGCCGACAACCTAGTGCAATGCATGGGTGCTTGCTAGAGGTAAGTTCACTAGACAAACCCACCAGGGGATTCCATAAGGATGGTAACCCTAGTGTCTATGGAATAAATCTTCTAACGGATGGTGGTGCATGTGATCCTTAGACTTGAGATCACCGGAGCACCTTGTGCACCAATTGGTGTAGTTTGACACTAACTGAATGTAGTTCTATTCAAAGCTATCAATACGGTAGTGATTGGCTACATTGAGGAGTGTATCGAGACTATGGTGGATCGGCAAAAGATTCATCACTCCTAGGTACGGGAGAAGTTATCTCACTCGGTAATTCAGTAAATGGCAATGACACCAAATTTGTGGCCATAGTGAGATTGAGTTGATGCTCAATCCAATTTAATATTCCTGTCATTGGTCCAGTAACTAAATACAAACATGTCGAGGATATCTGAGGTTGACACTATTTCTGTATCTCAATCTCAATGAGATAACAGCTGATGAAAGGATTTGATTGCACGGTAACCATATCATTGACAGGCTACGGTTTCGCTAATCCGAATCTATCGGGTGGCCATGATGCCTTGCTAGGGGCCAATCTTGGTGTGTGTGTGTAGTGAGACGATTAATTGGTGTTAATCGCGATACTACACACTGCCGATATGATGAGGAGCCTACGGGTCACACACTTAGAAGATAATTTAAGAATCAATTTGTGAGAAGGGTATTTTTGTCTTTGAGGACGAAAGGGTGTTTTGATAATCTCACAGTGCAATTAAATTTGCTAAGATTGTTGCCTGTATTTAATTTTAAAATTAAAATTAAATTAGTGAGATTATGTTTAAATAGATATCTCTGTATATATTTAAATGAATTATTATTATTGATTAAATGTTAATATATTATTATATATTAATTGATTTTAATTATAATAATAATTAATTAATTAAAATACCATAAAGGGTGTGTTTGGTTGCAAGGGTGAACTAGGGTTGGAGCCCATGGCTATTCCTAAGTAGAATAGGGTTTTAATTGTTGCACTATATAAGTGCAACTTAAAATTAAAACAAAGAGGTATTATTCATTCAATTAAAACCCTAGCCACCCTTTCTCTCTCTCTCTCAAGAAGAAAAGTTTTCTTGTTCTTCTTTCTTGATTCTTGAAGCCCTTGATTGTTCTAGCAAAATAATCAAGGGTTTTGCGGATTGTCTTCGTGTGGACTTCCGTGAGTGTGATCCTAATTTGGATCAATTCGCGAAGAATCACATGAACAGTAGACGTGAATAGTAACTATGAACAGTGTTCGTGTCTGAAATCAAAGATATTCGAAGGAGCCTCCAAACGTACATAAGTATTCTAATCCTTGAATGGATTTACTTTATACAGATTTTGTTTATAAACATGTAAACGGTATAATCTATACTCGGATCTTGGCAAAGAAAGGTAATTGATTTACTGATTGAATTTTTGCTTTCCACTGCGTATGGTAGATCAATTACTTACACAGTAGAGATGAGAGAAAGGTAGGCCACGCAGGCCCTATTATAAAATATACAAACATACATTCTCAAAAATTCATTAAAAACATACACCCTTAGGTCTAAGGCTCATGTATCGGGAATTATGCAATAACATACATAGAAGCATTGCATTCAAACAATCAAAAGCATATTTTGATTCAATGTAGATAATTACAGATTACCCCTTAATCATTTGTATAATTAATTTTGGTTAAATAGGTTTTAAACTTTGCAGTTTAGTCCCTGTTGACGGAATTAATCAATTGGGCCACCATATTTCAGCAAATTTGCATCAACACACTTAAAATAACCCTCAAGTAAAATTGCATGCAACAACGCGCAATCATTAACCGAAAACAGGCCAAAACGTGTCAATACGAAGACTGCTCAAAAACGCTCTCGCGTGCAACAACGCACGTGGGCAGCAACTATTTTAAAATATCAATACATGCATCAACATGTTTTCTTTCATATGACACAATTCGTGAGTCATTTGACTCACTACAGCCTCTAAAATCAACACTTTACGAGGATGCAATCAGTTCACACACGACAACGTGTAGAAAAACTTCACTCTCGTAAACTACTCAAAACCCAATGTTACACGAGTCCAAAAACTTGGGCAGGCTTACCAAAACGTTCCTCACATGTGCAGCAACACATGGAAAAAGACCCCGTACAAAATTACGCACTACAACGCAAACGGGAGCTAAAACCCCGGGCAGTTTACTTGTTGCTGCAACAACATGCAGAAAAACTGCTTGTGCGACAACTTGCTCAAAACCCATGCTATAGGTTTCGAATACTTTGGGCAGCCATTCCGCACCGACCCTCACACATGCAACAACACGTGGAAGAAGACTCCACACCAAAATTCGCACTACAACGCAAATGGGAGCTAAAACCCCAAGGACAGTTTGCTTGCTCCCGCAAACAGGTTTGCTGTGTGCAATTTCGCACCACAGCAGATTCACATGGCTGATATTGCCATGTGATGGTCAAGGCCATGTGTTTTCACACATGGCCATCATAGATCGGCCATGCACAAACGTGCTCAGCCAAGAAAATCGTCGCTCGTGGTAGCGGGACAGCAGCTACGCGCCAAAAGTGGGCAGCTCCAGCAGCAGCAGCTGCACACAACAATGCGCAGCAGGGAGGGCAGTGGCTATGCACGTTTGCAAGCAGCCACTGCAGCACCGTTTGTGGCGATGCTAGGCAGCACGCGGCCACGAAGCTGTTGCGCACACTGCAGCGTGCAACAGCAGCGCATAGCAGTTGTGTGCCACCACCCGCGGTGGCGCACGTTTAGAGTTTCCACAAATTTTAAATTAAATTAAATTAATTACAATTAGAGGAAATCCAATCAAAACCCAATCACAAATCATCAACAAATTTCACTAATCAATTTTAATTCAATTCAATCAAATCAAAATCAAACAAAAACATGTAATCAATAAATCACATATTTTTCAATCAAAAATTAAACGTAATAATCAGATACCTAAGGCTCTGATACCACTGTTAGGAATTAATTGATAAATAACGCAACGGAAAATAAAAATTTTTCAATTAAACCTTTGAACCCAACGGATCCAGGCATGGATTATTACCTTTATATGCATTAAAACTTAATCTATTCAAGGATTAGATTACATATCAACATTTGGAGGCCCTTTCACATTCAATTTTCAGTACTGTTCACTATCACTGTTCACCCAGCCTATTCGCAGTCACTGTTCACCAGACTGTACACAATCACTGTTCACTAGATTGTACACCATCACTGTTCATAATTACTGTTCACCAAAGCTGTTCATCATTGTTGTTCATCATAAAATGATTTCTTCACAATCTGATTCAAGAGTAGACCACACATAGAGCCTTGCAAATTAATCAAAGAAAATCTCAATTACTATGGAGGGAGTGAATGGCGGCCAGGGTTTTTTTACTAAAAAATTCTCTCAATTTATGATTAAATGAATTCTCTCTCGTTTAAACCTAATTTTAAGTTGTTTTATATAGGCAACTTAAAACCTTATTCCAATTTGGAATAAGATTTCATATAAATAAAGAGCACTTCATTGATTTTTAAATATAAAGAACAAAATTTTTATTAAAATTCAATAGACTCTTTAAATTTTAAGAGAGAGAATATGTTTTTTCAAGAAAGAAACTTAATAGGAGAGATAAATCATAATAAAATGCATAAAAACTTGCAATTTATTATTTAAAATTAGGATAGAGAGTGAAATTTGACTCTCAAACTCACTCTTTAATTTATATTTAAAGAATAAAAAGTTTATTTGACTATTGTTTCTATGGATAAACTCTTTGTAATAAAGAGTTTGGGTCATATAAAGAGTCCTTTAGAGATGCTGCAATAGCATTAATATATTAAATATATTACTCAACTAATCAGGAATTTTATTTTCTTAATTAATATTAAATATAAATAGTTAATATTAATTAGGGTAATTTAATTAATACATTAATACTAATATATTTCATAAATATATTAAATATTAATTAGGTAATTTATTTATTACAAAATAAATACACATAGGAGCCTACCCATGTAGAAATATCGAATTACCCTTGTCTTTGTGAAAAGACTAAAATACCCTTTAACCTTCTTTGATTAAATACACATTCTGCAATCAACTCTCCTTATGTGGTGTGACTCGTAGGCTCCCTATCATGTTGGCAATGAGCAATATCACGATTAACCACTAATTAATCGTCACAGACCAAGATTGGCCTCTAGCAAGGCATTATGGCCACCCAACAAGTAGAGATCAGCGAAGAACTAATACTAGTCAACGTTATCCCATCAGGCTAAAGCATAGAAATCGTGTCAACTTCAAATGTTGTCCTGATGTGTTAATATCTCGTTATCGGATCAACGACCAAATTAAAATTAGATTGAGTAACGACTCAATCCCACTATGGCCATAGATTTATATGTCATGTCCACTTAACCAAACTGCGTAGTGGGATAACTCTCTATTATACCCAAGAGTGATCAATTATATATTGATCCACCATGGCCTCAATATACTTCTCAATACAGCCAATCACTACCATACTTATAGCCCTAAATAAGATTATGTTAGGCTAGTGTCAAACTACATCAATAGGTACACAAGATACTCCGGTGATCTAAAGTTTAAGGATCACATGCACCACTATCTGTTAGAGGATTTGTTCCATAGATATTGGGGTTACCATCCATATGGAATTCTTTGGTGGGTCAATCCAATTGTCACCCACGCATTGCACCAAGTTGTGACCAAACAACTTTAACATGTGAGATCTGTCACTACCTTTCGACAAGGTCGTTTAACTCTATGATAGCCTTACCATACTATTTGTGTCTGTTAGAGTCATGAAAGTGACTATTTTGGTGATAAAAATACCCCATGTGTGATTAAATTGAAATATATTGAGACAATTAAAGAATTTATGAATTTATTCACGAAAATAGCTTCCTAATATTTTTCTTATGAATTTAACGTGTTTGGAATGATTTTGGAAAGTATATGAGTTGATATTAGGTTGTGGTTTATGGATTAAGGGTGATTTTGTCTCATTTATGCTGTTTAGGGGGTAAAATGTCATGTTTCAAGGGGCTACTTCTGTCATGTTTCAATCGTGTAGGGACCAAGTGGAAATTTGCCAAATTTTGTATAAAACTCCAATGCAAGTTCGCAGAAACATGGCTGCCGCCCACCAAACTTTTCACCTTCTCCGATCAAGCTCCGACGAGCTTCTCCGATGACGTTTCGTCTCCCTCGTGCACAGCTCATCATCCCGTCAACACCACCGTGAGAACCATCACCACCACCGCGACGTTTCGCCTTCCACACAGCGACTTTTCGTCTTCCAAGCGAGATTTCGCCATTTTTCGACTACGTTTTGGCTCCCCAGGACTCGATCTCCCTTCCCTATGGCCGGATCTACACTTTCCTAGCTTCAGCCGCCGCGAAAACCGCTAGAATCTGCGATTTTGCCACCGCGCCTCTTTATCTTCCAGGCTAGATCCTGCTCATTTCCAGTGACTTCTCACCTCCCCAGGACCTGATCTGAACTCCCCATCACCAGAGCTTTTCCATCGGTACCTTTGGATCCCATTTCCGCCACCGTTTTCCGGAAGACCCGTCAGAAAATTAACGTTTTCCGGCGAAGTGCGGCTGTTCGTATTCTGGGCTGTCCGTTGGTCGTTTTCGCCCCTTCTTCGCATCATATCACTGTCGGTTACCTCCTCTCCGCCATGATCAGCTCCGTTTCCACTGTTTCAGCCTCCGTCATCACCACCATGAGCGGCTAAGTTCCCGGTTGTCCGTTACGGTGTAGGCGAGATCTAGATTGACTCCATTTATTTCTTCATCATCTTTTGACTAGTTGGATGAGCCCGAATGTTGGATATTTGGTTAAGTTTCTTGTATTCAGATTATATTTGTTTTCGTTTCAGTTTGTTTGCGATGCTTTAATATTATTCTGATGCTCGACCTGTTGATTGATAATGTCCATTAGAACGTTTATTGATATATAACTTTTCGCATAATTGAATGTCGGTTTGAGATTATGAATGTTGATTATGACTTAATTGCTTCGGTACTGATTGCAATCAAGTTGTAGTAGCGTTATATCATTTATACTATGAATGCATTTATTGTGTAATTAGTTGATTGGATGATACAGGTTGATAGGTTGTACTTGTTAACGTTGTACCACCTAGTGGTGTTTAAGGTTTAGCATTTTTGGTTAGTCGATGATAGTCTTTAACCAATCGATCTGTAACTAAGACGACAGGGAGACAGGATAGATTATACCTAGATTGCCGAGAGATATTTTTATTGATTTGCCTAGCCTTGTAGGTTTAGGAAATTGAAGAGCGAGGAGACGAATTGTGAGAGTTGGTCTTGAGTCAAACCGAACCCATAGCGGCAACGCTTTTAATATTGTGTTTTAGTTAGCAATTTATTTAATGCTTTTTAATTTCCTACAAGTAATTAGTTTCCTTAATTTTAATCAATCATTCTGCCAATTTCTCTTTCGTTAACTCAAATATACATTAGGTCATTAGTCTTGCTCTCTGTGGATTCGACCCTGCTTACCGCTAACTACGGTATTTAGGTTTAATTTTGTGACCGTGACGACCGGTCTAACAGTGCCCTATATCAGAATAATACTAAGGCTACAGACGTTTCTAGAATGGTCACCATATGTGATCATAAAGTTCTCTCAATCAAGATTTAAAACACTTGATTTCCTCGTCATGGTTCTACCACTCTAAGGACATATATCAAATCATATATAGAATATGATTTACATGATATAGAAGAATGCCTTTATTTGATAACTATGATATTATGAAGAGTCAAATATGATTAGCTCTAGGGCACCTACTCTAACAATAAACTCTAGTCAACGTTTAGGTACCCAGTTTTAAAGCACAGCGGAAAAGGTTTTACCAAGTTGATTAAACATTATCAAGTTAAGTGTGGATCAACAAACATAAGCATGAAGTGTAAAGAACACGAGTATATACATAGTTCTGTTAAAACCACTCTTAACCTACATCCATGGGACCTTGTCCAGATCGAAGCTAATCCACTAAACCATCAAACATTACAAGAAAAATCCAAAGTTGAATTTAGATACAACAAAGCAAAACCCCATGTTCTAAATTGCAGCTATTTCCTTAACCTTCAAGTCATTTCCGACAAACCCGAGTTAATTACAACGATGACAGGGATTAAGTGTAATAATTCATTAACGTACTCAATTGCCGAGAATCTATCAGGCTACCAATAATAATTCCACTGACATATCCCCACTAATGACTGTCATTACGCCAACCCTCAAGGGGGGGGGGGGGGGGGGGGGGGGGGGGGGGGGGGGGGCCGGCCCCGGGGGGGTGGGGCGGGGGGGGGGGGGGGGGGGGGTGTGGAGGGTGGAGTGGAGGACCAGTCCCACTTGTTCTTACGATTCCTTGTATTCACTCATCCCAATGAAAATTAGTGGAGTAGCATTGTCTATGACTCGACCGAACCACTTTAAAAAGCTCGCCTCTTTATTATCACTATTGGCTAATGTCACCATATACTTTGATCTTGTCCTAACTACTCGGGTTTATCCCCACTAACTCCCCAGAGTCACGCACCCATCTTGCTCGGTTCCAACACGGTCAACCGAGTATTTTTCGTTGATATGGATTCTTGCCTCGACATTATGGTCAGTGCATATTTTGCATCAACATGGAGAAAACAATATCTTGTAAACAAATATAATTGTTCTTTTTTATTAACATAGGTATATAGTTTTCTTTTGAGGTACTATTTATGAAGGGTAGCTAAAAGAAGGTTATGCTTTTTTTTTTCTTTTGATACAATGGATATATAATATAGTAATAATTTTTTATTCATCAATGGAATGTGTTAAATTAATGTTTATTTTGTGATTTTTCCATACACATGGATGAATAATTATTATTTTGATAGCATATTGTTAAGTCATCATAAATATATATAAGAAAAAAATATATTTATTGGGAGAAGCACAACAATGTCAATGGCATAAATCAGTGTAACAAACACCTGTATGTAAGCATTTTTTTTGTTGTTGTAAATGACATTTTACTTGAGTGGTAAATGTGTGATAGACTTTAGTTTGTAACAAGCATTTTTGTTCGTATAATTCATTTAAATGTTTTTTTCCTTGTCGTGGCATTGGTTCCATTATCAACTTATAATTCATTGATCAGCCTTTTATTCAGAGACGGACTTAAGAATTAATTTTAGAGGGACAATACAAAATAATATAATATAAAATAGAAAATAAGTAAATGAGTGATACCAAATCTAAAAACATTAATATTAATGCAGTGTGGTCAAAGCAAAAAATAAAACCAAATTAATGAAAAAGTTTTTGAGTGGGATCACCAGCCCCCACTCCTCACAGTGGAGGTCCGTCCATGCCCCTATTGGCAATACAAACAAAACTGAGTCAGAATCTAAACCTTCAAAAATTTTATTTCTTTGAAATCCAAAAATTATTGTAGTCAAGCCTTATATATGAATATCTGTAAACAACTCTTCGTTAAATTGTTCTTTACTCACTAAAACTTTAATCCACTGCTTGATTAACTTAAGTGCTTTTGTTCGGCAATAAAACCTTATTCTTGTATTCTGCTAAAGCCCACAATGGAAATATATTCCTGTATTCTGCATAGTGCAACATGCAATTCCTCATGAAAACTCCCATAATTTCCTATACCATTCAAAATTAAAAAATTAAAAATTAGTAAACACTAGAAGTAATCAAGTAGATGGTATTAGTATGATAACAACAAGATAATATAACTTCATAAATGTACATTTAATGTTACTAATAACTATTCAGTTTATTATAAATCTTATATGTTATATGTAACCAATTCCACATCTTATATTATCAATATATCTTCAGGGAAATTCAGCTTAGAATAAGATAGTTACCTGTTGAGGGAAGTCGCCATTTTCCAATTGAGAGTTTATCAACAACTTTAGACCGCGATGAATCGGTGTTGGATCTCTCTCAGCCTATATTACAATATGAAAACTAAAATTAATTCAATACTGGATTATAAAGAGAATCGTTTAGAAATATAAGATATTCATTTTATTTATAAACTGACCTGCCCTGAATAAATTAAACCAATCACTGCCAATGCTGTATGTACCAAATTCGATCTTTTTCCTTCAAGAGGTGTATATATCTGTATCACCAAGCAAATAGGATAAATTTGCACTTTGCTATATGAGAGTGTATGTTGTGCTAAAAACCAAAAGTAGTATAAAATTATACTACTTCTAAAGCAGAAGCACCAATAAAAGATGCAGAAACCAAAAAAAAAAAAAAAAATTAAACTGGAGAGAACACACAATTTTACGAGGTTCGGCAAGTGTGCCTACATCCTTAGGGCGTGATTACCAATTCTGTTGAAACCACAGCCAAACACACATAATAAAATAAACAGAAAAGTAAATAGGACACTGGATTTACCCTAGTTCATTCCGATTAAGTAACTACACTCAACATTCAAATAAAGATTTTGTATTAAGTTTTAGAACACTGCAGCAATTACAATCTTAATGACGGCAACTCACTCTCTCTATTTTCTTGTAACCTTAGGTTTCTCTCTATTATATTATATAATAAAAAAAACCTTATCTCATTTGGGCCTACCCAAATCTAACCTGACTCAGACCCAAATATTAGTAAAATAATAACAAGTCCAATTACTAATTGGACTTACAAAATCATTGGAAACTATCATTGCAGCAATTACAATCTTAAATGGCCCGAATGCATCTGCGTAGGGGTCAAGACCATGCAAAGTATAAATCATATCTAATAAATTCACTAATTATGAGGATTATAAAATTATTGGAAACTCTCACTTACAAATTAAAAACATTCACTCAAAACATTCAAAAAAGGAGTGTATGTTTATGAATTTGTGGGATACTCAAATCAAAGCTTAATGCCCCTTACATAACTAACGAAAACCTTGACCTTTTGTTACACTCCTTTATATAGCTCACCAATACTTAACTTCTTTGTTTGCTAAAGCAAGATGATAGAAAAAAAAATAATAATAAGAGTTATGTAGTTTGGCAGAACAAGATCTAACTCTTCCATAAGAAAATCAGAAAGAAAAATATATCATTTTTATATGTTTAAATCGAAAAACCAAACCCTCCCTCGGTTTACACTTCATACATTCAGAAAAACTGACTAAATCCATTAGTACCCCTAGGTTATCCAAAATAAACATGTGGTCCCTTGGCTATCAAAATTACACAACCACCTCCATGTTGTTAGTTTCTTCTATTGAAACTAACTTTTTACCCTATTTAACTTATGCAATGACCTAATCACCCCTAAAAGTAAGTTTCGACAAAATTAAAAAATATGATTTTAAAGATTTCAAAAAAAAAAAAAATTAAGTTAACATCAAAGATTCAAAAAAAAAAAAAAAAAAAAATCAAGTAAAACATATGAAATGTTAAAACATTAAGACAACGCAAAAAAAAAATAATTTTGATAAATTTTTTAAAATTGGTAGGTTTTCAAATACTTTTCCTAAATAATTTATTTGATTTTTTTCTTATATAATTTTTTTTTTTTTTTATGAATTCAGTAAAAAAAATTATTCTTTGACATTTTTTTTTAAATTTAAAATTTTTTCTTTTGACTTTTTGAAAGTTTATTTTTTAGGGGAATAATGTCATTTAGTGTTCAAATTTTAGTTTTAATGAATAAAGCTAATGGCAAGGGAGGTGGTTTTGTAATTTTCCAACTAATATTCTAGCTTTTAACTAAACCTGAAAGCAAAAACCATCTTGGTAAAATAGTTATGCTTACCCTCTTGGCAAGGAAAGCCCACAGTGGACAACATCATTCTATACAAGAATGGATTGTTATGCTTACTCTTTTCTTACCCATCTTTGGCTAATCTTATTACAGATTTTCTAATAGACTGAAGAAACTCATACTAAATACTAATGCACTTTCATAAATGCAAAAGATATTAATTACCTTATTTGAGCAGGACATATAGCTCTCTCCCCATCCACCATCTTCACATTGCGAATTTAGAAGAAAATTAACCGTTTTTCGAATACACAAAAAATTGTGGTAAGTCTTCCCAGCAGCAACCAAACCTCCAAGGGCAAAAGTAGTACCATATATGAAGCAAATTCCCCAATTTCCATACCTATACATATGCTTGTCCATTTAGTGAATTTTTTAAAAATATTTGATGAGAAGAAGTTATATAAATATTTGAAATTATATAATATACACATCAATGAAGATTTACCATGACCCGTTAGTAGTTTGTTTGTTTTCGATGTATCGTGCAGCTTTTTTGATGAAATTTTCAATCTCTTTCTTTCTGTGATGGGGGTGTAATTTCTTAAACAAAGCAAATGCTTGGATCGCCGATGCAGCTCATTCAACATACCTGAATCACTGGTTTAATTAGCATGAATGCAAGAATTCACACTAATAATTAATTTTTGTAGAATTACAAAAAGGGATGATCCAGTCTTACGTATGCTCAACAACAAGGTCCTCGAGAAATTCTACAGGATTGAGCCACTGAAGAGAAAGAAATCATTATCAAAAAGATCCCAGTATCATAAGAACACCAAAAATTCAGTCAATTTTTATTGTTAATGTAGATACATACCTCCAATAGTAAGGAAGCACCTGCTCGCTCCCAAACTGCTAATCCTCCATCTTCACTCTGTAAATAACGATAAAATGAATCACATGAAAAAAAAAAAAATCTAATGAAAAATCCAAGAACTATCAAACATTTACCTGAAGAGAAAGTATAAAATTGACGGCTTCATATAGTCTCTCGGGTTTTATTTTCTCTCCGACAATTTCAGCAGGCAACATTGAAAGAAGTAGGCAACACTATGAAACCCAAAAAATAAAGTTGTGAGAAACATTTTATAAGATTATGGTTAACATTGATTGATTACCTTCAAACTCTCTGCCGTGCAATCGGAAACTTGCCATCCATGATCTTGATCAGAGAAAGTCCATGCTCCTTTGGAAAAGTGACGGAACATGCTTTTAAAGTCACCAGAAGGATTATCCTTGATCTTCAAAGTTACAATTCGTTAGAATGATTTAGTGAAGTTCAAAGCAATGTCAAGATGAAAAAATATATATAATTGAAGCAATGCTTAATTATAAGATTCACCTGAGATTGCTTTAAAAAGTAATGTCCTTTAGCGAGTGTAAGTCCAATTTCATCAGTCAGATTGCTAGCAATCAAAGCCTGAAGGCCTAATGCAGTATCCCACACTTGACTGCCAAAAGTCTAAACAGGGATCACAAGATTAAATTAACTGAAACAAAAAGCATCAACAACTAATTGAATTCAATCTATTAATGATGTAGTGCGCGCATTAGTACTAACCTGAACCTTCATTCCATCTTCCCCCAGCCAAATGTAATCTGCAATTCTAGCGAGATGCTTCTTAAAGGCGTCTCCATTGGGATCTTCAACCCAGCAAGCAAGCATACACAATGGCTATGCAATCCAAGCAGTATAAGTTATGGATCATCAATTTATAAATATTTTCAATATCTATATATAATACTTGTTTTTATATATTTCTATGTTTGTTTTCTAATTAAATAAAAGAATGCTACCTTTTCGACAGATCCAATGGTAATGTATCGACTGCTCTCATCTTCATAGTGAATGAACTTCATTGTTTCTTGCAGAGCCCTTTCTCTAATCAACTTGTTCAAAGGCCAACGAGTTAGGAGCGGCTCAGTTGCTAAGTAAAGACTATCCCATAGTACATCCTGTACGAATGGATGGGGATAATACATATCCTCCTGTAATAACAATTTTGATTAATTTATAGTAGTACTCTCTCAGCATAAGTATTGCAGACCTTTCATGTATTGTAGCCAGCGACATATCCATGATTTAATGTTAGAAGGGACAAGTTCAAATACAATAATGTAAAGTTTAATTATTTATGACAAGAATAATGTTTGAGGGAACAAGAAATATTCAATTATTCTTTTTTAGTTTTTTATATTTTTTTAACTTATAATTGATATTTGATGTGACATGTGTAAAACAACGTTGCCTTATGCAATGGAAAATGCTACACCCACAACCTCTTCTCACAAACTTCTTTTCACAATTCCGATGTAGCAGTTCGCAATTGGTCAATCCGTAATAAGTCTCACCTAAATCCCACTTGATAAATTGTGAACTATCACATCGAAGTTGTAAGAGAAAGTTTGTGAGAAGAGATTGTGGGTATAATATTACTCGTAATGTAATTCCTATAAAGGTCTGCATTCGAGAAAACATGTTAAGAACATATACAGAAAATTTATATTTGCCAGTATTTTGTGAGTAGGTAAAATAACCTTTGCACACAGATGAGGCACTTTCCTCCAGTGGATTTCATTGTAAGGCTGAGTATGAAGTTCTTCTCTCAATTGTTGAATTAGTGGTGTGATTGGACCAACAAATCTCTTCCCATATAAGTAGGACAAGGGCATATAAACCAGTCGACAATAGCACCACATTTTTGCTGCATTAATCAGGAGAATTGCCAATTTAATAACTATATAAGAAACACAAAATAAACAATTAAGATTGAAGCTCTGAAAGGGAAAAAGGCAAATCCTCTGCCAATTTCAAAGGCTTCAAATTAATCATTTTGACAATTTTATTTCAATCCGAATTTAATTTGAAAATTTTATTTCAATTTGATGTTACAAAATTTTGGGTCATAGTACTATTCCATTTGACATTTATCATATATGAATTCATAGTTTTTTAAGATGGAAAAACCTGGATGCATTGGGAAAAAAGGAGGAAGGATCCAAAACTCTGGAGGCATTGGGTTGGTTCCAGACCACTCAAAAACACCAAGAATCTTTAGCATAGTTACAATATATAAAAAAGACATTAGTATAAAAAAAATTTATTGCTCCTCAAATACTATAGCATATTTAGGACATAATGGTCATACCGAAAGCCAATTTTTACCCCAAGAAGGTACATATGTTACACCACCATGGTCCAGAATCCATTTTCGTGCTCTTGCACAAGCATTATTTTCACCATCATCAGGTCCTAATCCCAGTAAACGCATACAAATGTAACTAAAAACTGTACCAAACATGCTGCTATGGCTCTCTATGTGAATTCCCCATCCACCATCTTCATGCTGAAGTAGTCGATAGTACAATTAAATTTAGTTAACACTTAAGATATCATCTATAATTATGCAAAATAAGGGGAATGTAAAGAAATTAGAATAATACTACACTTACAAATTTCATATACAAAGATATATGTACAAAGTAGTGTGTCATACTATGATTGAGAGAGTGAATTTGTAAAGTCAAAAAATTTGTAAAGTCAAAAAATTTGACTTTACAAATTCACTCTCCCAATCATAGTATCTTTGTATGAAGATTTTGTAAGGATAGAATTATTCAAAATATTAATTAAGAAAGGAATATTCAATTTCCTTTTTATTGCGAACCTGGTGATTGTACAAGTAACGAAGGATTTCCTTGCGATGCTCAGCGGTAAATACAGTATTAAGATGTCCTGTAATGTACAAGCACATGACCTGCAATGTGCATAAAGAGATAAGGAAAACTTTTACTCCTAAACGTGGCCTAAATTTTGTTAATACAAAGGAGCTAGAAACAATTAAATCAGTGGAGTTTTTAATTGCAAATTCATCTATCCCTAGTTTAAAAAGGAGGCAAAAAAAAATCTCTTTGTAATTGTAGAAGAGTTTTTTTTTTTTTTTTTTTTTTTTAATAATAAAAAAATCCACTGCACTTGCTCCACAAGCCTGACTTCAAAACTGAAGCCCCAACAAACCCTGCCATTATGGCCTTGGGGAAGCGGAGTTCTAAAGTGGCGGCCCCAACAAACCCTGTTGGAAACACTGTAAAAGCAAACCACGGGCTTGACCATCCAGCTAATCCCTCATAGTCATAGGTGTAAGTTTAGTAGAGTTTTTCAACGGTTTTGATAAACTTTAGAAGATAAAAGTAATCAGCATGACAAGAGCACTCACAAAAGGAGGAAGAAAATACAATGGGCCAGCATTTTCAGAAGGCCAATGGCCGTCGCTGGCTTGTAAAGCTGAAAAGAAGTGGGCAGCTCTTCTCAGAGTAATCGTTGCAGTTTCATATGTAATTTCCTCACCATCCTTAACCTTCACCTGCGGTATTGTTTGTTTGAAGTTTTTCTCCCTCAGGAACTGCATTTGTTCAAAGACAGTGAAAACAAACAAATGAGCATTAAAATATTTGTAAGGAAAATATTAAAATTAAACATTATGTAAACTTTTAAGGGGGAAATACATGCTTGACCTATCAATCACATCACGGAATAAATCTTCGAAGGGGTAAATTTAATTTCAAAACTATTTTAATTAGTTCTTTTCAGAGAGACAAAGGCAAATTAAACTAGTGTAAGGATTTAGTTTGTTCAATTAAGTAGAATAAAATACTGATCAAGGGATATGCGGTACCTAACAAGGGTTCATGTTATTCATAGTATTTAGTAGCAAAAAGGTGCAATTTGTTTTATATTAGAAAGAATATTATAATTCATCCTTTGTTATATCAACTAAGATTTATGATAAATTTTTAATTAATCAGTACCTTGTTGTCTTTACTTAAGCAAATCTAGGGTGTGTTTAATTATTTTTTTCCATCTTCTTAGTTAATTGTCCAACTGAGAATTAATATGTAAACTAAGCTAGTAGGTAAAAACTTAATAACATATTAGTCCAAACTATGTCTCTAATTTGAAATTTAAAATTATAATGAATTAAGTGGAATTATACCTGTAATCGCCAAAGTAGGTCACTAGCTGGCTTAATCTTATGTCGATTTTTGTAGAAATTTTGGCGAGCTTCTTCAACCTCAGCTAGCTCCTCAGGCGTGCCTGCATCGAGATCAAATTCCCATATTTGCCTCCCCACATAATTATTTGTGCTAAACATATATGGGCTATCTCCACCATTTGCAATCTTCAGTCTCCACATTTTAATAATTCACTCTCCTTAATTAATTTCTGTCCACACTGGCCATTACATGTTATCAAGATGATATTTGCATTAGTACTTAATTACAGAAATCAAATTGTCAACGTGTAATTATATAGTAGAAAGAAGTTTTGAGAGATTTAAATGTCTAAGTAATTTTTTCTTTTTTTAATATCTCAAAAGAATAAATTTATAAACAATAGAACTTGATATTCAGACATAAATTAATGGAAGATGAGTCAACTTTCATTCATAAGAATATACAAGAGTACACGTACTACTTAAAGCAAGTTGGATTAATGTATGAATGCTTTAAAGCAATTAGCAAAAGTACTTCTGAAAGTACTTTTGTAAAAGCAGAAAACCAATACGTAAAAGCACTACTAATGGGATAGCTAGGACAGCACTTTTGGCTCTTACTCTAATTTCAAACCACTGAGGTTGACTAAGTGGAAGACCACCTAATCCAATATTATATTCTAACTTTTCTTTCTGTTTATGATTTTTTTTTTTTTTTGTTTTTTTTTTTAAGTAAAGGGGAAAATTATATTGGAAATATCTTAAAAGTATTTAATTATTTTAAAATTATAATTTATCAAATAAAATAATTTACTTTTAAAATATTTCAAATAAAATAATTTATCAAATGAAATAATTTCATGTTAAAAAAGAATCTCTTAATTCTATTAAAAAAAACATTCATCAAATATAATAATTTATTTTGACACTTCGCTTCCTTCATTATTAAAATTTCTTAAATTAAAAACAATTTTATTTCACTTTTAGACAAGATTAAAAGTAATATAATGAAAAAATTGAAATATAAAAAAATTATATGTATTTAGCTAAAAGATATGAAATACTAGTTAGAAAATTGAAAGGACTTACGATTTATAGAGAGATGGGCTGGAGTACTCAAGACTTGCAATGCGAGAGTGTGCAATATTTGGTGAAGTGAACACACCTATTTATACATGAATTGAATCTAACTTTCCTTTCTTTATTACTATTAATATGTTGACTTAATTGGAGATGATTATTCTCAATCCTTTGCAGTATAATAATATGTATGCAGATATGGAGAGAATGCGGACATTAATTGAAAGTAGCCTAACAATTAAAGGAGTACAAATCTGGAATTTGCATTTCTTCCCGTCGCATTCATAATTTTGGGTGTAACTCTACATGATTTTAGAACAACCAAAAAAACAAATCATATTAATGCATAAGGAGTTAGGATCTCACATCTCCGGAGTAGGAGATCAGTGGGTGATTTATCAACCTTTGGACTCCCTCTCCTTACAAACTGGTTTTAAGGATGAGTCCACGAATCCCACCCTTACAACCCGATTTCAGGGGTGAACTGTACCCAGTGGGTAATGGTTGCCCCATCCCCTACGCGGGCCAGTTACGCACTGGATTGGAAGTGGAGGGAGTCATCCACTAATCCCGCAAGTGCAACTTCAATTTTGCATTTTGAAATTTTGAAAACGTTTTTCCAGCTATTTAAAGTGCACGTTTCCATACTTAAGAATATGAGAATAACTATCTCAAATTCAAGAGCGGCAGTTTATAATATATTATCATAAAAATATTTCTTTTTAAGTCTTAAATATAATATAGAATTAAGTGATGAAATTAGAAGCAAGCATTGACATCTATCTCAAGCCAGCAAAGAAGATTTTCACTAATATGAATATATAGCAATTCCTAACTTCCAGACAAATTAAAAATTGACAAAGACAAATCTTGAACTTAATGTTTGTACATGTATTTGTTGACTTTCCTTTGGGATATATCAAGAGGAAATAACTGAAATATTACCTAATTTATTGTTTGGTGTATATAGTACAAGAATAAAGAGAAATCTGGTAAGTGGGTTTGGCAGACCCAATATAATTTAATTGAGGTCGGAACTACGCATGAGAAATATATATATATACATATACATTTGGGTAGAATTCATTTAAGTTTTTAATATTTTTGTTTTCAAAAATAAATTTAAGAGTAATTAATTTAATTTTGTACTTTAAAATTCTGAAAATGGGCTCATTGTCATTATCTAAAATAAAAACAATAAAAATATGTTTGTTATTGATATCTTATGACAAATACTAAACATTGTGATGTATAAGGAATGAAAATGTAGAGAAAAAAAAAATAATAAAAAAAAAAAAATTATATGTTTTGTGTATGAATGTGTAAAGTGACGAAAGAAAGAGAGAGAAATTTCCAGAAAAATCTTGAGTAAAAGGGGTTTGTTATTTCATTTTAACTGAATATTTTTCTGGAAATTTCTCTCTTTCTGTCGTTACTTTACACATTCATATGGTATTGGAGCCCAAACTTATGTCAACGGAGAATGTTTCTAGTTCTTCTCAAACGCTTAACAGCATAGAGGAGATGTTAAGAGAATCTTCAAATGGTTCCACCTCCGCTCTAGCTTCTAGCTTGCAAGTCATTAATTAGTCTGAAGCTTACAAGAAAACAATTATAGATTTTGGAGCTCTTAGGTTCTGTTTGCAGTTGGCTCACATGAACTCAATGATCATCTTCTTGATGAGATTTCATGTTCTCCTGCTCTAATATTGGCTGATACCATGTTAAAGTTTCATTTCACCTAAAAGCTTAGGCTCTACCATTTGAGCTACATTCCTGTGTCAGGATTGGGTAATTTGTGCGCTTGCTGCCTTTCCTTGGATGTGGTATAGCCATTTCTCAAGCTCCCTCTCTAGAATCGAACCCTAACTTTCCATCACCCGTCACCACCATGGCAGGTGTCACAGGGCCTAAACTCCCTTCTAGGTACTACATAGCACAAGCGCACCAAGTACTTGTCAGCCTTCCCCAAGTGTGCGTATCCCTGTTACAAAATCGCACTAACAATACACAAGAGAGGCTAATGAAAGTATAATGCACAAAATATACGGGAAAACCTAACCTTATATTATATATTCCGAATACAAGGAAACTTAAGCACCCACACAGTGTTTCCCACTGTTTACAATCTGATCCCAATCACAGATTTAGCACCCAAGTTACAACAAGGTATACACACACATATATCCCTTGCTCTTTCTCACTCTCTCATGAAGTTACAATCTACTTGCCTAATATACATGTTGGCATAGCAGTTATAGAGGTTACAACAGTAGTTACAACCCTATCTAGCAACTACATAGCAGTTGGCTTACATACAAGTCTATCTAGCCAAATATAACCGTCCCACAGCCCTTTGTCCAACAACTATGCAGCCTTATCTGATCATCCCATCATCTAGTGTACGACCACATGCACCCCACACACATTGCTTTTTGCCTCATGCATGTACTTAGCCACTTGTTGTTTGTCTTGCATGTTTGCACAGGTCCCAGCTTGTGTGCCTCTACTTAGCCTGCCCATGGGCGCCTCACACCCATGTTAACATATGCCTACCTGCACATGTTCCAGCTTGCAAGTGCCTACACCCACGAGCCATCTCATCAGTGAGTACTTGGCGTCCCGACACTCAAGCACTCTATCCTTGATCTCGCCCATCCTTGTTTAGCATACACCCGTGTATTGTCTTAGTAAGGCTGTGGGATAAAAGCCACACGCTTGCCTATGCCATTGGCATCCTTAAGGGTCTTACAAACCATCCCCACCAGAAGAGCCCGACGTCCTCGTCGGAATGGTGGAAATGTACTCCTGTACAATGTTCTCAAACTGCCACAAATCTATATCTCTTTCCCACGAAACCTCACTTTCTTTCCCCCTTTTCCACTTCACCAAATACTCAATTTAGCAATTCTTCTTATGTTGTCCCATCCTCCGATGATCTAAAATCTTCTCAATCTCATCATCAAACTATTTTCTGATCATGGGAGGAGCTTTCTTAGCTTGGGTCCTTGAAGAGTCCTTTTTGTCCGCATGGAATGGTTTCAAGAAGCTCACATGGAATGTGGGATGTATCTTGATCCATTCAGGCAGTTTCAACCTATAAGCAGCAGCACCCATTTTGCTTTCAACCTCAAATGGTCCATCATACTTTGGAACTAATGCCCTATGCACCTGTTTGCTATTGATCTTCTTCCAAATCTAAGGAGTGAGCTTCAGTAGCACCTAGTCACCCACATCAAACTCCAACGATCTCCTCTTAACATCAGCATACTTTTTCATCCTTTTACTTGCCTTCCGTAAGCTATCTTGAGCTTGGTCAATAATCTCTTGCCTGTCCCAAGTCACCTTATCAGCAACAGGAAATTTCCCCTTTGCTGGCTGTCTAGCAATCTCTATTGGGGTCAAAGGTTGTTGCCCCAACACCAACTCAAAAGGACTTAGCTCTGTTGAAGATGATTTGTGCAGATTGTAGCAAAACTGTGCAGAATCCAACAACTCTATCCAATTTCGCTCACTAGCAGTAACATAATGTCAAAGATACTCCTCCAACAATGCATTCACCTGTTCAGTCTAACCATCCGTCTATGGGTGATTGGCTGTGGAAAACTTCAGTTCGATTCCCATCATATTGAAAAGAGTAATCCAAAACCGCCCAGTAAACCTTACATCTCTATCACTAACTAAGTCTACTGGTACTCCAAAATATTTCACCACGTTTTTATAAAATAAGGCAACAATTATCTCTGCTGAACAAGCTTCTGGTGCTACCATAAAAACAGCATATTTTGAAAACCTATCCACCACAACAAAGACTGAAGACATACCTTCCCTTTGGGAACCCGCTGATGAAGTCAAGAGAGGCTGACACGTAAGGCCTCTCCGGAATGGGCAAGGGTTGTAACAACCCTGCTACCTTTCTTCTTTCTGTCTTGTCTAATTGGTAAACCAGACAAGTTTTCACATAGGATTCGATATCGGCTTCCATTAGGCCGATAATAATCCCTTGTTATCAAAGCCAAAGTTCTCTCTTTACTAGGATGTCCTGCCCAAGGTGAATCATGAACTTCTTTCAACAACAACCGTCTCAATCCACCCTTATTTGGGACATACAACCTGTCTCTTTTGGCATGCAACAACCCATCCTCTAACCAATAATGTCGTATAGTACCATCATGAACTTGTGTCACCAAGTCCCTATACTCAGCATCCTGATCGGCAGCCACTCGCAACCTATCCAACATGTCAGATTCCACCCGAGTTATTGCATATAGAGCAGCAACCACTTGTTTCCTGCTCAAAGCATTAGCAACTTGATTGTGCCTTCCCGGCTTGTGTTGCCATGCAAAATTATACTCAGCCAAAACTTCTTGCCACCGGGCCTGTTTTGGAGACAACTTTTTTTGTGTCTTAAAGAAAGTATTGGCCACATTATCTGTCAACACTACAAATTTCGGGCCTAACAAGTACACTCTCCACACCTGCAGACAATGCACAACAACCACCATTTCTTTCTCATGTGCAGAATACCGCTGCTCTACCCCATTTAACTTTCGGCTCTCAAAAGCTATGGGATGTACCAACACCCCACCAATGGCTTTCTCTGAAGCATCTGTATGCACTTCGAAAGGTAACTAAAAAATTTGGCAATCTCAACACCATTTCTGAGGCAATGGTTTCCCTCAACTTTTCAAAAGCCTTGGAACATGATTCTGTCCACCCCCGCTGCTGCCCCTTTTTCAGCAAGTCTATCAACGGTGTTGCCTTCTTTGAGTACCCCGCAATAAACTTGCGGTAATAGTTTGCCAAACCCAAGAAAGATCTCAGCTCAGGAACTTTTGTAGGAGCTGATCATTCCATAATTGCCTGCACCTTCTTTGGATCCATCCTCACTTGGCCCTTACTCGCCAAGTGCCCCAAGAACATTATTTCCTATTTAGCAAACTCACACTTTTCCATCTTTACATACAGTTGATGTTCTCTCAACCGCATTTGTACCCTTCTCAAATGAATTAAATGCTCATCCAAATTCCGACTATAGATCACAATATCATTCAAGTATACCACCACAAATTCATCTAAGAATTCATATAGTACATCATTCATCAAATTGCAAAATATAGCCGGTGCATTTTGCAAGCCAAACGGCATGACTAAAAATTCATAAGAACCATACCTAGTCACACAAGTGGTCTTAGACTCATCTCCCGCAGCAATTCTTACTTGCCAATATCCCGACCACAAGTCCAATTTAATGAAAACCGAAGCCCCACTCAACCTATCAAAGAGATCTTGAACAAGGGGAACAGGATACTTGTTCTGAACTGTAACCTTGTTCAATGCTCTATAGTCCACACACATCCGAAGGGAACCATCTTGCTTTTTATTAAACAATACGGAGCACCATAGGGAGCCTTTAAAGGTCTCACTGCACCTGCATCAAGTAATTCATCAAGCTGTTTTCGGAGTTCTTTCAACTCTATAGGAGACATTCTATATGGTGGACAAGCAGGTGGAAACGCCCCTGGTTCCAACTCAATCTTGTGATCAATTGCTCGTCTTAGAGGAAGTTCTTTGGGCAACTGCCGTGGCATAACATCAGCAAAACCCTGTAATAACCCTGCCATAGCATCTGGCACTTCAACCTTCCTATCAGGCTTTATCTCTATCATTGCTGCCAGATACGTTTCCTATCTGCCACAAAGTTATGAGTTGCTCCCGTATCCAATAAGGCTTTAACTTAACTATCCCTCACTTTCAAATCAACAAATAGTAGAGCATTTCGAGTGGCACCCTTGCTCACTACTCCAAGGTAAGTATCACCCTTGTTCTTTTTTGAATCCGTTTCTGCCCTCATAGCATTCATCAATTGCATCAGATTCACAGTGACTTGCTCACCACTAGACTCTCCCTGTTCACCCATCAAAGCATTAAGCTTTTCTCTCTTTGGGCAATCCCTTGCCCTATGTGGTCCTCCACAAATGAAACAACCGAACATCATTTTACTCCCTTTGTTTTCCTTGGAGAAATTACTGCCAACAACTGTCTTCCCCTTTTCGCTAGTAGAATCTCTCTTCTGAAAGTGGAAGTTCTTCTTCTTGCTTCCCTTGATTTCCTAATGTTCCTTCTTCTTTGCTTTTGCTACAACAACAGGCTCTCTCTCCTTGCTACTTTTGAAGTCTACCAACCCATCCGCCGCAGCAATAGCACTAGGCAAATCTTACACTTTTTGCCTTCACAATTCAACTTGACCCAGCCTTGCAAACCTGACATAAAGTTGAACAACTTGTCCTCTTCGGGCATATTTTGAATGTCTAACAACAAGGAACTAAACTCCTTTACATACTCCCTCACAGTACCCTTTTACTGGAGCTTTTTCATCGGGTCCCTAGCATTCCATGATGTATTTCCTGGCAAGAATTGATCCTTCAATTCTTTCTTGAGTTTCTCCCAAGTATCAACCTTGGGTCTACCCACACTCACAGCATCTACCATCTTGTGCGCCACCACAATTTAGCATCACTAGCCAAATACATACTCGTTATCGAGACCTTCTCCCTATTAGGGACTTTTGCAACCTTAAAATACTGCTCCATATCCCACAAGAAATTTTCCAACTCCTTGGCATTTCTAGCACCCTGAAAAGCCTTTGGTTCGAGTACTCTTATCTTGGCAGTACTTCCCCCATCAAGACTACGACGGAAGGCATGCTTCAGCAAGGCATTGTCGTTCTCTAGGGCCTCCAATCTATTATTGGTCAGGTCTACCATTTCCATAAATTGCTTATGGAAAATTTCGAAACTCTTATCAATCTAATCAAGTCTCTCCTTGATGGTCATAGTCTGGCCATCTTGAATTTCACCCAGCATCTCCTCTAACCGAGTCACTCTTTCCCTTAAAGCATCCATCTCAACCCTTGTTGGCATGAAACAACAATAAGGAAGATATAAGAGCGAACCTAGTTACAACCTGGCTCTGATACCACTGTCACAGGGCCTAAACTCCCTTCTAGGCACTACAGGGCACAAGCGCGCCAAGCACTTGTTAGCCTTCCCAGCCTTCCCCAAGTGTGCGTATCCCTGTTACAAAATCGCACACACAATATACAAGAGAGGCTAATGAAAGTATAATGCATAGAATATACTGGAAAACTCAACCTTATATTATATATTCCAAATACAAGGAAACTTAAGCACCCACATAGTGTTTCCCACTGTTTACAATCTGATCCCAATGACAGATTCAGCACCCAAGTTACAACAAGGTATACACACACATATATCCCTTACCCTCTCTCACTCTCTAACGAATTTACAACCTGCTTGCCTTATATACATGTTGGCATAGCAGTTACAAAGGTTACAATAGCAGTTACAACCCTATCTAGCGGTTACATAGTAGTTGGCTTACATACAAGTCTATCTAGACAAATATAACCGTCCCATAACCCCTTGTCCAACAACTATGTAGCCTTGTCTGATTATTCCATCATCTAGTGCACGACCACATACACCCCACGCACATTGCTCTCTGCCTTATGCATGTACTCAGCCACTTGTTGTTTGTCTTGCATGTTTACACATGTCCCAGCTCGTGTGCCTCTGCTTAGCCTGCCCATGGGTGCCCCACACCCATGTCAACACATGCATATCCGCACATGTTCCAGCTTGCAAGTGCCCACACCCGCTAGCCATCTCATCAGTGAGTACTTGGTGTCCCGATGCTCAAGCACTTCATACCTGATCTCTCTCATCCTTGTTTAGCATACATCCGTGTATTATCTTGGGAAGGTTGTGGCCAAGGATGAAAGCCACACATTAGCCCATGCCCTTGGCATCCTTAAGGGTCTTACAGTAGGCTTCTATCCTATCATCGAAAGTTGATAAGGCTGAATTTGAATGATGTGTCATCAACACAATGGTCATATGATCTGTCGAGTTATCATGAATCAACAGAGCAATAGGCAAAGCCCGCATCGACCAAAGAGCATCTCTAATGGTGCTCTTTATTTTAAAGAGCATCTTCATTGATTTTTAAGTATAAAGAACGAAATTTTTATTCACATCCAATAGATTCTTTAAATTTTAGTAGAGAGAAGATATTTTTTCATAAACTCGATAGGAGAGATAAATCATAAATAAAATGCATAAAAACTTGCAATTTATTATTTGAAATTAGGATAAAGAGTGAAATTTGACTCTCTAAATGTGGAGAGCTAAACTCACTCTTTAATTTATATTTAAAGAATAAAGAGTCTGTTAGACTCTTGTTTCTATGAATAAACTCTTTATAATAAAGAGTTTGAGTCATAGAAAGAGTGCTTTGAAGATGCTCTAACATGGTATTAGAGTCAAATGTCTCAAGTTTGAATCCCCATATACAAACTAAATAAATAAAATGAAAAAAATATTCTAAGTTTAATGTGAGGGGCATATTGGTCTACAAACTTAAGTTTTTAGGTGGGATGCCAACTTAGCATAGTGTGTTTTCAATTTTATCAAAAAATACAATAGACTACCATCCACAAATCTTCTATCTTCATCAACAAATCAAACTCTTTTATCTCCGTAAGAAAATCAACCCAATACCAAAAACTCTTCCAACATGAAACCCTATCTAACCAAAGACAAACGAAATATGAAGAAAAGAAGTTAGAGAATTTCAAAAACATTTTGTCATTGAAGGTCGTCGTAACCTGGTCTAGTCCGGCAGCCTTCCACGACAAGCGATAGCTAGATCCGAAGGAGAAGAGAGACGGAGACCGAGGTGGAGAAGAAGAAAAGAGAATGAGGCAGAGGGAGAGATAATGAAGGAAAAAGAAATAAAAAATGAAAGAGAAAGAACTAATAGGAGAAAAAATTATACAAGTTAGGGTTTGTGTAAATAATGGAAAATTCAAAAATGCCCTTCCTAAAGTTAAAGAATTTCAAAACACTTTGCTATCTATTAAAGATAACTAACAAAATTAACGGAAATGGGGCTACCCATGCATTTCAAAAAGTGCTAGGTGCTATAAAATTGACAAACATTTGGGGTTTTTTGCAGATATCTCATAATTCATAATTATAAGGACATGTCATTTGTTTGGTTTTTTAAAATTAGTAATATATAAATAAAAGTTTATATATTTGTATTTTACTAATACATTGGAACCTCTCTATAGTCATAATGGTAGGACCAAGCTAATTTTATTACTATAAAGAGGTTATAACTTAATAGATTTATAGTTACAAATTTTACTGTTTTGACTTAGTTTACCTTAGTGCAAGTGGTATAGAGGTAAAGTATACACTGATCGAATATATATTAATGTCTTCCTCAATCATCCAAATGAGTAACAAGCTATGTATGTTTTAACTAAAGAATAAATCATTACTGCAATTTGGCAAAAAGAGGTTGGAGATAATCTTGAGGATGATAGTACGAAAATACAAAAAGTTTTGTGTCAAGAAGCTCTAAACATGCTTAAAACCTAAAAATATATTTTGACTTCAATAAGAATGTGTTCATGCTGGCAAGTTATTACGTACAAGTAAATTCAAAGATGTTGCAACAACTCAAAAGCATAAATCATTGTCCCAAACAACTTTGATTAATATTTTATTTCATAAACCTTTAATATAACATAACATATATTTTTTGCAACATATAAATAAGTATTATCATGTGGAAGCAAGTTCCTTAAGACGAGACCTAAAAAAATTATAATTTATTATAATGTAGAGTTTATTCTTATTTATAACTGACCCAAGTAAGGACTAGAATTTTTTATGACTACATGGAGATTATTCATATATAGAGTATCCTATAAAAAAGGTTATATTATATATATTTATATTCATTATAAGTTATAATTATATCATTAAATTAAAATTGATTATTGATTATATATTTATGTTATTAATTGCACGAGAGCTAGAATAATTAATTATATTAAATATGTTAGATTAGAAATAGTGAACCAAATCTAGTCATCCGAAAAAAATTTGGTGACTTTAAGAATTAATATTGGCATCAACATGATAGCCTTTAAAACAATCTATCTATTTATGTAACTTTTAAGGACAATAAAATTGTATTTTGGCTGAGATTTGACAGAAAGTTTTTGTGCCAAACTTTCTTTGTTAGATCTCAGAAAATCCGCACATCTGTTGTATAAAATATCATATGGTTAAATAAATCATCCAAAGACGATCATTTATGTACTAATATTGCTTCTATGTTATGCTAAGAAAAAAAATTTCAGTCACCAAATTCTCTCTATCGGTAACCAAATTCTACCAATCATTTCGATTGATATTGGCAAAGATATTAAATGGTTTTTTAAGCAAATAAATTTTAGACCTCATTTAACTTTTGTGTATGTATCTATAATTATTATATATAAAAGTATATTAGGTAATTTATTTACGTGTTTTTTTATAAATTTTAAATGTTTAAATATAAGTTGTATAATTTAACTTTTTCTAATAAGTTATTTATTTGAAAATAAATGATAATCTATTTAAAAAATTAAAAAAAGTTACAGTATTTATATTTAAATGAAATGTGGTAAAAAGAAACAACTCTTTTTGTTCTTAATTTATACGAGTTAAAAAGAGTTTTTAATAGTAAATATTGAAATGTTATAAGAAGATATGGAGCTTGTGAAGACGCTCGTGAACAGCCGAGGATTTGAGAACTTATCTAACAAATGAAGATAAACAACTTAAGATCCATTTTTAAAGTAAATTGGCATGAACAAAATGGACTCAGGCCCAATCAAGAGTAACGAGTAATCCTTACGCATGATGACGTGGAAAAATTTGTATCAAATCAACAGTTAACGAGTAATTTACTATTATATCCTTTAAGATTGTGCGACGACTATATAAGATCCTAAATGAACAAATGAAATCATAATTTAATTTTCCATGTAAAACCCAATTTAAAAAATAATCAAAAATAAAAACTCTTTAAATCTATGTCTTTATCCTGCTGCATATAATACTGTGTTTTTTTTTTTTTTTTTCCTATGTTCATATTTTGTTGATCTTTTACAGATCTGTTAGTTGCCTTTAAGCTTTAAACGACAGCTTCATTTGGTTTATGCACAACTTGATGAATTCGTTATCATTAAATTAATGTTGCAAAGAGACACAAATGAGTAGAGGGATGAAGAGTAGAAAGAAATAATATAATAATAAGAGTCATTTAAAATGAAACGAAGTTTATTTAGATATTTTATGAATTTCTAAATTGTTACATTTAGAAATTGAGTAGAATAAGATAACGATTGCAAACAAATACCATCACTAAATAATAATGATAAATACACACTTCAATTAATTGCTTAAACAAGCTAATTGATGGAGGTATTCATCAACAGTGGCATAATTAACATCAGGATAGAGCTCAGAAGCCTCCACCCCTGAAGATGGATCGATTTCAAAATTTGTTTGTTCTCCCTTCATAAATATTGAATAGTTCACTAGTAGCATAATTTTGTCTGTCATATTCGCATCTGCAATAATGGGTTAAAATCAAACTCATTAGGAATTCATTTTTTTTTTTTTTTTTAATTACAGAATTTAAGCAAATTAGGAAGGGTGCTTAATAACCTTGGATCATCTTAATAATTTGGTCCTCAGTGACATAAATTTTTTCCAGGGTTTTGCCAATCTTCTTCTCCCAAAGGGCAACAAGTTCATTGAATGAGTAGATATTCTTTGGAGGCCTAAGGTAGAGGGTCTTGTTCAATGTTCTTGGATCATCAACGGCTTTGATGGTGTAGCTTGCTATGTCAGCTTCCTTGATAAAAATTGCTGCAGCCAAATTAGAATACCAACTGTAAGCCATGCTTTCATGTATTTTCGTTACACGTATAATATATATCATAAAAAATTCTTTTCTGTTTATTAATTACACGAGTAGATTTCCTTAATTTTCGATATTTGCTTTCATAATTTTTTAATAGAAACTTTGGTTTTGAAAATTGTCAATTTACTTCCACTATAGTGTAAGTTTTTAATAAAGTTCACAATAAAAACAATTTTCTAATCAAGACGTTCTGATATAAATATATTATGATCATTGTTAGATCTGGATTGTTAAAAAAGGTGAATATATATGGTCTTGACAATTTTTAAAGAAAGACTTACCAGTATATAATGGTTGGGTAGGATACTGTAACTTCAATTTTTTGAGTAATTTTTTTTGCACTTCTAGTTTTATTGACCCAAGGGTGATATAATAAAAGCTTAAGGTAGTAATATTCAATGTAAAGTCAGCATTTTTAATCACCATTGGAGATTTTTTATCATATTTTTCAAAAATTGAGACTTTTGTAATTGTCAGACTTATTTTTTGAGTGAAACCCAAGGTTATGATCCTAAATGATTAATGACAACAATTAAAAAGAAAATAAATCACAAAACCCTCGTAAATTTTAAGATCTGTAACAGTTTAAAAAACAAATGCATAGACCCCATAGTGAAAATTGACCAAAGAAGTTGATGGAGATATGTGTTTATTTGTAATTACCTTTGGGTTGGCCATTGCCATAAATCAAGATATTATCTTTGGGAGGAGCAACGGCTCCGGGTTGTGCCAGTGTAGGAAGAAAGAAGCCAAAGGTGCAGTTGCAGGAAACATAAGTGTAGGGAATTCCCTCGGCCTCAATAGCACGTCGAATTTTTGCCTTTCTTGCATAACCTGATTTTGCTGGCTCAATGGGATGTCCAGCATCCACATTGCTTCCAAACTCTGATGGGAAAAATCTCTGTACCAATTCATTAAACATTTATTATGCCATTTAATAATAACAGTTTTGAGAATTTTAATGGATATGATAGGAATAGAGTCAATAGACCAACCTTAATATTTCCAGCTTCTTTAATGGCAGCGATGAGCTTAAACTGCTCTGGTATCTCTGAACGGCTAATAGCTGACATCACTATATCAACTAACTTCAGCATCTTCACCAACTTTTCATGATTCTCAAGATCTCCCTGCATCCAAACCAATTTCCCAATATAATAAAAGTTAAACAATGTGATACATTAAGCTACACAACGTGATATTTGAGGTCTACTAATAGTTATTATACTGTATTCATGCTGAATCTCCTGCGCTCCGAGTCAGGTCCTCATTCGCCTGGGACTCTGGTCTCAGGAGCCTTTGTGCCAACTTTTAAGGTGTTCTACTTTGTTAACATGTAGTAAAAAATAATATTGAAGGGAATGGAAATACATACATAGAGCAAAGTGACGCCTAAGCTTTGGAAATTCTGAACAAGTTTTGCCTTAACAGGATCAGAGAGGGCAGTCTCCCTGACCAGTGCAAAGGTTGGATGGCCGGCCTTTACACTTGCTTCCACAATAAATTTTCCCATATTTCCAGTTCCTCCGATGATCAAAATCTTACTTTTCTGAGCCATTTGGGAGAACAAGAATGAATCTCAAACTATTGATTTGAAGGATGCGATGGATCCTTCAATGGATAGTATGGAAATGTTCTTACTTTTGGAGCTGGGATACAAAACACTACTTACAGATTAAACTAGGACCAATGTTTCTTCTCTCTGTTTTCAATATCTACTTTATCTGAAAAACATATAAATAATTGATATACTTGTCTAGGTGCGATTGGATCGATATTGCTCTGTCCTTTTAGCTACACCTTTTGCAAATTAATTTTGGATTGAATAGACATATAACAACCCACTAAAGAAAAAATATAGCTTCAACCAAGATGTAATACATGTGACCAAAATTTAACATGTGATATACTTTCTAATACAGTTAAATATAAGCCATGCTTAATTGATTTCACGTTTTGTAATGTAAAACAATTATTTGATAAAATAATTTTTTAAACAGAGAAATCATATATTATATTTTTACTTCACCTTTCCAAACCTTACACACTTCTTATTTTCGTTTTTCATATTTTACACGCTTGTCAAGATGGATAGACACGGACCTTTTCTTTATTGAGTCATATCGAGAATATTACTTAAATATAAAAAAACAATAATATTATACTCACAAATCCTTCTTACTAAATTTCTCTTACAAATGTGACTCCTTCAATGATTGATTATCCAAGTATTTTTACAGGAATACAACCAGTGGTGGACCCAGGATTTTTGCCCAGTGGAGGCCCCCTCGCTCTGCCACTGCTTGCCAATCAACTAGTGAAAACATAAGAAAATAACATTACAAGGAAACACAAAAAAATTGTTACGTGGAAAAACCTCTTCAATGTAAAGAGATAAAAACACCACGGGAATCTAACAATTCACTTAAATCCAATATAATTAAAAGAGTTTACTGATCGTATTTTTGACAAACATGCAAATATATCAAGTACACTAGTCGCAAAAAATAATAAAGTGATAAGTAGAGTATCGTTCACACGAGGATAGTGTTACTAAGTACCGATTTCTCTAGTTTAAGTCCTAATTGAAGCAACAATAAATTGGATTGATGGAAAATTAACGAACTAAATACAATTTAAGAAAATATAAATGAATTACAATAAAATTAAAGAAAAACCCAACAACTTAACTAATTAAACAAAATGCTAAAAAAAATGCTAGGGTGTTGATTTCACCTAGATACGCTAACCCAAATCATAGAATCTATTACCCAAGTTCTAATTCCTTGATTGAAAATCGAATTCCCTAAGTTGTATAACATACCTTCTCAGACTATATTTTCCTACTTATTCTTATTAAGCTTCCGCACCCAACAAAATGAAGATTACTAGTTCAAAGTTTTTTAAGCTTTATGGAATTCTATCTAGATTTCATAAATCGGTAAACCTATCTCTAGAGTTTGCTTAATCTACGGTATTTATCCCAAGAGGCACAATCAATCACTTCTTAGTCTCATTGTCAACAACACACATTTGAATAGTGATCAAGCATCCAAAAGTCATTAAGCAAAGAGATAAACACTCAATCATGAAATTAAAACTCAAAGTAAATCAATTTATATAAATTTGAATCATTGTATCAAGGTTACATCAAACCCTAGCTAAACAACTCAATTCATACTCAAAAACAAAATAAAATAACAAAAACAAACTGAATCAAGATTCATCATTGAAAAACAAGCAAAAGATGGAGAAATCTTCTCTAATTTGAAGCTCAAATCTTCAATAATCTTCTCCTTCCAAGAGCTGCCTTCCAAATGACGAACCAAGATCTTTTTTCTTTCATTTTCATTCTAATTTATACCTCTTTCACTTAAGGACGAAGCCCTAGCAAGTCAAAACGCGCCATTTTATTTTTCACATCTGACGCAGTTTCACCACGACGAAACTTTTTCCTTACAGCAATGAGAATCTTTCAGGCCAAATTTGAGCATGAAAGAGTCTGAATCTGGAAAAGTGTTAAACACATATATTATAGCCCTTTAAATTATCTTTCTACTCGTTCAAGAATCAGCACAATCCGAGGTCTAAAGCTCAAGTTATGGCAGAAATACTGAAGCACATCCAAAGACGTTTTTCTTCCGTTTCCAACATTTTGTTCACGAATTCAAGCCAAGTTTTCACCCTTTTCCAGTCAGAATTAGGAAAAACCTAAAACATGAAAGTTGTAGCTCTGGTTCTTATCTTTCCAAAGCTTCTAAAATCAGTCATTCTGAGTTTCCAAGTTCAAGTTACGCAATTTAAGCTCAAAACTGTCATTTATTCTTAAAATCATCGTTTAGGCTTGCAAAAACAAATTAATAGAATTAGATAACAATTAAGGCCCAAATTGTATGAGAAATATCCTAAATCCTATCGAAATTTAATGCAAAGTCATAGGAAAAAATATGATTATCATTTACAACAACCACAAATCTACCAAAAATATTCTACACAAATTTAGAGCTCAATCACAACTCTAACAAAAATTAAAATACACAAAGGTTTACCAAAAGAAGGATTACAATTACTCCAAATTAAGATCCGCATGTAAGAGGGAAGTTAGAAATTGGGGAAGAAAAACTTGAATATAAAAAAGATAAAATCTAACTTTTTAATTTTTTAACTTTTAACTTTTAACTTTTCTTTTTTACCTTTTAATAAAACTTTTCAATTTTTTTTTAAAAGTTGAGGGTAGGCCTGGGCCTACCCTCAAGGGGCCTGGGTCCACCCCTGGATACAACCAATGGACCTCAACAACAGGCATGTTACGATCCCTGAAAATCAAAATCAAAATGTGTATCATGAGGGGTGAGAGGAGTCTCAGGTAAATTTTAATCGGGATAATTGTCAAGAACGGAAGGCCAAGAGGGATGGAAAAGACCTATCAACTCGAAAGGTTGCAACAACCATGACGATCCAAGTTCTCTAGGGCACCAACAATGAAGGTGATCTCATTCCCACTCACTAAGGTCTGTAACAGTAGGCCGCACAACCCGAACCCGAACCCGGAGGGATAGATTAAGCTTCAACGATAGATAAACAAGACATATGAATAATGATTTACAAAGGGAGCGACACTGACATGCCCAAGAACCATAGGGTGATCCTAGATTACGAGCCAACGACAAGAGAGGCCCCAAACATTGGCATCATTTAAACATGATTTAATATCATAACCACTATGAAAGAAAACCTAAAAACTAGTGCTTTATCAAAATTTTAGTCTCAAAGGAAAACAATAGTATCATTAACGATTTGATAACATATATAATCATTTCACAAGAAAAAAAAAAAAAAAGACTTAAAATAGTCATCAAAATTGTAGGTTCAAATGTAAAACATTGGCATCATTTAAACATGACCTTATATCATAATCACTATAAAAGAAAAGTGAAACCTAGTTCTGTATCAAAATGGAAAAAAAAAACAAAACAAAACAAAGCGTGAAAACTGGTTTTTTAATCAAAATTTAAGGCCATCATTTAAACATGATTTAATATCATAATCGCTATAAAAGAAAAGTGAAACCTAGTTCTGTATCAAAATAAATAAATAAAAACGTGAAAACTAGTTTTTTTATCAAATTATAAGGCTCAAGGGTAAAACAATAATGACATTAGAGCATAACTTACCATTTCACAATTTAAAAAAAAAAAAAAAAATGCTAAAGATAGTACTATACATGAGATTTTATCAAAAATCTAGTGAACCAATAAATTGGAGCATTTTCTCAAACCTGTCAGATACAAATCATAACTTCACAAATTAAAAATAATAAAAAGCTAAAATTGGGTTTGTATGTTAACATAAAAAAAATTTCAAAATTATTAGGTTATAATTTTCATATCGGTTTCATCTCCAATCCCCCAAATCGACAATACTAAATAATTTAAACAGAATGAACATTGAATACTGAATTATGTTCAAATCATACACTTCATGTTCCCACTAAATTAATTAATTTAAATTTGTCCAATTAATGGAATGACAATGACAAACAGTATGAGAGAGATCAACGTCATTGTTAGTGTATTTTCTCTAAAACCAATGGTAGATGGAAGGTTTAGGCAACATTTGTATATATAAACTTTGTAATTATTTTATTATTAATAAAATGATGATTATTTTACACTACTTTATATCATTTATGTTTAATTAAGTTGCGTATGTCCCTGAGCTTGTTCTAAAAAAAATTCTATTTTCAAAGAGTTTAAAAATATGAGTATATCAAGATTCTTTTGGTATGACTAACTCTTAATTATGTTCTTGATCAGATGTGATAATAATCGAGGATAATGTTATCACAAGATCAACATTACTATGTGCCGCCATTGATTAGCACGAGATGTTGATGGTTGGGTGATGAGACTCATATCATAAGAGCACGAGTGATGAGATTGTTCATTATAGAATGATGCGTCGAACGTGACCATTGGATGATTGATTACACAAGTATAATATCATTAGTCAATGATCATTGTTATATGTATTAGTGTCACTTTATCCTTAGACCTGAGATGCAATCATGTCTTGTGCATGGGTATTCGTGGTTCTTCAGTACATTGTTACTAGAATGTTCATATCTAGTGTGTAGTGCTTGTTGGTCATGATTATTTATGTATAGAGTCATATGCGTATTCAATAAGGAATCTGATGGCTCAGATATTATGAACTTGAGTGTTCAAAGGGATCAATGAATGTGGAGGATCATTGGCCAAAGCATTTGTGTTTTATGAATAGTTTCATAGAGACACAATTCCACGCTCAAGATGATCTTAGATTATGTAATCAAGTTAGGGATTCGACTATACCATGGTCTGCACTTGATCAGAACATGATACTAGAGGGAATGAGGTGACATGACTAAGACGCTCACTTTTACAGGTCCATATGATCCTGCTTCATTCATTTATTGGGGGCTATGACATACTACTAGGTGTGAGTCACGGTTTGTAAGGAAGATGGGTGTCAAAAGTTGATATTTACTTTATTATCCATCGATAAATGATCATAGAAAGGTCACATACATTATGGATTTCTAAGCTTAATAGAAATCAGGGATTTTCTCATTAAAGAGTTAATGAGAATATTAAAGTTTCCGAAAAGTCCTAGTTGGACTAGATTCTTAAAATTATCAATTACACGGACCTATTTGACTAATTAATAAAATTTGTTAAAAGGTCATTCTTGTAATTGGATAAATTATTTGGACTTAATTAAAAAATTAAGTCCACATGAGGAAGCTTTATAAATGGGTTTAGTAATTAAACCTGAAGCCAAATTAGGGTAACACCAAAATGGGCCTAGGATTAGTTATTAGTTAACCTAGTAGTGAATAACTTAAACCAGAATAAAATGTTCCAAGGATAGCCTACTAATCCAACAGTAAGTGGTTATATAAAAGAGGCTTAGGGTTCATCGTACGTAAGAGATAATAGAAGAAAAAAATTGTAGAAGGGAATAAAAAAAAGCCGTAGCCACAAAAAAAAAAAAATATATATATATATATATATCCAACAGGGTTAGCAACATGTTTGCCATCCTTCTTAGAGTTTAATCTCCATATTCTCTGCCATCTAAAATAAGAAATTGTTTTTAATTCCATTTAGTGGGATAATCTCCATGAACGTGTGATTTTGTGTGTATCGATTTAGAGGTACCACACTTGGGGTACTTGAAAGTATTCGATGAGGAAAATAATACAATAAACGAGTCAGTAATATTTAACTATACTCCTTAATTCTATATTTTATATTCTTTATATATAGGGGCATAACCAAAGTATACTTAGTGAGGTCACTTGACCTCATTGAAATTCTGAAATGATTTAAAATTATATATTTTCGTACATCTGTTGTATAAAATATCATATGGTTAAATAAATCATCCAAGACGATCATTAGTACTAATTGTTTCTATGTCATGCTAAGAAAAAAATTCAATCACCAAATTCTCTCTATCTGTAACCAAATTCTACCGCCATTCGAGATATTGGCAAAGATATTAAATGGTTTTTTAAGCAAATAAATTTTAGACCTCATTTAACTTTTGTGTATTATCTATAATTATATATAAAAGTATATTAGGTAATTTATTTAGGTGTTTTTTTTATAAATTTTAAATGTTTAATATAAGTTGTATAATTTAACTTTTTCTAATAAGTTATTTATTTGAAAATAATGATAACTATATTAAAAAAATTAAAAAAGTTACAGTATTTATATTTAAATGAAATGTGGTAAAAGAAACAACTCTTTTTGTTCTTATTTATACGAGTAAAAAGAGTTTTTTAATATTAAATATTGAATGTTAATAAGAAATGGAGCTTGTGAAGACGCTCTGAACAGCCGAGGATTTGAGAACTTATCTAAAATGAAGATAAAAACTTAGATCCATTTTTAAAGTAAATTGGCATGAACAAATGGACTCAGCCCAATCAAGTAACGAGTAATCCTTACGCATGATGACGTGGAAAAATTTGTACCAAATCACAATTAACATTAATTTACTATTATACCCTTTAGATTGGTGCGACGACTATATAGATCCTAAATGAACAATGATCTAATTAATTTTCCATGTAAAACCCAATTTAAAAAATAATCAAAAATAAAAATCTTTAATTTTATGTCTTTATCCTGCTGCATATAATACTGTTTTTTTTTTTTTTTTTTTCCATGTTCATATTTTGTTGATCTTTTACAGATCTGTTAGTTGCCTTTAAGCTTTAAACGCAGCTTCATTTGGTTTATGCACAACTTGATGAATTCGTTATCATTAAATTAATGTTGCAAAGAGACACAAATGAGTAGAGGGATGAAGAGTAGAAGAAATAATATAATAGAGTCATTTAAATGAAACGAAGTTTATTTAGATATTTTATGAATTTCTAAATTGTTACATTTAGAAATTGAGTAGATAAGATAACGATTGCAAACAAATACCATCACTAAATAATAATGATAAATACCACTTCAATTAATTCTTAAACAAGCTAATTGATGGAGGTATTCATCAACAGTGGCATAATTAACATCAGGATAGAGCTCAGAAGCCTCCACCCCTGAAGATGGATCGATTTCAAATTTGTTTGTTCTCCCTTCATAATATTTGAATAGTTCACTATAGCATAATTTTGTTGTCCATATTCGCATCTGCAATAATGGGTTAAATCAAACTCATTAGGAATTCATTTTTTTTTTTTTTTAATTACAGAATTTAGGCAAATTAGGAAGGGTGCTTAATACCCTTGGATCATCTTAATAATTTGGTCCTCAGTGACATAAATTTTTTCCAGGGTTTTGCCAATCTTCTTCTCCCAAAGGGCAACAAGTTCATTGAATGTAGATATTCTTTGGAGGCCTAGGTAGAGGGTCTTGTTCAATGTTTGGATCATCAACGGCTTTGATGGTGTAGCTTGCTATGTCAGCTTCCTTGTAAAAATTGCTGCAGCCAATTAGAATACCAACTGTAAGCCATGCTTTCATGTATTTTCGTTACAGTATAATAATATCATAAAAAATTCTTTTCTGTTTATTAATTACACGAGTAGATTTCCTTAATTTTCGATATTTGCTTTCATAATTTTTTTAATAGAAACTGGTTTTGAAAATTGTCAATTTACTTCCACTATAGTGTAGTTTTTAATAAAGTTCACAATAAAAAAATTTTTTAATCAAGACGTCCTGAATAAATATATTATGATCATTGTTAGATCTGGATTGTAAAAAAGGTGATATATATGGTCTTGACATTTTTAAAGAAAGACTTACCAGTATATAATGGTTGGGTAGGATACTGTAACTTCAATTTTTTGAGTAATTTTTTTTGCACTTCTAGTTTTATTGACCCAAGGGTGATATAATAAAAGCTTAAGGTAGTAATATTCAATGTAAAGTCAGCATTTTTAATCACCATTGGAGATTTTTTATCATATTTTTCAAAAATTGAACTTTTGTAATTGTCAGACTTATTTTTGATGAACACCCAGGTTATGATCCTAAATGATAATGACAACAATTAAAAAGAAAAAACAATCACAAAACCCTCGTAAATTTTAAGATCTGTACAGTTAAAAACAAATGCATAGACCCCATAGTGAAATTGACCAGATGGGTGATATATGTGTTTATTTGTAATTACCTTTGGGTTGGCCATTGCCATAAATCAAGATATTATCTTTGGGAGGAGCAACGGCTCCGGGTGTGCCAGTGTAGGAAGAAAGCCAAAGGTGCAGTTGCAGGAAACTAAGTGTAGGGAATTCCCTCGCCTCAATAGCACGTCGAATTTTTGCCTTTCTTGCATACCTGATTTTGCTGGCTCAATGGGATGTCCAGCATCCACATTGCTTCCAAACTCTGATGGGAAAAATCTCTGTACCAATTCATTAAACATTTATTATGCCATTTAATAATAACGTTTTGAGAATTTTAATGGATATGATAGGAATAGAGCATAGACCAACCTTAATATTTCCAGCTTCTTTAATGGCAGCGATGAGCTTAAACTGCTCTGGTATCTCTGAACGGCTAATAGCTGACATCACTATATCAACTAACTTCAATCTTCACCAACTTTCATGATTCAAGATCTCCCTGCATCCAAACCAATTCCCAATATAATAAAAGTTAAACAATTGAACATTAAGCTACACAACGTGATATTTGAGGTCTACTAATAGTTATTATACTGTATTCATGCTGAATCTCCGCGCTCCAGTCAGGTCCTCATTCGCCTGGACTCTGGTCTCAGGAGCCTTTGTGCCAACTTTTAAGGTGTTCTACTTTGTTAACATGTAGTAAAAATAATATTGAAGGGAATGAAATACATACATAGAGCAAAGTGACGCCTAAGCTTTGGAAATTCTGAACAAGTTTTGCCTTAACAGGATCAGAGAGGGCAGTCTCCCTGACCAGTGCAAAGGTTGGATGGCCGGCCTTTACACTTGCTTCCACATAAATTTTCCCATATTTCCAGTTCCTCCGATGATCAAATCTTACTTTTCTGAGCCATTTGGGAGAACAAGAATGATCTCAAACTATTGATTTGAAGGATGCGATGGATATGTATAGGAAATGTTCTTACTTTGGAGCTGGGATACAAACACTACTTAAGATTAAACTAGGACCAATGTTTCTTCTCTCTGTTTTCAATATCTACTTTATCTGAAAAACATATAAATAATTGTATACTTGTCTAGGTGCGATTGGATCGATATTGCTCTGTCCTTTAGCTACACCTTTTGCAAATTAATTTTGGATTGAATAGACATATAACAACCCACTAAAGAAAAAATATAGCTTCAACCAAGATGTAATACATGTGACCAAAATTTACATGTGATATACTTTCTAATACAGTTAATATAAGCCATGCTTAATTGATTTCACGTTTTGTAATGTAAAACAATTATTTGATAAAATAATTTTTTAAACAGAGAAACATATATTATATTTTTACTTCACCTTTCAAACCTACACACTTTTTTTTTTCGTTTTTCATATTTTACACGCTTGTCAAGATGGATAGACGGGACCTTTTCTTTATTGAGTCATATCGAAAATATAACTAAATAAAAAACAATAATATATACTCACAAACCCTTCTTACAAATTTTCTCTCACAAATGTGACTCCTTCAATGGTTGATTGCCCAATTTTACAGGATACAACCAATAGACCTCAACACAAGCATGTCACAATCCCCAAAATCAAAATCAAAATGTGTATCATGAGGGTGAAGGAGTCTCAGGTAAATTTTAATCGGAATAATTGTCAAGCGGAAGGCCAAGAGGATGGAAAAAGACCTATCAACTCGAAAGGTGCAACAACCATGACGATCCAAGTTCTCTAGGGCACTGATAAGAGCTTGAATGTTTTATTTTGTTAGTGATTTAATTGGTAATTTATGGGAAAATGTGTTTAAAGTGTGGATTTGAATTAATTCTTTCATAAATACTTTTACGGGATCACGGGTGTATTTTGAGTATTTTCAGGTTCAAACCGATATTTGAAGGAAAAAGAATGATGTCGATGGAATTCGTGACGAGTAGAACAAACGGTGCAAGAATCGGAGTTGAAAGAGAAAGTTGTGACGCGTCGAAATTACACCGTAAAATCTAGAAATCCTTCAAGATGAGCATGCTTCGATGTTTTGATCATAACTTGAGCTGTGGTAATCTGAATTTGACGATTCTGGTGGCGTTGGAAAGCTTATTCAAGAGCTACAATTTTTGTGTTGATGAACTTTACCAAATTCTGAAGATTACGGATGCTTTGGACAGAAAGAACAATCGCCACAGCGACTATTATTACCGCCGCGGCGATATCACGGTGTGTTTTAATTCATTACCCTAATCCGAACCTGAATGGACTAAGTTTTCAATCTTTTTCCTAAGCACGACAAGACCCTAGGGATATAAAAAGGGTCTTTAAGAAGTAAAAGGACTTTTGAAGAAGAAGACGACTATCAAGTTGAGATCGGGATCCTGAAGCCTCTCGTTCACCGATTAGAGAAGCTTATCTTTTTCTTGAATTGATGTCATTGATAAGAATGATGGGTTTTGTTATTTTCATTATGAACTAACTTCCTTTTCTGGCTAAGATGTATCCAATTTATGAATATGTGTGACTTAAATTGTTGTTAATTCTTATTGAGTTTAAATTCTAAGTTTTTTACTGTGCATAATGCTTTCAATTCTCAAGGGCCCGAGGGTTGAATGATATCAAGGGTTAGGTTGAGATCGAGAGATAAACCTGATTTGTCTTAGGTATAAAACCATAGATTGAGCGAACCTAGAGATAGTTATCGCAATCTGTGAGGCTCCGGTAAATTCCATAGAGCTTAATGATCTCTTAGCTCCTAAATCCAATTTAAGATATCTTGGGTTGTTGTTTAAGGTTAATTTTGCTAATTGCTTGAGAGAGAGTTAGTGAATAGACCTCAACAACAGCATTTTACGATCCCCGAAATCAAAATCAAATGTGTATCATGAGGGTGAGAGGTCTCAGGTAAATTTTAATCGGGATAATTGTCAAGAACGGAAGGCCAAGAGGATGGAAAAAGACCTATCAACTCGAAAGGTTGCAACAACCATGACGATCCAAGTTCTCTAGGGCACCAACAATGAAGGTGATCTCATTCCCACTCACTAAGGTCTGTAACAGTAGCCGCAACAACCCGAACCCGAGGGATAGTTAAGCTTCAACGATAGATAAACAAGACATATGAATAATGATTTACAAAGGGAGCGACACTGACATGCCCAAGAACCATAGGGTGATCCTAGATTACGAGCCAACGACAAGAGAGGCCCCAAACATTGGCATCATTAAACATGATTTAATATCATAACCACTATGAAAGAAAACCTAAAAACTAGTGCTTTATCAAAATTTTAGTCTCAAAGGAAAACAATAGTATCATTAACGATTTGATAACAATATAATCATTTCACAAGAAAAAAAAAAAAAAGACTTAAAATAGTCATCAAAATTGTAGGTTCTAATGTAAAACATTGGCATCATTTAAACATGACCTTATCATATCTTTGGGTTGGAGCCCAAGCCCATTCCATGTGGGAATAGGGCAACTTAGTTTGCCTATAAAAGAGAATGTGTGTGGGAAATTAAAGTGGTGATTTTTATTAGTTCATTTGATTAAAAGGAAAACACACAACACACCCACGCCACTTTCGCTGTTTGATTGAAAAATCAAATATTTCCTTTTCTTCTTGATTTCTTAAGGCCAAGGATGATCTAGCAAATCCCTCCTTGGTTCTTTGTGATTGTCTTCATGTGGACTTCTACGGTTCGATCCTACACTTGGATCGGTAGCAAACACGTTCAGAGACAATATTGGTGGAGCCTCTAACGTGGGAATGAATCTAAACTCATGTTTATTTTTCTGCAGATTCTTGTAATATATATAAACTGTAATTTATGTGCCTTGATTTTGGGTTCTAAGGAACGATCCATTGTTGTAAAATTTATGTTTTCCGTTACGCAACCGAATCATTTCCTAATATAAATCATAAATAAAATGCATATAAACTTGCAATTTATTATTTGAAATTAGGATAGAGAGTGAAATTTGACTCTCTAAATGTGGAGAGCGAAACTTACTCTTTAATTTATATTTAAAGAATAAAGAGTTTGTTGGACTCTTGTTTCTATGGATAAACTCTTTATGATAAAGAGTTTGGGTCATATAAAGAGTGCTTTGAAGAGCTCTAACATGGTATTAGAGTCAAATGTCTCAAGTTCAAATCCCCATATACAAACTAAATAAATAAAATGAAAAAAATATTCCAAGTTTAATGTGAGGGGCTTATTGGTCTACAAGCTTAAGTTATTAGGTGGGATGCCAACTTAGCATAGTGTGTTTTCAATGTTATCAAAAAATACAATAGACCACCATCCACAAATCTTCCATCTTCATCAACAAATCAAACTCTTTTATCTCTATAAGAAAATCAACCCAATACCAAAAACTCTTCCAACATGAAACCCTATCTAACCAAAGACAAAAACCAAATATGAAGAAAAGAAGTTAGAGAATTTCAAAAACATTTTGTCATTGAAGGCCGTCGTAACCTGGTCTAGTCCGGTAGCCTTCCACGACAAGCGATAGCTAGATCCGAAGGAGAAGAGAGACGGAGACCGAGGTGGAGAAGAAGAAAAGAGAGTGAGGCCGAGGGAGAGAGAATGAAGGAAAAAGAAATAAAAAATGAAAGAGAAAGAAGTAATAGGAGAAAAAATTATACAAGTTAGGGTTTGTGTAAATAATGGAAAATTCAAAAATGCCCTTCCTAAAGTTAAAGAATTTCAAAACACTTTGCTATCTATTAAAGATAACTAACAAAATTAACGGAAATGGGGCTACCCATGCATTTCAAAAAGTGCCAGGTGCTATAAAATTGACAAACATTTGGGGTTTTTTGCAGATATCTCATAATTAATAATTATAAGGACATGTCATTTGTTTGGTTTTTTAAAATTAGTAATATATAAATAAAAGTTTATATATTTGTATTTTACTAATACATTGGAACCTCTCTATAGTCATAATGGCAGGACCAAGCTAATTTTATTACTATAAAGAGATTATAACTTAATAGATTTGTAGTTACAAATTTTACTATTTGGACTTAATTTACCTTAGTGCAAGTGGTATAGAGGTAAAGTATACACTGATCGAATAGATATTAATGTTTTCCTCAATCATCCAAATGAGTAACAAGCTGTGTATGTTTTAACTAAAGAAGAAATCATTATTGCAATTTGGCAAAAGAGGTTGGAGATAATCTTGAGGATTATAATACGAAAATACAAAAAGTTTTGTGTCAAGAAGCTCTAAACATGCTTAAAACCTAAAAATATATTTTGACTTCAATAAGAATGTGTCCATGCTGACAAGTTATTACGTACAAGTAAATTCAAAGATGTTGTAACAACTCAAAAGCATAAATCATTGTCCCAAATAACTTTAGATTAATATTTTATTTCATAAACCTTTAATATAACATAGCATATATTTTTTGCAACATATAAATAAGTATTATCACGTGGAAGCAAGTTCTTTAAGACGAAACCTAAAAAAATTATAATTTATTACAATGTAGAGTTTATTCTTATTTATAACTGACTCAAGTAAGGACCAGAATTTTTTATGACTACATGGAGATTATTCATATATAAAGTATCCTATAAAAAAAAGTTATATTATATATATTTATATTCATTATAAGTTATAATTATATCATTAAATTAAAATTGATTATTGATTATATATTTATGTTATTAATTGCACGAGAGCTAGAATAATTAATTATCTTAAATATGTTAGATTAGAAATAGTGAACCAAATCTAGTCATCCGAAAAAAATTTGGTGAGTTTAAGAATTAATATTGGTATCAACATGATAGTCTTTAAAACAATCTATCTATTTATGTAACTTTTAAGGACAATAAAATTGTATTTTGGCTGAGATTTGACAGAAAATTTTTGTGCCAAACTTTCTTTGTTAGATCTCAGAAAATCCGTACATCTGTTGTATAAAATATCATATGGTTAAATAAATCATCCAAAGACGATCATTTACGTACTAATATTGTTTCTATGTCATGCTAAGAAAAAAAATTTCAATCACCAAATTCTCTCTATCTGTAACCAAATTCTACCTTTCATTTCGAACGATATTGGCAAAGATATTAAATGGGTTTTTAAGCAAATAAATTTTAGACCTCATTTAACTTTTGTGTATATATCTATAATTATTATATATAAAAGTATATTAGGTAATTTATTTAGGTGTTTTTTTATAAATTTTAAATGTTTAAATATAAGTTGTATAATTTAACTTTTTCTAATAAGTTATTTATTTGAAAATAAATGATAATATATTAAAAAAAAATTAAAAAAAGTTACAGTATTTATATTTAAATGAAATGTGGTAAAAAGAAACAACTCTTTTTGTTCTTAATTTATACGAGTTAAAAAGAGTTTTTAATAGTAAATATTGAAATGTTATAAGAAGAAATGGAGCTTGTGAAGACGCTCATGAACAGCCGAGGATTTGAGAACTTATCTAACAAATGAAGATAAAAAACTTAAGATCCATTTTTAAAGTAAATTGGCATGAACAAAATGGACTCAGGCCCAATCAAGAGTAACGAGTAATCCTTACGCATGATGACGTGGAAAAATTTGTATCAAATCAACAGTTAACGAGTAATTTACTATTATATCCTTTAAGATTGTGCGACGACTATATAAGATCCTAAATGAACAAATGAAATCATAATTTAATTTTCCATGTAAAACCCAATTTAAAAAATAATCAAAAATAAAAACTCTTTAAATCTATGTCTTTATCCTGCTGCATATAATACTGTGTTTTTTTTTTTTTTTTTCCTATGTTCATATTTTGTTGATCTTTTACAGATCTGTTAGTTGCCTTTAAGCTTTAAACGACAGCTTCATTTGGTTTATGCACAACTTGATGAATTCGTTATCATTAAATTAATGTTGCAAAGAGACACAAATGAGTAGAGGGATGAAGAGTAGAAAGAAATAATATAATAATAAGAGTCATTTAAAATGAAACGAAGTTTATTTAGATATTTTATGAATTTCTAAATTGTTACATTTAGAAATTGAGTAGAATAAGATAACGATTGCAAACAAATACCATCACTAAATAATAATGATAAATACACACTTCAATTAATTGCTTAAACAAGCTAATTGATGGAGGTATTCATCAACAGTGGCATAATTAACATCAGGATAGAGCTCAGAAGCCTCCACCCCTGAAGATGGATCGATTTCAAAATTTGTTTGTTCTCCCTTCATAAATATTGAATAGTTCACTAGTAGCATAATTTTGTCTGTCATATTCGCATCTGCAATAATGGGTTAAAATCAAACTCATTAGGAATTCATTTTTTTTTTTTTTTTTAATTACAGAATTTAAGCAAATTAGGAAGGGTGCTTAATAACCTTGGATCATCTTAATAATTTGGTCCTCAGTGACATAAATTTTTTCCAGGGTTTTGCCAATCTTCTTCTCCCAAAGGGCAACAAGTTCATTGAATGAGTAGATATTCTTTGGAGGCCTAAGGTAGAGGGTCTTGTTCAATGTTCTTGGATCATCAACGGCTTTGATGGTGTAGCTTGCTATGTCAGCTTCCTTGATAAAAATTGCTGCAGCCAAATTAGAATACCAACTGTAAGCCATGCTTTCATGTATTTTCGTTACACGTATAATATATATCATAAAAAATTCTTTTCTGTTTATTAATTACACGAGTAGATTTCCTTAATTTTCGATATTTGCTTTCATAATTTTTTAATAGAAACTTTGGTTTTGAAAATTGTCAATTTACTTCCACTATAGTGTAAGTTTTTAATAAAGTTCACAATAAAAACAATTTTCTAATCAAGACGTTCTGATATAAATATATTATGATCATTGTTAGATCTGGATTGTTAAAAAAGGTGAATATATATGGTCTTGACAATTTTTAAAGAAAGACTTACCAGTATATAATGGTTGGGTAGGATACTGTAACTTCAATTTTTTGAGTAATTTTTTTTGCACTTCTAGTTTTATTGACCCAAGGGTGATATAATAAAAGCTTAAGGTAGTAATATTCAATGTAAAGTCAGCATTTTTAATCACCATTGGAGATTTTTTATCATATTTTTCAAAAATTGAGACTTTTGTAATTGTCAGACTTATTTTTTGAGTGAAACCCAAGGTTATGATCCTAAATGATTAATGACAACAATTAAAAAGAAAATAAATCACAAAACCCTCGTAAATTTTAAGATCTGTAACAGTTTAAAAAACAAATGCATAGACCCCATAGTGAAAATTGACCAAAGAAGTTGATGGAGATATGTGTTTATTTGTAATTACCTTTGGGTTGGCCATTGCCATAAATCAAGATATTATCTTTGGGAGGAGCAACGGCTCCGGGTTGTGCCAGTGTAGGAAGAAAGAAGCCAAAGGTGCAGTTGCAGGAAACATAAGTGTAGGGAATTCCCTCGGCCTCAATAGCACGTCGAATTTTTGCCTTTCTTGCATAACCTGATTTTGCTGGCTCAATGGGATGTCCAGCATCCACATTGCTTCCAAACTCTGATGGGAAAAATCTCTGTACCAATTCATTAAACATTTATTATGCCATTTAATAATAACAGTTTTGAGAATTTTAATGGATATGATAGGAATAGAGTCAATAGACCAACCTTAATATTTCCAGCTTCTTTAATGGCAGCGATGAGCTTAAACTGCTCTGGTATCTCTGAACGGCTAATAGCTGACATCACTATATCAACTAACTTCAGCATCTTCACCAACTTTTCATGATTCTCAAGATCTCCCTGCATCCAAACCAATTTCCCAATATAATAAAAGTTAAACAATGTGATACATTAAGCTACACAACGTGATATTTGAGGTCTACTAATAGTTATTATACTGTATTCATGCTGAATCTCCTGCGCTCCGAGTCAGGTCCTCATTCGCCTGGGACTCTGGTCTCAGGAGCCTTTGTGCCAACTTTTAAGGTGTTCTACTTTGTTAACATGTAGTAAAAAATAATATTGAAGGGAATGGAAATACATACATAGAGCAAAGTGACGCCTAAGCTTTGGAAATTCTGAACAAGTTTTGCCTTAACAGGATCAGAGAGGGCAGTCTCCCTGACCAGTGCAAAGGTTGGATGGCCGGCCTTTACACTTGCTTCCACAATAAATTTTCCCATATTTCCAGTTCCTCCGATGATCAAAATCTTACTTTTCTGAGCCATTTGGGAGAACAAGAATGAATCTCAAACTATTGATTTGAAGGATGCGATGGATCCTTCAATGGATAGTATGGAAATGTTCTTACTTTTGGAGCTGGGATACAAAACACTACTTACAGATTAAACTAGGACCAATGTTTCTTCTCTCTGTTTTCAATATCTACTTTATCTGAAAAACATATAAATAATTGATATACTTGTCTAGGTGCGATTGGATCGATATTGCTCTGTCCTTTTAGCTACACCTTTTGCAAATTAATTTTGGATTGAATAGACATATAACAACCCACTAAAGAAAAAATATAGCTTCAACCAAGATGTAATACATGTGACCAAAATTTAACATGTGATATACTTTCTAATACAGTTAAATATAAGCCATGCTTAATTGATTTCACGTTTTGTAATGTAAAACAATTATTTGATAAAATAATTTTTTAAACAGAGAAAACATATATTATATTTTTACTTCACCTTTGCAAACCGTACACACTTTTTTTTTTTCGTTTTTCATATTTTACACGCTTGTCAAGATGGATAGACGTGGACCTTTTCTTTATTGAGTCATATCAGAAAATATAACTTAAATATAAAAAAACAATAATACTATACTCACAAACCCTTCTTACTAAATTTCTCTCACAAATGTGACTCCTTCAATGGTTGATTGCCCAAGCATTTTTACAGGGATACAACCAATAGACCTCAACAACAAGCATGTCACAATCCCCGAAAATCAAAATCAAAATGTGTATCATGAGGGGTGAGAGGAGTCTCAGGTAAATTTTAATCGGAATAATTGTCAAGAACGGAAGGCCAAGAGGGATGGAAAAAGACCTATCAACTCGAAAGGTTGCAACAACCATGACGATCCAAGTTCTCTAGGGCACTGATAAGAGCTTGAATGTTTATATTTTGTTAGTGATTTAATTGGTAATTTATGGGAAAATGTGTTTAAAGTGTGGAATTTGAATTAATTCTTTCATAAATACTTTTTACGGGATCACGGGTGTATTTTGAGTATTTTCAGGTTCAAACCGATATTTGAAGGAAAAAGAATGATGTCGATGGAATTCGTGACGAGTAGGAACAAACGGTGCAAGAATCGGAGTTGAAACGAGAAAGTTGTGACGCGTCGAAATTACACCGTAAAATCTAGAAATCCTTCAAGATGAGCATGCTTCGATGTTTTGATCATAACTTGAGCTGTGGTAATCTGAATTTGACGATTCTGGTGGCGTTGGAAAGCTTATTCAAAGAGCTACAATTTTTGTGTTGATGACTTTACCAAATTCTGAAGATTACGGATGCTTTGGACAGAAAGAACAATCGCCACAGCGACTATTATTACCGCCGCGNTTAAAGTTGTGATTGGACTTTAAATTTGTATGAAATATTTTTGGTAGATTGTGGTTGTTGTGAACTCTTTTGATTATATTGGATTTAAGTGGATTGTTAGATTCTTATGATTTTTTGCTCTCTTCGCATTTAAGAGGTTTTTCCACATCAAAATTTTCTTGTGTTTCCTTATGAGTTGGATGTGATTTTACATATTTGCTTTTAAGGTTTTGCTTCTCGTAGATTTATTTAAGTAGGAAAGTAATGTGTTATTGCATCATTTTCTTTTAGCTTCTTGATATTGTATTATTTTCTTTGCTTAAAGTTTGGTGGTTTTTTTTTTAAGTTTTTAATAGTTGGTTAACAAACAATAGCAGAGCCATGGAGGCCCCCTCTCAACAAAAGTCCTGGGTCTGCCACTGGCAGGACCCACGGAGGCTTCCAGAGGCATATCTTGGTTGATGAGTGCATGGCAGGACCCACGGAGGCTTCCAGAGGCTTACCTTGGTGGATTTTTGGCTCATCAATTCATCATATCTGGTTTTACCACAACATCAAGGTGGCATGGAATCTCATTATGTTAGCGTTGAAAGTGAATAAGTGGCTTGGCTTATTTCAACCCATTATGATTTTACAATTTTGATCCCACCGAAAATTATATTAACGTAATAAAAATTAATTATATTTTATTGACTCCACTAAAATGCTTCTATATTTTATTAATCCAAAGATTTGAAAATACCTGTATTTTTTTCATGTTTTCTCCCTTCCTTAGTTCCTTTCATCTTCTCTCATACTTCTTCCTTTAGTTGAATTAATCAAGAAATACTACTTATTTGGAGGTTAATTGTTAAATTATTATTTTATTACCTATACTGAGAGAGAGAGATATTTGGTAGTATTATCAATTAAGCAATTATTAAATAATTGTCTTATTACATATATTAAAAGAGAGATGCTTGATGGAATTATATTGTCAATAAAACAATTATGCAATGTTTTCAGAATATGAACAGTCAAGAACAATTATAAAATTGATAATTTGGTATGTATATCTTTTAAAATTAAATTTTTAAATTACGTTTTTTTATGCTTATTACTTCAATATATATTTTCTTGTAAATTTATCTACTTAGATCTTTTGACCCTACTAATTAGAAATCCTGGCTACACCCCTATACATATATATGTGTTGTTCGCATTAAAATGTCATTAGCACGATCATAATTGCATTATGGGGAGGAAGTTTTAAAATCCGGACAGCTCGGGTGCTTCTGTTAAACATTCCTAACCCCAATAGCAACTACATACCTTATTGAGGTAGAGACTGTATTTCATGAAAAGAATTTCTTGGGCGATGTTGCAAATATTTTAAGTCCATATTTTGTTGAAGGAATCCAATCAAACTTGCGAGCTAATGTTTACAAATCTTTTTGTTTTAATAACTCGGTTATTGAAAGAGAAAAAGAAAACGATGGGATTGAAGGGAAATATATGAACCGGAGATGATGAACTGTTGCGTACGTGAAGAGGAGGATCTACTGTGCAGAAGGAAAACTATCAAACTAACATAAAGTAAAGTTGATTTAAAATAAAAAAATAAAAAAAATTCTACTTAATTATTTTAATTGATAAAAGTTTAGGGTTCCACTTGTTTCATATTTTGCAATTATTATATTACTTATGGTCTAAATTTTGAACTTTGATTTCTTAATTATTTACTCTTGTTACGGAGAAAAAAATATAGTGTTTTTTTTTTTTTCCCCCCTTTTTTAACATATGCATTTCCGAGCTGATCCCTGTTCAAAGAAGTATTTGAGGTTCAAATAAGTAACAGAATATAAGAGATCTAACTGGGTCTAGAAATACATTAAAACTTATCAAAAGAAATAATGATATCTTTCTAGCCTCATCAATAGTAATTTAAACAAGGTTCAATATAAGTTGTATAGAAGGCTTAACTCAATTAATCAGAGTGTATCGTTTATTTTCACCCTGGGGTCACGACTCACGAGATCGGATTCTTTACTAAATAAAAAGAAAGCTTTTATAAATATTAATATACAATTATTAATGGACGTCTATTTCAATTAAAGATATAAAAAGCAAACTTTGTGTCATTATCATCTATTTATTTAACTTAATTATGCATTCTATATGACATGAATTTGCAAAATTAGAAATAATGATTCACATGCTCCTTTTCTTTTTCTACAATATTATCCATGTTATAAATGTTTTAAAAGAGAGGTATATTGTCACTTGAAGCAATCAAATAAAGAAATAAATCTATCAAACTATTCTTTGTAAAATTATATTCTCTCCACTTTGTTAAATGTCTCCAATAATAATGATGTGATTTTTTTTATTCAATTTAATTTTGGATTGAATAGACATATAACTACCCACTAAAGAAAAAATATTATCCATGTTATAAATGTTTTAAAAGAGAGGTGTATATATATATTTCATTATTTCTAACAACAATGAAGTTTATATGCTGTGCAAATCAGAAAATGCTAATGATTTTTCTTTTATTTCTTTGGCAAAAACCGAAGGAAATTTGGACAATACTCCTTAATTTATCGCCATAGGAAAAAAAAAAAAAAATTGGGTTTGATTTCTTTAAACTCCTAAATTCGAAAAGCTAGTAATTAACAAAGTATATATACTTAGAGGGAAGCGTCCCCATTTAACATGTGTAAAATTGGTTCGGAAATTTAATATTTTCATTAATTTTTTTTTATTTATTATATTGAGTCATTATCACAAATATGTGTCACATCAGTTAAGAAATAAAAGATGGAAATTAAAAAAAAAAAAAAAAAAAAAAGAAAGAGGTCTTCAATGATGAAGTATCAAAACCATATGTTTATTGCTTTTCCTTCGTTGCTTATAAATAAGTAGTGCTTGCACCACTTCATTTGTATCATCCGCCAACATAAACACGCTAATAACACTTCAAAATGGAGAATTCTTGGCCTTTCAATTCCTTCCTTTTGGTCCCAACTCTACTCTTCACTCTCCTCTTTTGTCTCAACCTCTTCTACCACCGCAAACTCAACCTACCACCTGGCCCAAGCCCATGGCCCATCATCGGTAACCTAAACCTCATCGGCTCACTTCCGCACCAATCCATCCACTCTCTCGCCAAAAAATACGGGCCGATTATGCAACTCCGATTCGGATCATACACTGTGGTCGTGGGCTCTTCAGTTGAAATGGCAAGATACTTCCTCAAAACATATGATCACAACTTCGCTTCCAGGCCTAAAACCGCTGGAGGCAAGTACACAACCTACAATTATTCGGATATGGTTTGGGCACCATATGGTCCATATTGGCGCCAGGCACGTAAAATGTGTCAAATCGAGCTGTTTAGTGCAAAACGTTTAGAATCATTTGAGTATATCAGAATAGAAGAGACAAAATTATTTGTGAACGGCCTGTTCAAATCATGTGGCAAGCCTATTATTTTGAAAGATCATTTTTCTAATCTTAGTTTGAATGTGATTAGCCGGATGGTGTTGGGGAAAAAATACACAGAGAAATCAGAGAGTGAGATTGTGACACCAAAAGAGTTTAAGGAAATGCTTGAAGAATTGTTTTTACTAAATGGGGTGTTGGATATTGGAGATTCGATTCCGTGGGTTGGGTTTTTGGATTTACAAGGTTATAGGAAGAGGATGAAGGCAGTGATGAAGAAGCTTGATAGGTTTTATGAGCATGTGCTGGATGAGCATGATGGTAGGGGGAAGAATACGTCTAAAGATATGGTTGATGTGTTGTTGCAGCTTGCTGATGATCCTAGTTTCCAAGTTAAGCTCCAAAGACATCAGATTAAGGCTTTAATCCAGGTAGATGAATCTCAAATAATTAAATTACCTGTTTCTTGCACAGACAATTGGGCTTGAGATAATGATAATTAACCTTTTTTTTTTTTTTTTTTGGGTATTAATTATTATTGTTTCTTTTTTTCGTTACCTTAGGATCTTTTAGGTGGTGGAACCGAGAGCTCAATGGTGACTCTAGAATGGGCAATTTCCGAGATTCTGAAAAAGCCAGACATTTTCAAGAAAGCAACTGAAGAGCTCGATAGAGTTGTTGGGAGAAACAGATTAGTACAAGAAAAAGACATTAGTAATCTTCCATTCATAGATGCGATTGTGAAAGAAACAATGCGTCTACATCCTGTGGCACCAATGTTGGTACCTCGAGTAGCTAGAGAAGATTGCAATGTTGCTGGTTATGACATCCTCAAGAACACTCGTGTGCTCGTTAATGTGTGGAGTATAGGGAGAGATCCCGCCGTATGGAGTCGACCCGATGAATTTTGCCCTGAGAGGTTCATGGAGAATAAGGAGATTGATGTTATGGGACATCATTTTGAGCTATTGCCATTTGGTGCGGGGAGGAGAATGTGCCCTGGTTATAGTCTAGGACTCAAGGTTATTCGATCAAATTTGGCTAATCTTTTACATGGTTTTGCATGGAAATTGCCAGGTGATATGAAGCATGAGGATTTGGATATGGAGGAAATTTTTGGACTATCAACTCCAAGAAAATTTCCACTTGTTGCTGTCCCTGAGCCTCGACTGCCGCTTCATGTTTACTCTTTATGATTCACTTACATCTCAAATATTCTCGTCCTAAATTTGTCGTCTTTAAGTAATGCAGCATCGCTATTAATATATCATTTGGAATAAAAAATTTAAGATTTAACTTGAGATCTATAATACGATATAACAATTCATGTTCTTGGATAGATTGTTCCTCTTCATATATATACACACACTCAAATACAGAATAGTAAAACAGCAAAAGAACAAAGAAAAAAAATTGAGCTCAAACTGCTGTAGAGCTCCTTTAACAATTCTGTCATTAACTCTGTAAATAACTGACGAAAATTGAATTAAAAAAACCTATAAAAATAAAATCAATTGATTTACAAACCAGTAACGATCAATAATATCTGGTAACGGTTATCGATTTTATTAATAAAAAACTGGATCAATTTTGAATTCAAACTCTGGGACCAAAAAAAGAGAGGTCAAGCCCAAACTATATGGAAGGCCCAAATCGGTAGATCAGTCGATTTGCACCCACCTTAGGTGTGACATATCGCCGGCGCGCAGGAGTTTGATTGGATTTCAGACCAATTTTTTAAACTAGACTTGGGATGCGTTTTCTCATGCATGTAAAAGGCCATTTTAGTTTCTTGTGAACCCACTCAAGGTAAGCCTTTGTATATAAACATTAACCATCATTTCTAGAATCCAATGTACATGTATTAGTGCATTTTGAGCTATGAACCAATCATTGAGCAACTAATCATGTCCTAAAAGAGTCTGGTTGAACTTATAACTTCTATGAACCATAAACCTTTGGCATAAATCAGAGGATTGAAGGCTCAAATTGAATTGTCTATATATTTTTGTTTGTTCAGGGATTTGGCATTTTAGCAGCCCTCTGTCTTCTTGGAATTCATGAGCGCTTTAATCTAGACTAGAGACTCACAACTCACTATTGAAATCTGGACTAAGTAGTTTAGAATGAACCAATGGGTGTGGAATGAAGTGGGGTTGTAATAGGAGTTGAACCATTAACATACTCAAAATTTTGTTGTTGTGTATACACAATAAAATGATTAAAAATACAATTAAAACTTAAAGTACAAAAATAATTTATTTAAATACTCTGACAAAATATTAAAAAATTAAACTAAATCATCATCTACCTTTTTTTAGTTTCTTCTTGCTTTTCTCTAAATTACTTTTCAATCATACCTTTTGGTTATTACTATTGGCAAGTTCAATACTAATTGCTCATTGATTAGGGAAATATCATGATCAAAATATTAAATATATTTCTTTGAATCTTTCAACATATTATAATCTCTACATCTTTCTCAGGGAATTTTTATAACATATTTATCATCGGAATGGCTTGTATTAGCCAATCTGTCAGATGTTGCTTCGTCAGATGACCTTTTGCCTTTTTGGCTATGACCGTGCCTAACTAATGTTGATGTCAATATTCTTCTTAATTGACTTTTTTTTTTCTTTTTTTCTTTTTTTCTTATCATAATATGATGATGCCTTTGCCTAACTGGCTTTTAAACTGATCATCTATGACATAATGATACCTTTACACCTAATTAGCTTTTTATCTAATCGTCTCTACGCCTAACTGGCTTCTAATATGATCGTTTGATATGATCTCTTTTGCCTATATGGCTCTAATACAACTTGTAATAAATTCTTTTTGGAACTTGTCTCATTCTTTTCTTCTCACATATAAACTGACAAACACACTTCTTTATATAGGAGTCAAACCCTAGTTCTATGCAAACTATGTCAATAGATTAGTAAATCAAGATGTGTGATGTCAATGCATCATGCACAATAGGTCAAGCAAATTGACACAAGAGTAAAGAGACCATGCCAGAAAAAAAAAAAAAATTAAGTGGGCGAGTCCACGAGCTTAAATCTTAGAGCTTGATTTAAGAGAGGTATTGTTGGAAATTAAGTCAAGCATATGACTTTTATTAAAATTTTTACCTTGTTAATTTATTCTATTATAGATAAAAGTGTGATGCCAATGGATTGAGCATATTGGATCAAACAGAATTGACACAAGAGTAAAGAGACAATGCCATCAAAAGTTTGGGTGGGCGAGTCCACAAGCTTAGGCTCCGTTTGTTTCGCTTTTGGGAATACTATTATTAGTATTCTCAAAAAAGTTAAACAGTAAAATGTCATTATTCCCAAAATATTATTCTATATTTTTCAATTTCTTTTAAACCTCCTAAATTTGTTAATTTAACTAAACACCCCCAAATATTTTTTTTAGAAATTGCAAAAACACTCCGACCACCCTCCAGCGGTGGTGGCCAGTTGTCCGTATTTAATTGGTGGGTTGGGGGTGTTTTTGTTAACTTTTAATATTTTATTATAGGGGTGTTTAGTAAATAAACAAACATAGGAGATATTTTTATTAATTTCCAAATCCTACATCGTAATACCCGCCCAATTTAACTTTTTTCAAAAGATTATTCTAAAAACTATCAAAATAATGAACCAAACGGAGTCTTAAATATTAGAGCTTGATTTAAGGGAGGTATTGTTGGAAATTAAATCAAGCATATCAATTTTATTAGAAGTCTTATTTTTAGTGTTATCTCCATTGAGAATAATGTTATCTAAATAGAAGAATTTTAGTATTTGGTTTAATTGTTTAATGTTAGCATTTCTAGCTAGTCTAATCAGAATTAGGGTTTACTTCAGTGTAAAGAATCGTGTTTGTTAGTTTATGTGTGAGAAGAAAATAATGTGACGACAGGTTTTTTTCCTCTCTCTTGAGTTACGAGCTTGATAACATTGGTATTATATGGTATGTTATTTTAAAATTTCTTACAAATAGCATCAGAGCCAATTAGGTAGTGGCACAAATGATCATATTAAAGGCTTATTATATCATATGATCGTTTCATAAATAATATAAGGTTCTGAAAATCTTTCAAAACAAATAGTAATTACTATTGGTAATAAGTGTACAAAAATCCCTTCCTCTGGAAGACCGATCAGCACCTCTAAAGCAAAGAACTTGTCCTTAATTGCTAAATTTGATTAGGTGGTAAACTAATTACCTTAATTTTCTTAGGTATTTTAAGATTACTTAGTAATGTTAATTTTGTTACAATTTTACCCCTTATTAATAAAAACTTTGGACAATAATACCCTCATTTTGAAATTAATTACATGAATCTGTCATTACAATTTGACCCCCAATTAATTAAGTTTGTTGATAGTAATGCCCTTATATTTAAAACAAATTGTAGGCCACCTGAAACCCCCCATCGCCTGCCAATAATCATCATCGATCACTTGCCACCGCTGACTGATGTGGCTGGAACGACACACAACTAGCTGGATCTAGGGGCGTTAACGAGCCGAGCCGAGCCGAGTTTTCTGCTTAACGAGCTCGGCTCATGAGAGAAGAAGATTAATCGAGCCGAGCCGAGCCATGAAATTTGCGGCTCGGCTCAGCTCGGAAAAGAGTCTAAGATATATCGAGCCAGCTCGCAAGCCGGCTTATCGAGCTGAGTTCGAGCTGGCTCGCGAGCCAACTCTCAAAAATTCAATTTTTTTAGGAAAAAATCAATTTTTTTTTTAGCCAGGCTTGGCTTGCAAGCCTAACGAGCCGAGTCGGGCATGGCTCGAACTTGGCTCGTTTTGGCTCAAGAACCGAGCCGAGCCGCCTCGTTATATAACGAGCCGAGCCGTTAACAAGCCAGACTCTAGCCGAGTCGAGCTGGCTCGCGAGCGGCTAAGCCTGTTAAGCACCCCTAGCCTGACCTAGTCAATCGTGCGCTAATCTGGCTAGATCCACCATGAATTTGGCCAAAAACACACCCTAAAGGTATATAAATAACATGTTTGTTTGTAAAGCAATCCTAAGTTATGGTAAGTTATTTTAAGCGATTCGTTCATTCATTAAGGTTTCCCCCTCTTCTTGTCCATATACTCTCTAAAAACGCTACACACGTTGAAGTTTGTTTTCCATTGATCCATACTTTTAATCTTCATTGAAGCTTCTCATAAGCTCTCCATTGACTTGAGTTTCACAAAGTCCAATATGGTGAAACCGCTCGCTGGTTTGGGCCATTGCCCCCCTAGGCCTATTAAAAAAAAAAAAAAATTGTAATAAAAAATGTCGTTTTACCCCATACAAATTTAGTTTTCCTTTCTGCCCACCTCAATTTTTCTATATAACACTTTAGTCCCTGTATTGTAACTGTTAGGGCCAAAAAATGTCTTCGGCCCAAATAGGCCCAAAGATGAAGACACCTTCAACAATGCTCGAAGTCATGGCCCAATTCTGATTGGGCCCGCAACCAATTTCACCCATTAGGTCCATTCGGTACACCTACCTAATTGCCTAGTACTTAGATCCAATTAGCAGAGAAAAAGTTCGTTTAGGCCTCATCGCCGGTTTATCTAGGCCCAGACGCTGTGATCCTAGACCACCTTCTGGACTTATGATCTAGTTGGGGCCCAAGGTCGCATATTTACCCTAATATTACCTGAACTCTATCGAAAAGGTCAATCACTATCCTAATTCATCTAAGATCCGTGTCTTAGACTCGCTGGGACTCCCTTTCCTACTGAGGTAAAGGAGCCAAAGGTTCTCCTTTTTCACAAAACCTCAACTACAAGGACTCACAGTCCTACCAGGATTTGAAGATCCATCCGGAACGAAAATGCATCCATCCGGGCCGAAAACTACTCTATGAAAGAGAAGGTAATCAATTTTATGACCTTGAGCTTTAGCCTTTTCAAGTACAACTCAATCGTTTCTGCGCATCAGTTCCATCCATACAACCTCTCCAGACTCCAGATCATAGACCAACGATCTCGGATACAAGGTCTGACAACTCCATTCATCACTAGTGGATGATTCAGCCCTGAATCCAATTAAGCAGGGACTGCCAATAGAGCCACTCTTGGTTGACTCGCTTCAGGCACGAGATCAAGACATCCAATTAATAGAAAGCCCACCACAATAAGAGCCACCCATCATTGCTATCCCGTCTCATTCCAATCAACCATTCCTACCCAAACCCCACTCGACTCGACTCGACTCATCCTCGTGGGTTGAGCGAGCTTCCTCACCTTCAATCCACCCCACTTGAGTCCATCCATCCCCACGGACCGAGCGACTCCCAAATAACCCTTTTAACAGTCCATGCAGGTCGAAACACTCGATCATTCACAATGGGAACCACCCAACTAGAGGGAATGGAGATCTAAGTTACCAAGCGACACACGACAGAATGGTTCGCGAGGCTACCCCATATGACCTGACCCAACAAAACATATCGAGTGCGAATCACATGACTAACCAAGCCAACCAGGCCAACTTAGTGGCCTCCGCATCGCCTATGGAGCAGATATTAGCCAAAAGAATGGCTAACATAGAGGCAATGATGAGGCATATACTTGGAGTATCAATCCCAACCAAAAAGAGTCAACCTCACTACTATGCCAATTCACCTTTTGTGGATGCAATCGTGCTAGCGGAGATGCCACACAAATTCACATCTGCACATGAAGCGTTACGATTGGACAATCGACCCAGATGACCATATAACCTCATACAAGCAGCGGATGTTTGCCACCTCGATACCCCGAACACTGAGGGAAGTCTGCATGTGTAAGAGCTTCAGCTCAAGCCTCTCCGGACCCACCCTTCAATGGTACACTAACCTTCCAAACAACTCAATCAGCTTTAGCCAGAGCCATAATCCAAATCAGGTGGGAGGAAGATGATGTGAACCGGATAAGGCATGCCATATATGATGACCGTCACCAAAGGTGGAATGAAAGAAGGCTAGGGTCCAGATCGTTTGAGCCTCATTATCAACCCCCTTCCCACAATCCTAACAGAATAAAAAAACCATACAATTGCCAACCAACCAGATCGAAAATAGACCACCTAGATCAAACCAATTCCAGGTTCTAGAGTACAACCTCAACATCGAACCAGCCCATGTCGTAGCAATCATAAAAGAAATGGGACCTACTGTGAAGTGTCTAGCCAAGCTCAATCCCAACACAAAGAGAGACATAACCAAGTGGTGTAAATTCCACAATGACCATGGTCATAACACTGCCGATTGCATCGCCCTAAGATTGGAACTTGCAACACTATTGAAAAGGGGACATATCTGAGACTTATTGACAGATAAAGGGAAGAATATAGTCGGCTAGAGAAGCTTGAAGGAAACATCTCCCCCTCTACGGGAGCCCATAAGGGGTTCTACTCCATTATCTTTAGAGGGTCAAAAATCAATAAGGCGAGTTATTCCTCAGCCAAGCGCTACGCCCGAGCCAACCATCATCTAGAAGTCTGGTCCATTTATCCATCCCCTCGATCGCATACTAACCAAGTCATTCAGTTTGACGATGATGAGCCAGTCACCCTTGCCACCCCTCATTACGATGCTCTGGTCATCACCGTTCAAATCATCAACAACTTAGTCAAAAGAGTATTCGTTGACGGGGGATCCTCGATAAACATCCTCTTCTTTGCAGTAGTGAAAGCCATAGGACTGGATGAATCAAACATCAACAGACGACCACCCATACTGGTCAGGTTCAGTTCTGAGCAGAAGTACACTATCGACGAAATCGCCTTGCCTATCTACTCCAACGAAGTCAACAAGCAAACCATTTTCCTAGTGCTCGATTGCTCTTCACCATACAATGTCATCTTGGGTCACTCTTGGATCCATGACATGCGAGTTGTCTCATCTATCTTCCATCAAACAATCAGGTTTCCAACAAAATGGGAAGTAAGAAAATCAAGGGCGATCTTAAGGCATCTAGAGGCTGCTACAAAAACGCCTTTAAAGGCAAAGGTCATGCTTCATAGCAACTGCAATCTGATCCAACCACTCCGACCAAGCAAGATCATCCATCCATGGAAGATTGGATGAAGTGCAGATACATTCAGACCACCCCGATCGAAAGACCCAAATAGGCTCAAGCCTTAGGGCCGAGATAAGAGGGTGACCTATAGATTTCCTCAAACAAAATCAGAACCGCTTCACCTGGTCCACGCGGACATGACAAGAGTCAACCCTAAGGCAATCGTCCACCACATCCACGTAGATCCGAATCACTCTCCACTGAAGCAGAGGTGAAGGAAGTTTGCACCAGAATGCAACAGAGTCATCAATGAAGAGATTGACAAACTATTGAGTAACGGACTGATTGTTAGAGTCATGAAAGTGACTCTATTTTGGTGATAAAAATACCCCATTTGTGATTAAATTGAAGTATATTGAGACAATTAAAGAATTTATGAATTTATTCATGAAAATCGCTTCCTAATATTTTTCTTATGAATTTAACGTGTTTGGAATGATTTTGGAAAATATATGAGTTGATATTAGGTTGTGGTTTATGGATTAAGGGTGATTTTGTCTCATTTATGCTGTTTAGGGGGTAAAATGTCATGTTTTAAGGGGCTGATTTTATCACTTTTTAATTGTGCAAGGACTAAACTGAAATTTTGCAATATGTGCTATAAAAGAAAAAATGCAGATCGCGACCCAGGGGGGGCTGTTCATCTTCATCTTTTCCGGCGACCCTTCATCTTCCATTTCCGGTGACCTCCGGCGATGTTTCATCTTCCTCACGCACCAGTCACCATCATCCCATCGTCCCGGACCACCACCGCGAATCACGGGAAGCAGCCGCGGCATTTCATCTTCCACCACCGCGACTCTTCATCTTCCCGGCCAGTTTTGGCCGTTTTCCGGTGACATTCCAGCTCCCCAACTGTAGATCTTCATTCCCCATAGCCGGATCTTGCATTTCCAAGCTTCAGCCGCAGCGAAAACCGTCGGAATCCGCGGTTTTGCCGTCGCGCCTCTTCATCTTCCAGGCTAGATCCTGCTCATTTCCGGTGACTTCTTACCTCCCCAGGACCTGATCTGAACTCCCCATCACCAGAGCTTTCCATCGGTACCTTCGGATCCCATTTCCGCCACCGTTTTCTGGAGACCAGCCGAAAAATTAACGTTTTCCGGTGAACCGCGGCTGTTCGTATTCCGGGCTGTCCGTTGGTCGTTTTCACCCCTTTTTCACACCATATCGCTGTCGGTTACCTCTTCTCCGCCATGGTCAGCTCCGTTTCCACCGTTTTTCGACCTCTGTCATCACCATCATGAGCGGCTAAGCTCCTGGTTGTCTGTTACGGCATAGGCGAGATCGGGATTGACTCCATGACTCTCCTCATCAGCTCTCGACTAGTTGGATTAGCCCGATTATAGGACATTTGGTAGTATTGTGCTTCAGATTATATTTGTTTTCGTTTCATGTTTGATTTCGATACTTTAATATGATTTGAACATAATTTGTGATGAATATTGTTGTCCATTTTGATTTAATGTTTTCATAGAACTTGCTGAATGATAAACGTTGGTTTGAAATAATTAAATGATGAATATTGCTTTTCATTACTTCGCATCGATTGTAATTGAGTTGTGTTCGGATTTAATTTAATTTCTACTATTGTTGCGTTTATTGTGAAGTTGGTTGATTGGATTTTACGTGTTTACAAATTGTATTTGTTAATCGCGTACCAACTAGTGGTATTGCCTTGTAGCGTTTATCGACGTTCAATGATAGTCTTTAACCAATCGAACTTGAGTGATCGGGTGAGACAGGATAGATTATACCTAGAGTGTCGGGAAACCATTTCATTGATTTACCTTGCCTTGTAGGTTTAGGGGATCGTAGAGGGTGGAGGAGAATTGTGTGAGTCGGTCTCGTGTCGAACCAAAACCGTAACGGCAACATTTTTATTATAAAGTTTTTATTAGTTTTAATTGCACTATTTCATTATTTGCATTTAGTCTATTTAGTTTCATTAATCCATTGCCAATTTCATTTCCGCTACTTAAAATACATTAGGTTGTTAGTCTTGCTCCCTGTGGATTCGATCCTGCTTACCGCTACTATGGTATTTAGGTTTAATTTTTAGACTGTGACGATCGGTCTAACACTGATCAGAGAAGTCCACTACCCCGGTTGGCTAGCAAAAGTTGTGGCCGTGAAGAAAAAGAACGAAAAGTAAAGGGTCTAGGTAAGCTTCACGGATGTGAGCAAAGTGTGCCCCAAGGACTCCTTCCCACTCCCACATATCGACATGATGGTCAATGCAATAGCAGGTCACAAACTTCTAAGTTTTATGGATGCCTTCTCAAGGTACAACTAGATTTTGATGCACCCGGACGACCAAGAGAATACAACCTTCATCACAGAGAGGGGAACATATTGCTACAAAGCAATGCCCTTTGATCTTAAGAATGGTGGGGCCACCTATTAGTTGTTAGTCAATAGAATGTTTGTCGAACACCTCGGAGACACCATGAAAGTATACATTGACGACATGCTCGTCAAGTCTCTTATAACCAAGCAGTACCTTGACCACCTCAGTCAAGCATTTGTCGTCCTAAGGAAATACAATATGAAGCTGAACCTAGTCAAATGTTCGTTTGGGGTCTCATTAGGAAAATTCTTGGGATACATATTAACTCAGCATGAGATAGAAGCTAACTCATACCAAATCTAGGCGCTCCTTAATATACCATCACCAACTTGCATCAAAGACGTCCAACGCCTAGCGGGGTGAGTAGCTGCCTTAAACCCATTCATATCCAGATTTACCAACAAGTGTCACCTCTTATTTGCCACATTCAAGAAATCTAATACATTTGAGTGGACCCCCACCTGTGAGGAGGTCTTACAGCAGCTAAAAAGATACCTAACCTCTCCCCCACTTCTTTTCAAGCCTGTGGTTGGGGAAAAGCTTAACATCAACCAGGCGGTCTTGGAGACAGCCATCTCAACAATATTAGTCTAGGAAGACAGTGCAAAGCAGCTACCACTTTACTATGCAAGTAAATCACTCCTCGATGCTGAGACACGATACAGTCAACTGGAGAAATTGGTGCTCGCTCTTGTCTATGCATCCAGGAAGCTCAGACCATACTTTTAGTGCCACTTCATAGTCGTCCTCTCCTCCTTCCCACTCAAGAAGATACTCCATAAGCCAGAGTTATAGGCTGACTCATGCAATGGACAATAGAGCTTAGCGAGTTCGATATATCTTTCCAACCATGCATCGCTATCAAGTCCCAAGTGTTGGCAGACCTCATTGTTGGTTTCACTCTGAACACTACCATCCAGGCAAAAAAAGAGTTATTATGCATGTATAGCATATCATCTTTGATTTGGACCCTCTTAGTAGGCAGCTTAAGCAATGTGAATGGAAGCAGGCTCGGCATTGTACTTATTGCACCAGAAGGAGATATTATCCAGAGGGTCATACGGTGTGATTCAAGTGCCCAAAGAACGAAGCCAAATACGAAGCTCTTATCTTTGGACTCTCTCTAGCCAAGGAAATTAGAGTAAGGAAGCTAGAGTTAAAGTCCAATTCTCAACTCGTAGTCAACCAGCTATAAGGCACTTACCAAGCCCGAGCCTCAAAGATGACAACCTACTTGAACTTGGTTAAAGAAATGCAGTCCACCTTTGAAGAATTCTCCATCACCCAAGTCCCAAGAGTGGAGAACACCCATGCTGATGCCCTTACTAACCTCGATTTAACCCTTCAAGGCTCCTCCCAATCATCCATTCCACAACTGTTCCTCCAATGGTCCAACTCGAAAGAGCCCAAAGAAGTAATGGACGTCGAACCGGCTGACTCTTGGATGACCTCAATAATCAAATACTTGGAACATGATGAGCTCTCAGCTTACAAGAATTAAGCAAGCCGCCTAAGAGTAAAAGCTGCAAGATTCACCATATACGAGGGTTAACTCCTTAGGAAGTCATTCTCTGACCCCTACCTTAAAGGCATAAGCCCAAAAAAAGCCAAGTGAGTTCTCGTCGAACTATATGAAGGCAAATGCAGAAACCATGCAGGAGGACGTAGCCTTGCCCACTAGGTGATCACCACTAGTTACTATTGGCCAACTATATACACTAACTCAGCAGCCTATGTAAAGAAATGTAATAGCTATCAAAGGTTCGCTGTAATAACTGCTTTATACTACTATATTCACAAAACACATACAATAAAATAAAGGTACATTAATAAAAATAGTTGGGCCCAAAAGTTTTCTTTCATTTAATATACATAGTCTTTACATAAATTTAGTATCTTATCATTTACAAAAGTTCTCAAAAATATGGTGGACAGTGTAACTACTCTCCCTCACCCGCTGACGTCCATCCAACTGCGTACTCACCTGGAACCTGTAAAAACATAGAAACAACGGGGTGAGCACAACTAATGCTCAGTAAGTAAATCTTCTACTTGTCTATCCCCGTAACACTTTCTCTTAATTCTTTCCTTACACTATTCTTTTCTCATCTCTGTTCTCTTTCTGTTTTCGTTTCTCATATTCTTTGCTATAACCCTCTGGTGAATGTCACGGCCTCATCTTACCAGAGGCACGGCCGGGAACTCAACCTGCTTTTCGTGACTTTACTCTTTTTCTCTTTCTGTTCTTTCTATACCTTTGTTTCTTACTCATTGGAATGTCACGGCCTCATCTGACCGGAGGCACGGCTAGGCGCTACCACTCTACGTGACTTCTGCTCATTTCTCTACCGATCAGATTTGGTCATGCATGGATTCGGAACCTTTGGCCATGTGAGTGTACATTCTTTCTCTATATCTCTTGAATGTCACGGCCCTTTCTTACCGAGGGCACGGCTGGAATCTCATGTCCCACTCTATACGACGGTCACGGCCCCATCTTATCGGAGGCACAGCTGGGGATCACAAAGCACCCACTCTCGTGACTCTACTCATCACTCACAGATTCCCCATTGCACAACTTACTCTATTCTCTTCTTTAGCTCTTAGAATAGCTTATGCACAAGGTCTCTACTCTTTCTCTAGCTACTCATCATAATGTAGCTTAACTCTTAGAGTAATTCTCTACTCTTTCTCAACTTTTTCTCAAGTTCTTTCTCAATCCACACTCAATGCATATGGATGGTTCATGCTGATTAATGCACTTAGGAAATGCCAATATGCAATGTTGCAATAATTAAGGTTCATAACTCATCCTCATGCTTCTCTTAGGCATTTCATCAAACAACTCATGTGCATATAAAAAAAACTCTTCTCTAACTATAACTCTATTTCTCTTTTTAACCATCCAAAATTGGAAGTAAACTCCCTTCCATGGGCATAATCCCTTCCATAGAAGAACACTCCCAAAATATATACTCAATCTCATCTAACTTCATCTCAACTCATCACACATCCACACTTCTTATAAAGGAAAAATATCCAATAAACTCAACATTATCTCAATTTAATTTCTCAACAAGTAGACATATAACTCTACTCAATTTCTCAAATACATACATAAAACATGCATACATCATTTCTACTCAATCTCTACTCAAAAGAATTCTGAAATCTCAACTTGGGTTGGGATTTACTTACCTTGTAATGGAGAACTCTTACTAGTATTTTCTTTTCCTTTGCTTGCTTGACTTTTCTCTACCCTTTAAACAATAAAACCATGCAACTTTAATATACAAATATACACAAAACCTCACATCCAAAGCAAGAATCCTTACCTTACGATGACTTAGCTTGATTTTCTACTCCAGTCACTCCAAAAAACCCTTTAAAAACCCTTGAACTAATGAAAAAGGAATTGAGAGGAAGTAGGAAAGGAGAATGGCCATGGAGAAGAAGATGAATGAATGGGTTTCTAAAGTTAAACCCTAATTCTCACATATTTTCTCCATTCTTTCCCATTTTACCCTTACTCTTTCTTAAGAATTCCACTTTTGCCCTTTTAATTCTTTACAAATACACCCCCAATTAAACTATTCTCCATGCAATTTCCTTGCATTTCACTCCCCACTTTTCCTACTAATTAGGGGTAGAACGGTCATTGTGCCCCAAAAGAAGAATTCTCTAGAAACTTCATTAAATTTTTTGTTAGGCTCGTCACCGCGGCAAAGACTATTTCTTTGCCCCGACGAAACTTCACAGAACCTACACCGTGGGTTACAGGGCCTCATCGCCGCAGCGATGATTCTTCTTCGCCTCGGTGAAGACTATAACCCCAAAATTCCACCAAGTCTCTACAATTTCAGAGCAACCACTCAACCAAACCAAAGCATCCATTCAATCAAGGGTCAACCAAACCATATTAACAATATTCCAAGTCTAACAAGAATAAAGTAAGAGACATTAGCTACGTACCTCGAGTGGGGCGTTACATTAGCCCATGTCTCACACCTCTCACCCAAGCGACTCAACTCCACCCTCACACCTTGGTCATTCATGAAGTGGGGGATGGACACAGTTAAAAAACTCCCAACTGCACCTGGGCAATGGGTCTTTATGTTGGCGGCCATCGACTATTTTACTAAGTAGATCGAAGCCGAAGCACTTGCCTAAGTCAGAGACCAAGAGGTAAAAGCTTTTATCTGGGAACACGTCATCTGTAGATTTGGAATATCGAAGGAAATAAATACTAACAATGGATCCAAATTCAATAGCTCGGGCTTCAGAGACTTCAGCGACATGTAGGGGATCAAACTCAACTTTTCTACCTCCCACAACCCCAATCAAACGGTCAGACAGAATCATCAAATAAAACAATCATAAAGACTTCAAAGAAGCGCCTCTAGAAAGTTAAGGGCACATGGGCAGACAAACTACCTAGGGCCCTATAGTCCTACCGAACAACAACCCACTCATCTACTAGTGAAACCCCTTTCTCCTTCACATATGGATCTGAAATAGTCATCTCAGCCAAAGTATTGCTCCACTCAACCAGACTCCATGTAACACCTACTGAAAACTAGTACAATGCATGCAATTAACAATGGAAAATTGGGCCCAAAATGTTTCTTTTCATTACAATTCACATGTCTTTTATACACAAAGGTTACTGTTTACAAAAGTGCATTTTAAAAGACAAAATAGGGGAACAGTGTAGCTATTGCTCCTCGCGCGCCGACGCCCCTCCAACCGCATCAACACCTAGAACCTGCATCCACAAAGGAAAATAACGGGGTGAGCACAAATAATGCTCAGTAAGTAAAACTCTCTAACTGTCTGTCCCCGTGTGTGACTCTTAATTCTTTCCTTTTCTAATTCTGTTTCTATTTCTGTTTCTATAACATCATGGCCTCATCTTACCGGAGGTACGGCCGAATGGCGTTCACACAGCACCATCTCACTCTCTATGGCTATCGGGTGGAATTCACACAGTACCAACCCGTTCTTAGTGACTACCGAGTGAGGATCACAAAGCACCAACTCGGTTCCTCCTAACTATCGGGTGGAGATCACCTAGCACCTACCCGTTCCTCATGAATTTTGGGTAACGATCACCAAGCATTTACCCGTCTCTAGTCACTATCGGGTGATGATCACAAAGCATCAACCCGCTTCTACTAGCCATTGGATGATGATCACAAAGCATCAACCCACTTATCTAATAACTAATCGGATAGTGATCACAAAGCATCTACCCCATTTCTATTACTCATTGGGTGACGATCACAAAGCATCGACCCATCTCTAAGGGCTATTCGGATGATGATCACAAAGCATCAATCCGATTCCCATAACGGTCGGGTGATGATCACAAAGCATCATCCCAACTATACTACTCTTCTAACTCATTCTATTGTAGCATTTTTCAATGCTCTCTACCCTTAGAGTAATTTTACCCACTAAGCTCTCTACTCATAGGGTATTTCTATACACAAAGTTTCCTACTCTTTCTTAGGTCACTTGTCAATGCATATAACAATGCACATGGATGATTCATCTCTACTAATGCACTTGTGAAATGCCAACATGCAATGTTGCAAGAATTAAGGTTCATTACTCACACTCAAACCTCTATTAGGCATTTCATCAAACAACTCATGTGCACTATAAAACTCTATCATAGCCATGAATCTAAAACTTTTCCTAACCATCCAAAATGGGGAAAAACCCCTTCACAAAGCCATAATAACCTGTCAAATAAAACACTTCCAAAAAGGGTTTCATAACACCCCTTCAAATCCATCTCAACTACCTTGCCAATCCAACAACCCATTTCTCATATTTACAAGGTATTAACATTCACAAAGCATAGAAATCTCTATTCATACATCCATACATGGCATATCACATGTATTTCACATACATACATCATTACTATTAAAACCCTAATCAAGAAATTTCATAAATCTCAACTTGGGTTGGGTTTTACTTACTTGCTATGGAGAGACTTCACCAAATCTTCTTTCCACTTGGTTTCTTGGCTATTCTCTCTACTCTTAACCAAAAGAATGAAAACCCTCAAAAACCAAAATGAACTAAAATCTACATATCACACAACTTAAGGAGAAATCCTTACCTTAGGAAGCCTTAGGTTGCTTTCTATACCCCCAAATCACTTCAAAACCCTTGAAATTCCTTGAACCAAAAGAAAAGAGAAATTGAGAGGAGAAGAAATGAAGAGTCACGTTTGAGAAGAAGAAATGAGGGGTTCTTTGATTCTAATTCCTTTTAATGAAATATTAACACACTCATTCCCATTTTGCCCTTGTTCTATTTTGGGAATTCCATCCATATCCTTTGATTCATTACAAACTCACCCCCATATCAACATATTCTCCATGAAAAATCCTTACAATTCACTCCCCACTTTTCCTGCTAATTAGGGGTAGAAGGGTCAAATTGTCCTTAGGGAAGAAAATGTCTAAAACTCAACCAACATGAAAATCGGCCCGTCGCCGCGGCGAAGAAACCTTTGTCGCCGCGGCGAAACTGTCCAGAGAGTTTCACCCTTGGTTTCAACCCGTCTTCGCCGCGGCGAAGATTATTCTTCGCCCCGGCGAAGCTTGGTACACTCAAATTCTTCTATTTTCAACCAAAATTCAGGGCAACATTCAACATAACATTCAATCAAACAAAATCAACAAAACCAACTCAAATAAGAGCGAAAGAGGAAACAATAACAACGTACCTCAAGTGGGGCGTTACACTCCAGTGGTCAAGCGAAGAAGCAAACAGCTAAAACTTTTGTCATAACTTGGACACAGTCGACGAACTAGCGAGCGGGTGAACATCTGCAACGTAATCTACTAGTAGTAGGCCGCCTGACACTACAACCATAATGTACGAGTAAGAACCTTCAAATAAGACGATTGGGTCCTCTGCAAAGTTTTTCAAAACACTAGGAAGATCAACTCTGAAAATCGGCCCTACCTAAAAGGACCCCTACAAGATCTCCAAGGAAGTAGAGAAGGGCACCTACAGACTTCAAACCCCCGAGGGCAAAGATATCAGTGATAGTTGGAATGCAATCCATTTCAAACATTACTCTTTTTAGTCAAATTTATCTCATCGACAATTCTTTATTTGTGTTTTTGTTTAAAAAAGATGAATAGGTCTGTCCACCTCTTTCACCTTCAGTCGGCCTCATGGCTTGAATTCAATAAAAGAACTATTCAACGATATAGCAACATACACCTTCAATTGGCTCAGACTGATTCATGAACTTACACCTTCAATCAGCTCTGACCGATTTATGAACTTACACCTTTCATCGGCTCAGACCAATTCATAAAGTTACACCTTCAATCGGCTCAGATCGATTCATAAACTCACACCTTTAATCAGCTTAGACTAATTCATCAACTTACACCTTCAATCCGCTAAGACCGATTCATGAACTTACACTTTGAATCGGCCCAAACTGATTCATAAACTTACACCTTCAATCAGCTTAGATCGATTCATCGACTTACACCTTCAATCGGCCCGAACTGACTCATAAACGCACGCCTTCAATTGGCATGAACCGATTGATAGATCTATACCTTCAGTTGGCCCATACCAATCTAAAAATTCACACAAACATACACCTTCGATCGATCCAGCTTGCCCAAAACAACTCAATGGCTTACATCCCCAATCGGCCATACCGACATACTCCTATCTCTTTCGAAGCGACACTAGCAATTGAGCCACTTGGCTTCATCTACATCATAACATGAGTGGTTAATTAAGGTAGCTGATTCAGTTTGTTCACTCGAAACGAACCATGCTGTCTTAGCTACAACGCCCCACCATAGACAAGATACACCTACAAGGCAACTACCTAGGAAAGAGGGTTCCACCCCTACACATCACAAGCAATCAAGCATTCATCCTATCCATCCATGAAGAAAGTAGTAAAATGGGAACACAAGCTGAAACACAAAGCCCCAAATGACCAAATATATGATAAACAAAAAAAGTCCTATGCAGTTGAGTATCTGGTGCAAGAAAGGCACATACTCCATGAAAGGGCATCGTAGGCCCCAAAAATACATGAGAAAGGAAAAAATAAACCTAAAGGGCACCATGGCCCACATCGTCAATGTGATCATATCACCCATCTTCGACTCAGTTACCCTATCACTGGCCCCAGCAGTCGCCCCTGCAACCTAGTTGTTGGCATCCTCTGTAACTAATTATCCTGGCTGACTAGCGAGTTCGAATATCTGGTCACCAACTTGCTCCTCTGCATAATCCGTGTGACCCGCAGCCTCCTTCTCCATCTCGAGCAAGAGCTAGATGTCCTCATCCAGATTCTAGTGGGAAGTGTTCTTAGCCTTGTACTCTGGCATCAGCTCTCCCCTAGCCCTGATGATGGCATCCTCAGCAATACTGAGGCATTGCTCCCTCAGTGACTCAACTTCGGCATTCTTCTCTGCCAGCTTCTTCTTCAATCATTCCAACTTGGCCTCGACCTCTCGCAGTCACTGCTGGCTCTCTTGCTTAGCTTTTTAGGCTGCTATCTCTCTGTGTCGTAGATTGGCGTTGGATTTGGACACATCATGTATCCTCTTCTCTTACGACATGATGGATTTCCTGAGGTGCAAGCCACTTGTGAAAGCCTACATGATAAAAACACTCAATCAATATAAAATCACTATAAGTACAATAAGGAAAAAATCTAGCTCATACCTGAAAAGCGCAGGAAACTCCCCAGTCAACAACTGTGACAACACCCATCTATTTGAGATGGCTCTCATCCGCTGGGAACAGGAACGAATCAGTCAGCTTGCTCATGGAAGCTACATCTGAATATGTCGACGCGGAAGCTAGGATACTGAAAGTAAGCACCTCAATCTCCTTATCCAAGACCACCGTCTTGGATAACCTAGCCCCGAACACAAGTGTCTATCCTGGTGGAGTCACAACCATATCCTTCACTTTTGTCTCTTTTTTGGTTGAAGAATCCCTCTTTCGCTTCTCGCAACATCATGCAATAGACTCATTTTCACTTGAGACAGTTAACTTCTTCATAAGCTTCTCTACAGTCATAAATTCCTCAATAGTTAGTGGGTTTAGCCTAGACTTACCAGATAAAATATGATTGCAGTAGCGAATGAGCAGCACACTCTAAGTCTGCTTCAGTGAAGGGAAGGAGATACCTCGCTGAATTGCACCAACTCCAGCCTAAAAGTGACTGCCTCCTCCAACACGACCTACCAATCCCTCTACGCCTTTGGAATAGCAAAAATCTTTTTAGTCTGTATGTCCAAGCTGTCCCCACTCTACCCAGCACGATTGAATTCAAGATCTGCGAAGAAATACTAAGACTTTAATAATCAAAGCGTGAATAAAGACTAAGTTTCTCACCAGTCGCTCGCTAGGTGTACAGAATCTCACCCTGGCCTCTCTCCCCAAAGACCGGCTCACCCCTTATGAAGAATAAACATTCCTTCTAATTTTCTAGTTGGTCACGAGGTGTGCTCGATCGTGCCTGAGATTGATTAGATATCGGCCCTTGAGCTTGTCATTTTTCTTCAGAAAATATAAGTATAACAGCTCGTACAGCCCAAACATTTCTTGATTTCGCACACAGAGGTCCTCCATAGCCATCAACAATCTTCACCCATTTGGCATAATCTGGGTCGATGCAATCATGAAATGATTCAAGACCTCCTAGACAAGACCGGTGTTGAGAAGCCTTAGCCCGTTATGGAACCATTTCTCATAGGCACTCACCTAACCTTTTGCCTCCTTGTCGACCCTTTCATATGACTTCGACACCCTGATTTCGATAGACTCTAAGATATGGTATATCAACTAGAATGCCTCCACCTTCTGGCATCACCATTATCATTGGGGCTTTCTCATATTCATTCCCAACTTTCATATCCGCCCCACTCAAGTCGCTCGACTCTGACCACGACATTGAACCCTTTATCCACTTGACCTGAGTGACCAATTAGTTTTCAATACCAAGTCAAACACTCGAGCTCCAGAAGCCCCACTCGCCCAAAGCTACTAACCGATTGGCTCTCAAATCAGTCTAACCTTTCAACCTCCAAGTAACTTTTGGCTCGATCTGGGCGATCAAATACATGCTTCCTCAAGACCCTTAGTGCAGATCCCTCACCACTTGGTTTGCAAGACCAGGCGACCCAAGTGGCTAGCCCTTACAAAAAACCACGCTTCTTCACTCGAAGCACCACACTCGACCGATCAAGCAAACCATGACGAGCTGAATGGGAAACCAACGTAAACTAATTTCATCTTCTACCTTCCCCAAACCCAGAATTTTTGAACCCAAATGAAAATTTTCGCTCACCCCAAACTTCAAACCAAACAACCTAAGTCGCCCCTAAATCTACCCCACTCAAAATGAAGAAACACGGCATCTCCTAGTTTTTGTCAAACCCTTCAAAAAAGTAAAAGGAAACCTACCAAATCTCACTCAAATCTATCTAAAAATACTACACAAACAAAGAGAAGAAGAAAAGAAACAGAAAGCAACGCAAGAAACTAATGTTTACTGTGAAAATGGCTGGAATCCATGAAAGTATATCCACCGTTGTTGAAAAAACTTGAAAAGAGAAAGAAAACACGAAGAAAGAGAAGTGAGAGACGAAACAAAGATACACAGTCGCCTCCTCGATTTTATGGACAAAGGCTGGCAAAAAAGACACGTGGCGGCCTTGAATTGGTTATGGAATAGAGCAGCTTTTCATTTTCCCCCCAAACCGAGGGGTGATCTCCATCGCACACGTGTCACAAATCTGCTTGCACTCGAAAGACGTGACTCTATGCACGTACCCAGCACAATCACTAAGCCAACTCGACCGAGTAGGAGTTTCTAGCATACAAACTATTCATTTCTTATGACATTCTAACATTTCACACCTACTCAGTCGGCCCTCTCGACCAAACGGAATGATTAGAAGTATTACTCGGCCCTTCAGCCCCATGAGAAACCTTGCCAAGAAGTTACAAAGCACAATCAACTTGACCGAACGAGCCAATTACGAGTGGGAAAGTGCGCATACATCTACTTGTTCAGATTCAATTAATCAACTGATGGCATCACCACCAGAATCACCCTAACGATTCTCACTCGGCCCGATACGCCGAGTGAGGACACCTTCATATTACATCTCGCATATCTTCCCACCGGGGTTGACACACCGAGAAAGGATACCTCTCGCAGACTCTTTCATGCGTCCTCTCAATCCAATGCATCGGGCGAGTCCATCAATGTCAACTCCACTCCCTCACTCGGTCAAATACATCGAGCGAAGGCTTGATCATGTTCCACTTTCACCCGCTCGACCTGGGGTATCGAATACGTCACCTACAATAAAACCTATATTATTCGATTCCATGAATAGAGAAGAACACGTTCACATGTTCAACCAGTCGGTCGCAAAGGTCGACTAAGTACACCTCTACGCAATGCCTACTCTTTAAGCTAAGCACTCCTTAACTTAGACAATGGGAGGCAAACTGTTAAGGCCAAAAAATGTCTTCGACCCAAATAGGCCCAAAGACGAAGACACCTTTAACAAAGCTTAGAGTCATGGCCCAATTCCGATTAGGTCGACAACCGATTTCGCCCACAAAGTCCGTTCAGCACACCTACCCAGTTGCCCACTACTTAGACCCAATCAGTAGAGGAACGGTTCATTTAGGCTTCACCGCCAGTTTATCTGGGCCCAAGCCCTGTGATCCTAGACCACCTTCTGGACTTAGAATCTACTTGGAGCCCAAGTTTGCCTACTTACCCTGATATTACCCAAACTCTATCGAAGAGGTCCATCGCTACTTTAATTCATCTAAGATCCGTGTCTTAAACCCATTAGGACACCCTTTCCTACTGAGGTAAGGGAGCCAAAGGTTCTCCTTTTTCAAAAACCTCAACTTTAAGGACTCACAATCCTACCAGGATTCGAAGATCCTACAATCGCTATTTAAACAGAGGTCAACCCTCTCACAAGGGACAAAGAGATTACAACTTCAGACCCCGCAGTTCTCACTCTCATGAATTTCGCATCACATCCACAGTTATAGTCTCCGACTAGACTTCTATTAACTTTCTGTCTCTCTAACCCTCACTAAATTAGCCTCATTCGGCCTTGCTGACTTGAGCGTCAAAGTACCTGCGGCAAACACCACCCCAGTATTTCCTGTTCAATTCACGCTTGTTTTCTTGCGTGTGCAAGTACAACGGATTACTAGTGACCTCAACATCACGGGATCGTACCCTATTTTTGTAAAAGTAAATTTTTTGCATCTACAATAAGCTCCTAATTTTTCTGGCCTTGTCGTTCATTAAGCATTATATTACTTGACTTAAAAGTTTGAGTAAATAAATATGAACTTAAAATTAATATTTAAATTGAATATAAGTATATGGAAAATCAACGTTATAGTGATTTTGATTTTAATAATCAATTGTACTTTTATGATGTTAAAAAATCTCCTCACGATGAAAAAACGTGAGATCAATCTGCAACCTACTACGACTCATTTAATTAGTTTATCTATTGACCAGTCTGACAAGTAAATATTGATTCAAAGTTGAAGTTCTGGCACGAAACTAATAAAACAAGATTATGAAATCATGAATTTAATGACTTATTTAAATCACACCCGTGAGGTTATGATATAAGAGATCTCCTGCCAGAAAATCGATGCCAGAAACATATTGATCGATTCAATTTTCAAGTTTTATAATAGAATCAATTATAACCATACACCCAAAAAACTTTCGGAAACCCAAAATTGAAGAATATTTATTTGAGCTAAAAATTTTATAATTACAACAAATCTCTCATTATATCCTACTCGATGTCCGGAAACATGAAGCAAAGATAAAAAATAATTCATGCATCATGCAGTTCGATGACGCTTGAGTTTAACTTTAACTTATATGCAGAAAAATGAATATAATACTGAATTTGAAATGTTATATCTCACCTACTCAAGATTTCTAAATTAAAATCAATTTGCAGGAAATCTGCAAAATCCTAACCAAGTTTGATGTCCATTGTTCTTATTTAAGAAGTTTGAACTACCACCTAAAAAAGTTTCGATGCATGTTAGTTTATTCGCAAAATATCTGCTAAAAAGATTGTACTGTGTTGCCATTGAGAAAATAAGGGTTTGTCTATTTATTGAAATTCATTGCAGCTTGTTATGTTTATCACATGGTCACTTGTTTAAACCTATTTTGCTTTTTGAAATCAAAAGAGAATTCATGAATTAGTTTTATGACAATTTTAATATTAGAATGTGAAATTCCAGCTCAATTTTCATAAATTTATTATGATTTTTAAAATCAAAATGCAAATAATTTGAACGGTTTATTCGAGCATTGAATGATGACTATAAGGTTTTCGTGGAAAATAGTGAAAATAAAATATAATATCAAATATAGCCAATTAAACTTATTGATATAGATCGATCCATATGAAAAATGTATGTATGATATAGACTAGTCATTGCGGGTGGACTCTTAGATGGCCCCTGCTGCGATTTTTATTGTGTTTTGTACCAATAATCAATGGTTAGATAGATGGTTCTAGTAGACATTTCATAAAATAGTTTTAGGGTCCATGTGGGAAGTTTTGTGAGTTGGAACCAGCAAAGCATAATGTTAATATATGAATAAGGGAGTTTCTTTTTTTCTTTTTAATATTCAAATCTCCGACACTTGTATCGTAACTTCAAATTCGAAATTGGAGTTTCCAACAAATCCTGTCAGCGGAAGCGGTTTGTCAATATATGAGTTTGTTGTTCAGACTCAGAGCTACAAACTTAAAAAATGAATATCCGCAGGAAGATAGAGAGCTGAATTTAATTACAGATTCTATGTAGGAGGTCTCGTGTACAACCCCGGCAGGCTGCCAGCTATACAAAGTTGCAGACAAATCTATGGTTCAAAATCAACGTACCTAGAGTCTAGAGATAATAAACACATCAAAATGCAAATTATTAATTCAAGCTGAACCATTCCATTAGGGTCAGAAAAGTTGTTAGAGCTTCAATGATGATCATTTAATGAGTCATATTTAATATCAACTAATATTGAAGATTATTATCAATTTAATTTCAAGAAATTAAAATAATAATAATAATAATAAAATGGGTTATACCTTGGCTTTAGTGCGAAGACAGAGTTGCCTCACGTTGTTCAATAATGGATAGATTTAACTTGTTCTTCTGTTTTGCTGGAATCTGGTACCCCATCTCAGTATGCGTTGCTTTAAATGGATGGATTTAACTTGTTCGTCAGTTTTGATGGAATCTGGTACCCCATCTCTGTATGCGTTGCTTTAAAACCAACTTAATTAAGCTCAAAGGTGCCAATATGGTCGGTGGCCGAAACCTCCGTGATAAGAACCTTCCTTCCTCACTTCCATAGACAAGGGACAAAATTTCTAGGGTACATTTGGTTTAATATTTCTATCCACATTTCTAATCATATTCCCTAAATATTATTTGACATATTATTCTAGAAATATTAATATATTTTTTAATAAAAAATACATACTTGTCATAAAAGTTTAAAAATTAATAAAAACACCCCCACCCACCCATACTTATCAGATTCCGACAACCACTATCGGTGGTAGCCGGAATCTGTCACAACGGCTTACACCAACCTCGAAACTTGCCGTTATTCACCGATCTGGCCATCAGTAATAGCCAAAGAAATGGTCGTCGTTGATGGTCAACAACGGCCAAAACTTGGTCATCGTTGACCGAAAACGATGGCCATATCTTTGATAGACCTTTACGGCCGTCGACGGCCACATTTGGCGGTAAATCTGGTCTTTTTTGGCTAGATCCATGGTGGATCTGGCTCATAGATCTGGCCGAAAAAGGCCAGATCGACGTGTTATGACACAAATCCAACTGGTCTGTGTTGTAACGCAATTTTTCGGCCAGATTCCGGCGGTGGTGGCCAGAATCTGGCACTGCGGGTGGTGGGAGTATTTTTGTCATTTTACATATTGGGGTGTTTAATTAAATTAGCAAACCTTGGGGTTTTTTTTATAAATTTTTAAATTTTACCTCGTAATACTCCCCTATCCAACTACCCAAAATTATTCCCAAAATTCTATCCAAAATAATGAACCAAACGCACCCCTAATTACTTGCCACGCTATTCAATTGGGAAAATTCTCATAGTCACCATATTATTCTCTCTTCTAAATCTCTTACTGAATGCTTTAGATGTTAATATTATTATGATCTTTTGGTTAAGATACATTTGGAATTAAGAAACCTATTTTTTTTTTAATTGTTTGGTACATAGAACTTAGACTATATATAATAAATTATTAATTTAAATAGAAATAAATGTTTCTTTTGTGAATTAATTGCATCTATTATGCACATAAATATGATATGTGTAGACGTAAAAATCTACATGTACGAAAGGGGGGTCTGATCCTGTGAGGTCGAGGCCACTAGCGATCTGCTGCACCTGCACACGTAGAGAAACACACGCGTGAAGCGAACGAGAAACACCAAGGTGGTGTTTGCCGTAGGCACTCCGACGTTCAAGTCAGCAAGGTTGAAAGAGGCTAGTATAGTGAGGGCTAGGGAATAGAGAGGTTACCGAAAGTCTAGTCGGAGACTGTGACTACAGCGATGATGTAAAGCTCTCAAGTAGGAGCTTCGGGTGTGAAGGTGTAATGTAGTCCCTTTTGTGAGAGGGTTGGCCTCTGTTTATATAGTGACTGTCTGGTCTCCCAATCCTGGTAGGAGTAGGAGTCCTAATGTGACTCTGATGCAAACCCTAAAAGAATTAGGGTCGTGGTAAACTGTCTTACCAGTGTCCGGATAGGAAAGTGATTCTGACCAAGAAAGTAACTTCGAGTAAAAAAGTGTTCTAAACAGGAAAATGACTTCGAGTAGGAGATTGATTAGGAATAGGAATATGATCAGTGGGTCGTGGGCTCGGAACTTGCCTATAGGCCCATGAAGTGAACTAGAACTGGGAGGCCCATGCCCAGAGGGTTTAGGTCGGCCATATCTCGTATCAAATGGGGACTGATCTGGCTTGGGCCTCTTTAGGACTGGACCCGATCTTTTCTTCACTAGTGATCCTATTTTCTTATTGGGCCAAGGACGATTTTTGGCCCTAACAGTTTGTCCTCCACTCTCTGAGTTAAGAGTCTTTTATGTCAGAGAGTAGGTAGCGCTCGAGGCGAGCTCGGTCTTCCTTCGTGGACGAACGATCATCGGCATGGATGATTTGACCGTTACGGGTGATTTTTGGTTTGGACATCGTTCGGTATCCACTCCTGAGTCAGAGTATGCCATCGTTGCAGTGTGCCTGATCGGTGCGATAAGCCGAAGGGACAGAACTAGCCATCAGTGCTCACGCGTCGTTCGGTACATCCGTTAGACTAGCAAGGTGAGTTAAGACGGGGTATTCACTCGTCATGCCGGGTCGAACGAGTTAATAAGCTTGCTAAAAAGCTTCACTCGGTCGGGATGCTGGAGCGATCAAGTGGGTGAGGCATCTCACTATAGGTTGACCATTCGTTTGCTACGGAGGGATGAATGGGCGAGGCCTCCTGTCTTATTCTGAGGGCTCAAACCTGGCTGTTCCACACTGACCGATCGGTCGGCCGGGCCTTCCAGGCTAGAAAAGCTTAGGGCATTTTGAGTGCCTTTAGGGGTCAAGGGCTAAGTCGGTCAGGAGGGTCGAGCGATCAAGTAGAAAGGTTATGCAAGTTTCGACCACTGGCTGTCCGTTCTTCCGCTATGGAAGGGTGAAGGGATAAGGCCTCCTACCTTTCGAATGTAGGGATTTTGGACAGGGTCGTTCCAAGCTGGTCGGACAGGCATGAGTAGTGTGCTGGCTCGGTCGGCATGACAGGGCGATCGATTACGACTCTCGTACGGCATCACGATCTCGTAGGTGCCACGGATGCTTGCCATGTGTTCGAGGGGGATCAACCCATTGTTTTTTAGGCGGGAAAACGAAGAGTTTCTAACTACTAGCCAATCGCGAGACGCCACGTGTCCTCATCTGGCAGATTTCCCTTAAAATACGAACTAGTAGGCCGTTCGTCTCCCACTTGCTTCTTTTTTCTCTGTTTTTCTGCAGAACAATAAAAAAAAATTATTTCTGCGTTTTCTGTTTCTTTTCAACGACGACAGTTTCTCACAGCAGACTTTGGCTCCTTTCACGGTAAATATTTCATTTTTGTGATGTTTTTACGTTTCTTTGTCTATTTTGGTAGATTTTGCTGTGTTTTTGGAAGATAGATTGAAGTTCTTGAGCTTTCGAATAGTTTCGACGGGTTTTGAGGAGTTCAGAATATAGATTTTTGGAATAGGCATGAATTTTGGTATTTTCGGTGGGTTTCCGACGTCTTGACTGGTTTTTTGGGCCTTTTTTGGATGTTTTGGCCGGTATTCAGGGAGGCGAAGTTGAGTTAGACGTAAGTTCGGTCGGTCGGTCTCCGAACAGGTTGCAATCTTGTTGGAATCATAGTAGTTAGGTCATCTGGTCCCTCCGAACGAGCGGAGATGGATTCATGCAGAGCGGAGTGAAGAAGTGGTCGGTCGTCCAGATCGAGAGGGTGACTCTGAGTTGATAGGTCAGTGAGCAAGGGCGAGTAGACTATAGGTTGACCTTGAGGATGAGTCGGTCGCCCAGGGCGAGCGAGGGGATACTTTGATCAGGGATTGGCTAGGTCGGTCACCTAGGGCGAGCCAAGGAAGGCTTGAATCTAGAGTCGATTGACCGGGAGGGTCGACCAAGGTTTAGGGGAAATTGTTTCCGAGTAGGTAGACCGGTACTGAGGGACTAGTGATAATTCCGTTTCTGATCTTGATCGGTTGGTATCTCGATTCGGGTGGTTACTTGACACTTAGCATTTTTGGCAGTAAGGAGCGAGGCTTGGGTCGATCTGTCGGGTTGGGCGATCAAGCCAACATGTCAGATTCTGAATCGGCTAGTTCGAGCGGGATTGTGGCAGACCCAGGGGATGAGAATGAGCGTGCCCCGACTATAGTGATGATGCCTGAGGGGGGCGTTCCAGTGGGCGTGCCGACTGGAGTTAGTATAGCCGCTCCAAGGTCGAGTGAGGCTGGGCCAAGTGGCTCAGGCAGGCATGGGAGAAGTAGGGAAGACTCCGGAGGCGTCGGTAGTCTATCTTCGTCTAGTAGTAGCTCTGAGGAAGAGCCGAGCCAGCCGGGCAGTGGGATTTTGACCAGAGATTACCCTCCCGTCTGAAGGATAGTGATGTATGGTGTATTCGAACCTTGTATCACATCCCCGGTTTAGTTGATATCCGGGTGCCACGGTCGTATGAGCAGGTCGACTGGGAGTCCCAGGGCTGGATTTGTGTTTATGAGAAGTGGTTTCATGACGGTTTGAGGTTGCCTGTGCCTTGCCTCGTTTAGGAGGTGTTGAACCACTTCATGATTGCCTCTTCCCAGCTTATGCCAAATGCTTGGAGATTGCTAATGGCCCTGGAGTATTTGTGTGTTCGGAACCAAGTTAGGTTCGGGTTGCACGAGTTGTTGTACTCGTACTTCCTGAAGGAGAATGATAAGGAGAAAGGTCGGTACTTGTTGAACTTGAGGCATGATCGGTCTCACCTGATGACCGACCTACGGTCCAGTGATAAGAACTGGAAAGACCGTTACTTTTTCCTGAGGGGTCAGGCCGTTTTTAGAGACAGAGGGCAGGGAGAGATCCCGGACGGTTGGCGAGCCACTAGTGAGAATTTAGTAGTTTCTTTTGTGCTTTGATTACTAAATCTTGATTGTGTTTTTTGTTTGCAAAGCTTGAGTATAATCAGGCTAGGCAGAGCGGAGACGGCCTGGACGTTGCGACCCAGAGGGTGTTGGCTATTCCGTCAGAGTGGAGGGACTGGCGAGTGGTGCTGGCTGAGTCAAATTTGAGGACTAGCACTCTTTGGGCTGGTGTAGAGGCAATCCAGCAAGGTACTCCCTTCCCGTCGCTGAAGCAGGCTTGGGACGTTCTCTTGAGTCGGTACTACAATCAGCTGATTTTTGGTGAGTCTGGGCTAAACCCACTAACCGTTGGAGAGTTTGCACTTGCAGAGTCACTGATGAAGAAGTTGAGCGTCCCGAGTGCGAGCGAGTCCATCGCCCGGTATCACGAGGAGAGGAGGAGAGAGTTGTTGGCCAGGGCGGACGTGAGGGTGGAAGACATGTTGGCGACACCGTCGAGTCAGCAGCCTGCAGCCGGAGCCAGGTTGTCCCATGCTGCAGTTGTAGATGAAGAGGCCAGGACGATTACATTCACGATTCCAGCTACTGCATTGACTTATTCCGATGCGACTTCTATGAGCAAGCTTGCCGACTCTTTCTTGTTTCCGGCGGACGAGGCGCGTCTGAACCAGATGGGGGCAGTTGCTACCAATGATTGGGGGTATCCCGCGCCGTTCAGGTATGGTAGTTTTGTTCGATATTCTCGTTCTTGAGTTTTGTTCTGGTGGCAATGTTTTGTTGTGCAAGTACTCACTAGTAGTCTTCATCTGAGGAAGTCTGTCGTGGCGCAGGAGAAGCGGATACAGGACATATCCAAGGTCAATACTAGCTTGCGCCAGAAGGAGGCAGCATCCCGAAAGGCTGAGCAGGAGAGTCAGCAGCGCCTCAGGGATAGTGAGCATGAGGTCGAGAGATTGAGGCATGAGTTGGCCAAGAGAACCGCAGAGGTCGAGTCTCTCAGGGAGCAATGCATCTCCATTGCTGATGATGCTATCATTAAGGCCCGAGGTGAGCTCATGCTGGAGTTCAAGGAAGGACGGACCTCTCATTGTGATCCGGATGAAGACATCTTGCTCATGCAGGAGTTGCTGGAAGAGAGAGGTAGTCATCTGGAGGGGCAGGACGACGAGCAGGTGCCTGACCTCAGCCAGCCAAGGCCATCGGGTGAGCTCATGCTTGATGATGCGGGCGGCCAGGCTGCTGGGCCGAGCGCTAGTAGTGCAAACATGGTGACCGATTCGGCGATGGAGGATGAGGCTCGTGCTGAGGATACTTAGCGTTTTTCTTTATTTATGTATTTTGGGGCCTGCGGTGCCCTTTTGTCTGGCGTGTGTGCCATTTTTTGTATTCTGAACTGGGCTGGTTGATGCTATATATATAACATTTGACCATTTTGACTTTTGGTGTTGTCTCCTTGGATGAATGAATTGTTCGTTGATTCTTTATTTGCAGGTGCACTACGTCGTGTATGTTACTTTAGAGTGGCCCAATGGTTAAGGCATGTAGGCCTTATGTTGGGCTGGGTTGGTGCTTTGCTTGTCAATGGTGTAAGGACCATTCATTGGTCAGGTCGACCGAGTGTACATTCCCTTTGATGAACGAAGTCAAACTGTAGTTCAGTTCTTGGGTCGGATCGGGCCGACTGGGTGGTGTGAATTATAAGTTGTGCTGAGTTTCGTAGACCGAGTGGGGCCAATACGAAGGAGCAACTCGCGAATCGGGTAAGGCCAATCCAAGGATGTCATTGTGAATCGAACAGGGTCGATTCGAAGGTGTAAGTACATTGTCGATTTGGAGGTGTAAATACGTTTATCGGGTAGGGCCGATATGAAGGTGTCATCATGAATCGTGCATGGTCGATTCGAAGGTGTAAGTACGTTTATCGGGTAGGGCTGATATGAAGGCGTCATCGTGAATCGAGCATGGTCGATTCAAAGGTGTACGTACGTTTATCGGGCAGGGCTGATCTGAAGGTGTCATCGTGAATCGAGCAAGGTCGATTCGAAGGTGTACGTACGTTTATCAGGCAGGGCCGATTTGAAAGTGTCAGTACGTTTATCGGCAAGGCCGATCTGAAGGTGTCATCGTGAATCAAGCAAGTCGATTCGAAGGTATACGTACGTTTATTGGGCAGGGCCGATTTGAAGGTGTCAGTACGTTTATCGGGCAAGGCCGATCTGAAAGTGTCATCATGAATCAAGCAGGGTTGATTCAAAGGTGTACGTACATTTATCAGGCAGGGCCGATTTGAAGATGTCAGTACGTTTATCGGGCAGGGCCGATCTGAAGGTGTCATCGTGAATCGAGCAGGGTCGATTCGAAGGTGTACGTACGTTTATTGGGCAGGGCCGATTTGAAGGTGTCAGTATGTTTATCGGGCAGGGCCGATCTGAACGTGTCATCGTGAATCAAGCAGGGTCGATTCGAAGGTGTACGTATGTTTATCGGGCAGGGCGATTTAAAGATGTCCGTACGTTTATCGGGCAGGGCCGATCTGAAGGTGTCATAGTGAATCGAGCAGGGTCGATTTGAAGGTGTATGTACATTTATCGGGCAGGGCCGATTTGAAGGTGTCAGTACGTTTATCAGGCAAGGCTGATCTGAAGGTGTCAGTATGTTTATCGGGCAGGACCGATTTGAAGGTGTCAGTAATTCATCGACCGGGGTTGGTTTGGAGACGAAAAACTTCTGAATAGTACTTCATTAAATATTTGGCCGTGAGGCCAACTGTCTAAGAGGAGGTGGATAGGCCCACTCATCCTTTTTAAAATGAAAAAAAAAAAAAAAAACAAAAACAAAGTTCATCTAGTAGTAGTAGCGTTTGAGGTGAATGGTATTCCAACTGTTGTTGATGTCTTTGCACTCGGGGGTCTGGAGTTTGTAGGCGCCCTTCCTTGTTGCTTTGATTATCTTGTAGGGGCCTTCCTAGGTAGGACCGAGTTTGCCAGAGTTGATCTCCTTGGTGTTTTGGAAGACCCTGCGGAGGGCCCAGTCACCTATCTTGAAAGTATGGATCCTCATATTGCGGTTATAATATCGGGCAGCCTGTTGCTGGTAAACTACATTGCGGATGCTCACTCGTTCCCGTAGCTCGTCCACGGTGTCTAGGTTCTGGCAGAGGTTATGACTGTTTGATTCCTCGTCCGCCCATTGGAGCTTGGTGGACAGAACTGATACTTCAGCTGGGATGACTACTTTAGAACCGTATGTGAGGGAGAACGGGGTTTCGCCCATTGATGAGCGAGTCATGGTTCGGTATGACCAGAGGACTCCGGGTAGCTCGTCTGCCCATGCACCCTTAGCTTTCTACAATCGCTTATTCAATGTCTGAATGATGGTCTTGTTTGATGACTCGGCATGGCCGTTAGACTAGGGGTTGCGGGGAGTTGAGAAGCTCAGTTTGATTCCCCACTTGTCACAATAATCCTTGAAGCCTAAGCTAATGAATTGGGATCCATTATCGGTGACGATCTCCTTCGGTATCCCGAACCTACAGATGACATTCTTCCAGATGAAAGCCTTCATCTTTCGATCTCTGACTTGTGCGAAGGCTTTGGCTTCGATCCACTTGGTAAAGTAGTCTGTCACAGCCAACATGAAGACTCGTTGCCCGGGTGCAGTAGGTAGCTTTCCCACGATGTCCATTCCCCACTTCATGAATGGCCAAGGTGTGAGGATGAAATGGAGTCACTTTGGTGGGAGGTGTGAGACATGGGCAAACCTCTGACAGCTATCGCACTTCTTCACGTAAGCGGTCGAATCGGTGCGTATGGTCGGCCAGTAATATCCAGCGGTGATCACCCGGTGTGCAAGACTGCGGCCCCCTACGTGGTTCCCGCATTCGCCTTCATAGAGTTCGGCTAGAACACTTTGGGCTTCTTCTGAGGTTACGCATTTGAGATAATGGCCCGAGAATGACTTTCTAAAGAGTTAGCCCTTATGCATGGTGAATCTAGCGGCTCTTGCTTTCAGTCGGCGTGCTTCGTTCTTGTCAGCCGGGAGTTCATCGTTTTCTAGGTATCTTACTATCAGAGTCATCCAGCAGTCGGCTTGTTCAACGCCCATAGCTTCTACGGGAGACTTGTTCGATGGTTGTTCCTTCCAGTTGGCTGGCCACTACATAAATAAGAGAGGAATGGATGACTGGGAGGAACATAGGAGTGCCGAGCCAAGGTTGGCGAGGGCGTCGGCATGGTAGTTCTCAGCTCTGGGGATCTGTACGATGGAGAACTCTTCGAATTGGGCCTGCAGCTCTTTGAACATGCTCAAATAGGATGTCATCTTTGAATCGCATGCTTGATACGTGCCTAGTAGTTGATTGACTACGAGTTGGGAATCGGACTTCACTTCCAGTCTCTTGGCTCCAATTTCTCTGGCCAAGGAAAGTCCAGCTAGGAGGGCTTCATATTCGGCCTCGTTATTCATGCACTTGAACCCACACCGGATTGCTCGCTGGACGATGTCTCCCTCTAGTGCGATCAGTACTATTCTGAGTCTGCTTCCATTGACATTACTCGACCATCTACTAGGAGAGTCCACCTTGAGGGTGGTACGCCGTTCATGAATAGTAACTCTCTTTCAGCTTGGGTGGTGGCGCTTGGTGTGAAGTCGGCAATGAAGTCTGCTAGTGCCTGGGACTTGACGGTGGTGCGAGATTGGTAGGCTATGTCGAACTCATTGAGCTCTACTGTCCATTGCATGAGTCGGCCTGATAGTTCTGATTTGTGCAGTATCTTCTTGAGTGGGAAGGAGGTGATTACAACAATGGAGTGGCACTGAAAGTACGGCATGAGCTTCCTGGATGCATGGATAAGGATGAGGATGAGGATGAGGATGAGGGCGAGGGCCAGTTTCTCCAGTTGATTGTGCCGAGTTTCTGCGTCGAGGAGCAACTTGCTCACATAGTAGACTGGTAACTGCTTTGATTCTTCTTCCCGAACTAGCACTGCTGAGATGGCTATTTCTGAGACTGCTAGGTAAGAGTAGAGCTTCTCCCCGTCCATAGGTTTGGAAAGAAGCGGGGGTGTGGTCAGATACCTCTTCAGCTGTTGTAGGGCTTCTTCGTAGGAGGGGTTCCAGTCAAACTTCTTGGACTTCTTGAGGGCATGGAAGAATAAGTGGCACTTATCAGCTGATCTGGAGATGAAGCGGCTCAGGGCGGCCACTCATCCTGCAAGGTGCTGGACATCTCTAATGCAAGTCGGGGATGGTATGTTGAGGATCGTTGTGATCTGGTCGGGGTTCGGTTCTATCCCTCGCTGAGTAACCATATAGCCCAAGAATTTACCTAATGAGACGCCGAATGAGCACTTGGCTGGATTCAGCTTCATGTTGTACTTCCGGAGGACGGCGAATGTCTGGCTAAGGTGGTCAAGGTGTTGTTCGGCAATCAGGGACTTGACAAGCATGTCATCGATGTAAACCTCCATAGTTTCTCCTAAGTAGTTGGAGAACATCTTGTTGACTAGCCGTTGGTAGGTGGCCCCGACCTTCTTCAGTCCGAACGGCATTACTTTGTAGCAGTAGGTTCCCCTCCCTATGATGAAGGCTATCTTCTCTTGGTCGTCCGGATGCATCATGATCTGGTTATATCCTAAGAAGGCGTCCATGAAACTAAGGAGTTCGTGCCCTGCGGTTGCATCTACCATCACGTCGATATGTGGGAGTGGGAAAGAATCCTTGGGGCAAGCTTTGTTCAAGTCAGTGAAGTCGATGCAGACTCTCCACTTCCCATTCTTTTTCTTTACGACCATGACGTTTGCTAGCCATTCAGGGTAGTGGACCTCTCTGATCATGCCGTTGCTTAGGAGCTTTTCAATCTCTTCATTGACGATGCTGGTGGACCATTGCGTCTGGTGAGTGATCTGGATCTGCCTTGAGCTGGTGGACCATTATGTCTAGACTGATTCTGGTCATGTCGGCGTGGGACTAGGCGAAGCAGTCTTCGTTCTGTTTGAGAAATTCTATCAGCTTCTCTCTTGTCTCGAGTTTGAGGCGAAAACCTATATGTGTCTTTCTCTCGGGGTCATCCGGATGTATCTGCACTTCATCCAACTCCTCAATAGTCAGTTGGTCAAGCTCAGTCCGAGGGGTTGGATGAGACTGTAATTGCTATGAAGAGTTTCATTTGCTCTTGAAGGCGTTCTTGTAGCAGTCTCTGGAAGCTTTGGGGTCGCCCTTGATCTCTCGTACCCCCCACTTGGTTAGAAACCCGATCATCTGGTGGAAGGTAGATGGGACTACCCGCATGTCGTGGATCCAGGGCCGACCCAAAATGACGTTGTAGGGAGATGGGCAGTCGATCACCAGGAATACGGTCTGTTTGTTTACTCTGTCAGCGTAGATGGGAAGGACGATCTCTTCGATAGAGTATTTCTGCTCCGAGCTGAACCCAACCAGCAGTGTCGGCCGCGTATTGATGTTTGCTTCTTCTAGTCCCATTGCCTTTACTGCTTCGAGGAACATGATGTTTGCTAACGAACCCCCATCTACGAACACCCTTTTCACTAGGATGTTGGCAATCTGCAGGGAGACGACTAAAGCATCTTGATGAGAAGCGGCCAGGGTGACCGGTTCGTCATCTTCAAACTGAATTACCTAGTGAAAGTGTGACCGCGAGACCGGATGGATGGACTGGACTTCATGGTGGTGGTTGGCTCTAGCATACTGCTTGGCCGATGAATAACTTACCCCACTGATCTCTGATCATCCAGAGATGAGCGAACAGAAATCCTTCGCTATGGGTTCTCGCGGAGGGGTTGACTGTTCTTTGGAGCTTTTCTGGCTAATGGTGTTCTTCCCCTTGTCAGTAAGCAGATCACGGAGATGTCCCCTTTTCAGAAGTGCAGCAACCTCAAGTCGCAAGGCAATACAGTCTGCGGTGTTATGCCCATGGTCGCTGTGGAACTCGCACCACTTGGTTGTGTCTCTCCTTGCCTCAGGATTGAGCTTGTCAGGCCACTTGACGGTGGATCCCAATCCTTTCATTATTGCTACGACTTGGGTTGGTTCGACGTTGAGGTTGTACTCCGGTATTTTGTGTCGGTTCGATCCAAACTGCTTGTTATCATTTCTCGCGGGTTGGCGATCATTAGGCTTCCTGACTCTGCCCATATTGCGTGCTAGAGGTTGGTAGCGGTGCTCTAACGGTCCAGGCTCTGGCTTCCTGTCGCTCCACCTTGATTCATATCTAGAATGAGCAGCTTGGTTCATCTCATCTTCCTCCCATGTTATCTGGATAACTGCCCGGGCCAAAGTGTCTTCCATTGTGGTGCAACCCAAATTCGTAAGTTCTTTGTACAGTTCTCTGTTCAGGAGGAGGCCTTTCCTGAAAGCGTCCACAGCAGTCTCGGGGTTACATGAGGGGATAGAGATCTTTTCTCTATTGAATCTGCTAACATATTCTCTCAATGGCTCTCCCCTTCTCTGGTATATTCGAAATGGGTCAGCTGACAGTTTCTCTAGTTTCTTGCTACTGGCGAACTGTTCCACGAAGGTGTCGGTAAGCTGGGCGAATGAATTGATGGATCCGTTTGGGAGGTTTGTGTACCACTGGAGCGCCGGGCCGGACAAACTAGAACCGAAACTTTTGCACATGCAGGCTTCCTTAAGCGATCGGGGTATTGAGACTGTGAACAGCCAATGCTTGTACGACGTATGTAGTCATCTGGGTCGTTGTTACCATCATACGGTTTCATGTTGGGGATGGTGAATTTCTGGGGCATGTCGACCAGAGCGATCTCATCCACAAAGGGTGAATCAGCGTAACAATAGGGTCTGCCCTTCTTGGTTGGGACCGGCATTCCTAGAATGCGTCTCATCACTGCCTCGACATCGGCCAGTCTCTTGGCCAATACTTGTTCCATAGGAGGGGGGGATACTAACGGGTCATCGCGTCTTACTGGGTCTGCTACTACATTTATTCTCGGCACATTCCGTTGGGTCATCCCTCGGGGGCAGTCTGATAGATCATTCCATCGTGCATTCCTTGGTAGTATGGATCTTCGTTCATCCCTTCTGGTTGGATGACTCCCATTGTCACTGTTCTATTATTCCGCCCTACATGAATGGTCGGGGGAGTCGACTGGTAGTCACTTGGTCTATCAGGATGGATGAGCTCGAGTGTTGGAGTTGGTTTGGTTTGGCCATTCAACCCGTGAGGGTGAGCCGAGCCGAATGGGGTTTGTGTTTGGGTTGTTGACTGGAGGTGGAGCGGGACGGTAAGGATGGGCTGGTCTTACGGATGTGGGCTTTCTATTATTGGATTGTCTTGGTCACGAGGTTGGGATGGGTCGGCTGGATGGTGTTCTGCTGGCATATCTTTGTCTCCATTAGTCAAAACAGAATCGTCGAGTGTCAGTACGCTTAACGGACGCAGCCCTTTACCAGAGACCGAGGGCCGATGCTCTGGTGTGGAGAGTGGTTGCATGGATGGGATAGGGGCGCGGAACCGATTGGAGGGAACTTGGTTGGGCAAGAACTCGAGATCATAGAATTGAATCACCTTCTCTTTTAGAGACTGGTTTTTAGCCCTAATGGACGCGTTTTCGGTTTGGATTGCATTGTTCTAGGTTTTCAGTGCGGCCACCTTGTCTGAGTTTTGTTGCATGAGAGAGGTCAAACCTCCAGTCTGGCCTCGAGGCCGAAGTTAACATTGTCAGGATTGTCAGCCATGGAATGTTCCTCCATGTAGCAAGGTTCGTCAAGCCGAATGACTGCTAGAGGCCCCACGGTGGGCGGCAAACTGTAGACGTAAAAATCTACCTGTACGGAAGGGGGGTCTAATCCCGTGAGGTCGAGGCCACTAGCGATCTACTGCACCTGCACACGTAGAGAAACACACGCATGAAGTGAACGAGAAACACCAAGGTGGTGTTTGCCGTAGGCACTCCGACGCTCAAGTCAGCAAGGTTGAAAAAGGCTAGTATAGTGAGGGCTAGGGAATAGAGAGGTTACCGGAAGTCTAGTCAGAGACTGTGACTACGGCGGTGATGTAAAGCTCTCAAGTATTAGCTTCGGGTGTGAAGGTATAATGTACTCCCCTTTATGAGAAGGTTGGCCTCTGTTTATATAGTGACTGTCTGGTCTCCCAATCCTGGTAGGAGTAGGAGTCATAATGTGACTCTGATGCAAACCCTAGAAGAATTAGGGTCGTGGTAAGCTGTCTTACCAGTGTCCTGATAGGAAAGTGATTCTGACTAGGAAAGTAACTTCGAGTAGAAAAGTGTTCTGAACAGGAAAATGACTTCGTGTAGGAGATTGATCAGGAACAGGAATATGATCAATGGGTCGTGGGCTCGGAACTTGCCTATAGGCCCATGAAGTGAACTGGAACTGGGAGGCCCGTGCCCAGAGGGTTTGGGTCGGCCGTATCTCGTATCAAATGGGGACTGATCTGGCTTGTGCCTCTTTAGGACTGGACCTGGTTTTTTCTTCACTAGTGGTCCTGTTTTCTTATTTGGGTTAAGGACGATTTTTTGCCCTAACAATATAAAACATCAATAAAATCATAATATAAACGCTAAATACTAGGTAATTATTTACGTAATTAGTCGTACCTTGCCATTTCAAAATAAAAACAATCTTGTCTCAAATTCTTTAACTTCTTTACTTTCATAAGTTTGTTTGAACATCACCTGGTAGAAATGAATCATTCAACTTAATAACTTCTTGTTTTTTGTAACGTGATCTCCTCCTACTCCCTCTTCTATTGTATACGTGCTCACCATGAGCTTGCTGTTTTCTTCAACTTCGTGGTAGTGAAACAGACCCACTCTAGGTTTGTAATCTCTTCTAGTTTGAAAAATCGGTCCATCTCGACTAGCCGGTCTAAGACCACGCCATAGAGGGGCCTTAACTTCCATAAAAGTTAGGGGCCTCTACTATTCCAAGCTTAGTGATTGACCTTGATTAAAATAAAAAAGGATAACATAACAATTTTGCTAATGGTGTTAAGTGATGACATTAATTTTTAACGGGAAGAGATATGATCATTTACTCAATCTTATTATAGGTCATGTTTTTTCGTCAAAGTATGATAATTTAAAATAATTAAAACTTTAGTTCGTTAAGAGTTTACTTTAAAATGATCTTCTAATAATCAACTAATTACTATATAAATTAATTCATATAATTTATTTATTAAACTTAGATAAATGTTACAAAAAATGTAATAGGTATTAGGTAATGCAGAAATGAATATGAAATTTAAAGAAAAAGTGTGCATTCTTCTTTGTACTTTGAGTACGGGCCTACGGCACTAGTGAAGTACGGTTCATGGCGCTTGACACCCGTACAATTATAAGCACATAAATCTAGATTTTATTCAACCGAGAACAAAATTATTAAAAAAAAAAAGAGAGAGAGAGAGAGAGAGAATAACAATTATAAAATTGAAAAAATAAAAAATAAAACTAAACCTTGAGAGCATCATTCAATCAGTTCAAAAAATAAAGACAAATTTACTTCGAGCACGTGTTTGACAACGTAGATAAAGAGGAAACATTAATTATGCTGAGATAAAAAACTATTTAAATTTATTTCACACTTCTTCCTTTATTACTTTCAAATATCCGTCGGTGCCATGTATGTTAGCCAACAAATTTTTTTATTCTCATTGGTTTTTCATCGGAGTGCGATAAATTTCAAGAATATTTTTCAATTCAGAGATTAGGGATCCGCTTATACAATTTATATAATTCTTTGTAATATTCAAAATTATAAATATTATTCATCGTTTAATTTTACTATATAGCAAATATGTACAATCTTGTAACTACGAATCTTCATATTTATAAATTTAAATAAGCAAAAAAATATTGGAGTTAAGAAGTGCAGGATACATTTTAAGAAAACTAGAAAAGAAGAAAACTGAGCCTGAGGCCCTGAAGGTTAGGTTGGAAAAGTACTGAAATAATAAAATTAATTAGAAATAAACTTCTTAGTTTCATATGAATAAATAAACAAAAAAATTAGGTTAAGATTATTAGGAATTATATAAAAAAAATCTTTCAATAATTTAAAAAAAAAAGAAATGAAAATATGCAATTCCGATCATATTTTTTAAACCAATAATGCTAGTCTTACAAAGAAGCCTACAAAGGAGGTATACAAAGTTAACCTCCACCCTTCATATTCATCATTTTTCTCTTTCTCTCTTTCTCTTTTTCCGTTTTTCCTTTGTTTTTTTCTTCATTTTGTAAGTTTTTTTGTAGAGTTCTTTGTAAGGATAGACTTATTCTTTTTAAACAAAGAAAATTATTGACGTGTGGATATATATATACACTAATTAAGGCACGAGCATAAGAAAGTTTTGACTAGTGAAGAAGAATTGAGTACAGCTAATGGAGTTCCCAGTTAATGAGAAGGGGCCCATGTGTTATTGTCCAGACTTGTCCAATCATATCTGGCTGTGACCCAAAACATAAGCTGACGGCAAGTGAGACAATAAGTACTCGTTTTCCATTTATTTATATATTTAAAAAAAATGTACTCTAATAATTTCAATTCCGTACCTAATTACTCAATCCCAATAATTTGAAGGGGTTTGGCGAAACGACACAATCCTAGATACTTTTTCACTTATCATTTGATATACGTTAATTAAATTTATTATTTGACAAGAATAAAATTATAAAAATACTATAATACCCTTATCATTTGAGTTTATAATTTTATAAAATTTGCTATAATTAAAAAATATTCTAAATCTTTTTTTTCTTTGAAAAACCCAATTCACTATCATATTTATACAAGAACATCTCTCTCGCGCACCGCCTCGGGTGGCAACCTCCCTCTCTCCTCCAACAAGCCCACCACAATTACTCACGACCCCAGCCGCCAGTGTTGACAGCCTTGCTCTATAATTTATGTCACACAACCAATGTCAAAAGGATTTATTTTTGTATTTATTTTCATGGATTTTACGGTTTTGATTTAGTATTTTCTTTTTCTTTTGTTTTGTTTATTATGAATTTATGTTCATGGAGTTGAGGTGGAGGAATTTTTGATAGAATTAGAAGTGAATATTTCTGTAAACCAAATTCTGGGTTGTTTGGAAGATGTATGTGAACCAAATTTTGGGTTGAAAATTTGTGAAGGCAGAATCCTTTGCTCTTTTTCCTTCTCTGTTTCAATTCTCTCCCTCTACTTCATTTTATTATTGTTGTGTGTAACTACTTGGTCGCCGGCGATTGCCCATCATTTACAACCTTCCCACAACCAACTCACCCACCATCTATTAGACGAAATTCCTCACCCAAACTAAATTCTGTTTTTTTAGAGCAGTTTTGTTAAGCAAAATCTGGATTGTATGGAAGGTTTATGTAAAGTAATTTCTTGGTTGTATTGTAGAATTATGAAAGGTAAATTTGGTCTTACAGAAAAACTATATATAATCTTTTTATATAGAAGATTTCTGTATATGGAAGAATTATGTAAAATTTTATTGTATGAAGATTTAAGTTTAATTTTTTATTCATAATATTCATATGATATTAATTAATTTATTATATTTGCAGATCTACATAAATAGATATATAATAATAATATATATAATATTATATATATTATATGTCTGACTGACAAAAATACTTTTTTACTATTACAATTATCGTTTGAATTTAACAATGGGTGGAAAGTGTCGTTTTGAAATTTGACAGGTGGGCAAATGTCATTTCGCTAAACCCTAGATGGGAACATGTCGTTCTCCCTATTTTTAATAAATCACCTACAAATTCATCATTTTTTATATATTTTTTATACAACATTACGTGAAATATATAATTCATAATTTAAAATTAAAATTAAACTTTCACCTAATTATATCTTACTACATAATTTATATAAAAATATTATGAAATAATATATTTATACTATTTTCTATTTTAATTTACTTTTGAGTTTGTTCTTCTCATCCTATGCCTATAATCGCGGTAACTCGTAATTGGGGCATGTTGTGGACCAACTTCAACACACCATGACCCAACCTATTAATTAATTATATTCCTTTATTATTTAGGTTTAGTTTCTTAATTCTAACTATTCTTAATTCATTTAACGTAATTTCAATACCTTTGAATTGGTTACAATCATATGCTGTACATGCAATTTCTATAAATTCTATGATTTCCTTAACAATAAATTTAAAGGAAACTATAAAATAACTCCTTTCTGGGATATCAATTAATTGAAACTAACTTGCTTTCTAAAGTTTCCACCAAATAGTCCTATTAAAAAATTTTAGTACCCAATAGATCAAATTACATTTTCTTTAACTAAAAATCCAAGCCACCGTAATCTATTAATAGACATTTATTGTAGTTGTTAACTATCAATCATTTTGTGTTAAACCCTATCACAATTATGGATCATTTTTGTGTTGAGCCCTACCACTCAGGCAAAAGAACCTCTAAACAAAGCAAACTTTATCGTAGGTCTAAATGACCAATATCGATCAATTACTTTGATTTTTAGTTAGGAATGAAATTTGATCTAAAGGGTGCTAAAATTTAGAATAACTATTTTTTTCTAGAAACGTTTACAAATGAGTTATTTCTGAATTGATATCCTAAAAAAGATTATTTAATATAATTTCCTATATTAAAATATCAATAAGGTTTATGATCAATTTTAGTAATCAGGTAGGTTTCTTTTAAAGCTTTATATATATATATAAATATATATATTATATTATATTTGAAACCCTATTATAATATTTCTACTAAGAAACACTTTTCTTGTTTAAAGAGTGGGAAATGAGAAGAATTTTTTTTCGGGCATGGAAATGACAGACTTCTGTTATTTTAATTTATATATTTACTGAAACAATTAAAAAAAAAAAAATTGTTTACCAGAAAAAAAATTAATTAACTTAATGGTTTTCTGAATAATCACAAGAGCCACACTCGGAAAGACACTCTATATAATTCATTAAATTATACTAATTATAAGAACTGCTTAGACTGAAGAATGTTTTAATTTTTTAGGAAATGTATAAGGGATTAAGCTTTAATAATTTTTTTATTTTTTAAAATAAGAAATCAATTGGATAGTCCCTCTTTTAAATTATAAGAAATCAATCTAATAATCCATTTACTAAAAACATTGCTGATTCAATAAGAAAATCAGATTTTTTTATCAACTTTATTTTTAGCTCATACAATCTTTATTATCCCTTAAATATGAATAGAAGTTACTAAATTATATATGTTAATTAATTAGTTAAATTAGTTGATTTAATAAAATCATTTTTATGAAATTAGAAAACTTAGGACTGCGGTCGTCGTCTTGATCGCTTGCCACTATGATTGGAGGCGTGCTCGGCGACATTGTTATGTCTAAGTCCTAAGATTGCACGAATTGATCTATCTAACGTCCATGAAAAAACTGGCAAATCTGAGTTTGGCCGCAAGAGTGGACATATATTCGGTCGTCTCTTTTAATTTGTTTAGCTTTAAGAATTTTTTTCTTGAAAAATAAAAATAAATCAAAATTTGGATATTATCCTCTTTTAACATTATAAGAAATCAATCTAATAATCCATTTAGTAGGTAAGTTACTTTTTTTTTTTTTTTTTTTTTAATTTTTGTTTTGATGATTAGGATTCAAGGTGTTCGGCTCAGCTTATGCGCATCTCAACTAGTCATTTGGGACCCTGAAACTACTAGTCGGATAAGAATTCCAGTGACTACCACTATTAGCAACCGAGGATAGATTCGAACTCAGGATCTCTTCAGTAATACACTTAGGGGTGCTTAATGGGCCGAGCCACTCGCGAGCCGACTCGACTCGGCTCGAGAGTAATATACCTAGGGGTGCTTAACGGGCCAAGCCGCTCGCGAGCCGGCTCGACTCAGCTCGAGTCTGGCTCGTTAACGGCTCAGCTCTTCAGATAACGAGTCGACTCAGCTCGATTCATTAGGTTAGTGAGTCGAGCTTGGCCCGAAAAAATGGGGGGTTTTTTTAGGTTTTCTGAAGTACAGGGGATTAAAAAAAAATTAACAGCAAAAGTTTAAAAAAATGACAAAATCCCCCACCCCCCCGCGATTTTTTAATCCCTAAAACCACGACACTTTCTCATTTGCCGTAACTCTTCGCTGTAATCCCTAAATTTCATCGATCCCCAACACAGTTTGTTGACAGCACCAGCACACCTCTGATTCGCCGTCAACTCTTCGCCGTGAACCACGTCTTCTTCATCGGATTTGCATCGCAGAGCTGTCGCCGTCAGACCCATTGAAGTCTCACCAACGCTTGGCCATGATTCCTGGTTTATTTTTTTCGCATGGCCTGAAGGCGCTTCAGGTTGATTGAAAGTTGTTGAATGATACTCCTCTGATTTTGCAAACTTTAATAAATGCGCAGAGATTGATCAGATTCTAAGAAATGGTCGTGAAGTAAAGAATATGTATAGTTAATTTGTTTAGTGTAAACATTTTGATCAAGGTCGTGAAGTAAAAAAATGGTCGCGAAGTAAAGAAATGATCATTACTAAGAATGAAAGTGGAATAGTCACTGCCAGCAAGAGAAATGAGAGCAATGGAGGAATCAAGGTCCTGTTTGTTGTAAACATTTTGATCAAATTGTTGTTGAAGATTATCGATTTGAACCTTGGTTGATATCTACCAATGTGTCGAAAACACCAGTGCCACCGTATGCAAAATTCATGCCATGTTGTAGTTCTGATTTGTTCATTGAATATCTCACTTCGAAAGGCGTAGGAGATATTATGCCAAAATGTTGAGCTGAAAAGGAAGTGCATGAAGTGGCCAGAAGAATGGCAGTGGCTAGAAGAAAAAAAAAAAAGAAAGATTTTTTCTTTAAAAAATTGAATTTTTGAGAGTTGGCTCGCGAGCCAGCTCGAACTCGGCTCGATAAGCAAGCTCACGAGCCGGCTCGCAATATTCCCAACTCTTTCCCGAGCCTAGCCGAGCCATAAAATTTACGGCTCGACTCGGCTTGTTAACACCCCTAAATACACTCAAGAGTCTCTATCGAATCGCTCAGTCACTCAGAGGGAGTTAGAATTTATGGTTGTCAAATCGCGTATCATATCATGTATCAAAAACATAATTTTCGAATCGTATATCATATCGTAGGATATGCTTTTTTCAAAAAAAAATAATAATAAATAATAAATAAAATACTAAATTTTTTCTAAAAATTAATATCATTCCCAAGATTAATTAACGAATTTCGTGATATTATTGTCTTTAAATTAATGTATTACATAATTAAAATTAATTACAAAATTAAGAATTTATATAATTTTCTATCAACCATTCATATCTTTTCTAAGATCAATATCAATGTCAATATATATATCTCTACTTATGTTATTATTATCATACAAAATGGGTAACGAACGCATCTTCCTCTTCACTTTTTGCATGCAAAATTTGTAAATTTAGGCGGGTTTTAGTGAACTGGGTTGGGTGACCCAGATCCGACCCAAAAAATTTTTGGGGCCTTCGGTCCAAATTAATAAAGTCGTATCGATTTGTATCAATATTTTTAAAGATACGTATCGTATCGTAAGATACATATCAACATATCGAAATATTTAAGATACACTCTTTGATATGTATCGTTGGTAACCCATATCGAATTGTATCTTAGGATATATATCACATATCGTAGGCAGGGTTGTCTCAAGAACATTTGTGACCATAGACAAGAGTTATTTTAGGGCATTTTTAATAATATAAGCATATATTAAAAATTTATTTCAAATTTTTTTTTTTTTTGCCTTTTGAGATGCAAAATCACTAATTAAATTTTTATATTCAAGTTTAAAAACCAAATCTTTTTCGATTGATAATATAGTCAAATTACCTAATCTTTCTTGTGAGGGCGAGAGGTGGACGGCGGTCTACCGAGGTCAGGTAAGTGAGGGGTTTTTGGGAGGGGGCTGAGGGGACAAAGATGGTGGTGTCAGGGAAGGTCAACGACAACGGATACATGCTAGAAATGGCTGTCACACGCGATGAAGAATGAAAATGGGTTGCGAAAATCGGCCAAATTGGGGGTTCTAAAGGCTGGGAAAACGTTTGGGAAATGATTAAGTGATGAATCCTGTCGATTTTGGTGAGAAAATTGATCGGAATCATCACTTTAACACCGTAGCGACACTATGGCGGTTTAGAGGGGTGGAGATGCAATGTTTTCATCATTTTAGGGATTGAATGGGTGTTTTGAAATTTTAGACATTTAAATAACTAGTTTAGTTAATTTAGGGGTGTGTGTGAATGGAAAATATGAAACATGGTTTTTTTTTTTTTTGTAAATTTATGCAAAAAAATTATAATGAATTTTGGCCTTTTTGGGGCCCTTTGAACCAATTTGGATAAAAAATTATAAACTTTTTTAGGCCCAATGGTATTTATGTAAATCTATTTACAAAAATCATAAAATAATTTTGAGCCTCAAATCACTTGTCTACCCCACAGGTCATCCCTGATAGTAGGATACTAATAACAGAAAAGTTATTTTCGTCCATGTATTGTGTAATTAAATATGATAATTAAATTAAACGCGTTTTGCTAGATTTATAAATATTTAAAATGAGGAATCTAATGAATTGGATCATCGTAATTGTCTCTATGTGGTTCGTGTCTCGATTTAATAAGGACACAAGTTTGAGTTACACTGTCAGTTGTTCATGTTAATTAATTGTTACTTAACGTTTGCAGGTTCACGTCCTAACTTCATATAAAAAACTGTGACCATGATTTGTTTTTTTATGTGTTTTCCCATCTAAGTAACTCAGTATAATGTTAATTAAATTGTGCATGATTATGCATCTCTAGCTCTCTATTATTCTAATCAACATATTAATTTAAAGGGAAATTGAAGAAAAATGCCATTGAAGTTGGCCTTTAATCGATCAAGATAATATCATCAAATTTTGCTATAATTAAATTAATCTTCACACAATGAACACCTGACTTAATTTGTTAACTGTAGACATGTAATTAATTTAAATTTAAAAGGCCTAGTTCCTTACGACTAAAGCACGTATCCCCAAAGAATAATATTTTACGTACTAACAGATTTTACTAACCAGTGTACTAACCTTTATTAAAATCACACATAGTACCCGTACTATGTGTATGGTACTCGTACTATGATTTAAGTTAGTATACTTATTAGTAAAATTCGTTAGTATGTATAGCATTACTTTCCCCAAATAGTAGTCAAGTGGGATACTAATTTCTTCAACCTTTCTAATAATAACAATTCATTTAAAAAACCCTAACCCACTGTTATTACATTAATCCTCCACAAGGCGGCCTAAGTCAATTACCCATACAAGTAAGCTCATATACATATATATATAATCCATCAAGAGGTTTTGGTCTAAAGTAAAGGTTCTAAACTTTTAAAAATTAGGAAAATCCCCCTCAAAATTATAACTGTTAATAAAATTTTAATTCTAAAACAACATTTTTCAAAAATAGATGATTGAATTATCCATTCAGTACGTCTTGATGTGTATGAGTGAATTATCCATTCTACATGAACACAGGTTAATATCTATTAAAAGCATGGCTATCCTAGACCCTAGTAGTGCAGGAAACAAATCCCACAATTATCTCTATAATAATGCCAAAAGAAACTTAAAGCACATAGAGGACACATTGGTAATTTAAAACAAAAATAAAATATAATTAAATTTTCCTTGTTTCTAAAATGAGTACGGTTGTTCCTATATAACAAATCGTCCACTCTTGGTCACCTTCAAAAAGAGAAGGAAAAGTTAGAGAAACAAAAATAAAAGAGTTCATCAAAACTTGAAGAAGGTTTAAGATTGAAGAGAGAAAGAGATGGGAAATAGTTTAAGGTGCTGTTTGGCTTGTGTTCTTCCATGTGGAGCTCTCGACTTGATCCGTATAGTCCATTTGAATGGATTTGTAGAAGAAATGACAGGTCCACTCACAGCCGGTGAGATTCTTAAGGCTAACCCTAATCACGTCTTGAGCAAACCTTCTTCTCAAGGAGTCGTCAGAAGAATCGTAATCCTTTCGCCGGAGTCCGAGCTCAAACGAGGTAGCATTTACTTCTTGATTCCATCCTCTTCTTTACCAGAAAACAAGAAAAAATGCAATTCCAACAACAAAAAACCCTCAAAAAAGACCAAAAGATGTTACACTATTGATCAAACTTCACCTTGTGAGCGTTACCTAACGGACGCTATCTCAGAAAATAAGTCTTCACGTCGAGATCGCCGCAACCGCGGGCGTGTCACCGTATGGCAGCCTCATCTGGAAAGCATTTCAGAAGACTAACAATTTTTTTTCCGGTACCGGAATCTCACATCTCCGGGGATGATTATTCAATGGGGATGTTCTTTTTTTTTTTTTTTTTTTAATGTATGTGTGGTTAATGTTTTGTGGATATATTTTGCTTCACTTCTTTTAGTTTTTTCGGGTCTGCATATAATTTATGGCAGATTCGGAATTTCAACCACTCATGAGGTGATGATCGATCCATTTGGTTCAACAAAAGTTCATGACAAAGAAATGTTAAAATTCCTAGTAATGGAATTGTATTTACACCCTCAACTTGTAAGTAAAAAAAAAAAAAAAAAAAATCTCCCATATTTTCTCTTTCCATCGTTTCCAAATAACTTTGTGATATTTCTTTAAGTTTGTATTTGAGATTCATATGCTTATCTTTGTGGTTGGGGAGACATTATTTAATTAATTCTACCAAGTTCTATTTCTTTTGGCTTTTGATAATTTATAAATAAACACTTGTCTTTAACTGTTACTTGATTTAGGAATAAAACCAAACTAACATCGAAATTGTTTGCCTTTCAAGGTCAAGAAAATGCACTTCTTATAGGTACTTAATTTTTTTTTCCCTGGTTGATGGCAATTAAGGAGTTTAAAGTTAGATCTTCTCAATGATTACCATGGGCATAACATTAATAATAGATATTTTAACTTAGAGCTGAGCTGACTTTAATTGTCCAACTAATAACTCAATTTTCTATTGAAAGTTGTGTGATTGATTATAGTTATGTTAACGTGGGTTGACAACGTGTCATGCCACTCAGATTGACGACCAGTTGTTAATATTTGAATTGAGTACAAAGAATTTGAGCGTGGGTTGGCTGTTATATTTATATTATTGAAGCCATTTATGATTAATTTACTAAGAAAATAATGGTTAGTTTCAATTTAAAAGGTCAAAAGATGCTTAAACAAACGAGTCATTTCGGTAGCCAACAAAAAGAGGGAATATCGGGTATGGTTGTTTTAAAATAAATAACATAACCAATGCACGATTTCTTAATGACTGACCCTTAAATTATTTTGGAGATGTGATAGGATTGAGCCATCTATTTTAATTAAAGATATTGTTGATTAAAATTATCCAGCATTTTCCATGTTGGCACTGAACCCAGCAAATGTTTGCCTTATGACAAATAAGATGATAATTATTATTACTTCAAACATAAAGATCATTGATTTTAATCATTCCTTGAGCTAATTGACTGATTAGAGGGAGAGAGAGAGAGAGAGAAGTTGTTTGATTGAGGACAATAAAATGCATGCTAGGTGTCGGATGAAGACCAAAAGCTCCAACCTCTTTAATTATTCCTTAAAAAATAGCGTAACTCCAAAAGTTCACAAGCAGCGACATCTACACGCTAACATAAAAATAAACACAAAACAAGCTGGCATCGAATAACTCAGTCTTCACATGGATTCCCTCTTCTCTATCTCCCATAAAAATATATATTAGACAATAATTTCACATCCCTTATTTCTCAATCTCTACACCTTAATATATTATATATATGTTCATTTGGCCTTACTTCGTTTTTGTCCATTAATTTTTACATTCCCAGATTCCAAGTTAATTTTGTAACTCCTTTTTCTAACATAAATGTTTATCTGTTGGATCAATATGTTCACCATTTGCCTTGTACGAGGTCCAATTGCTCGCTTAAAAGTGTCTTTCCTTACCGTTAATTTATTATATACTACAAAATTTCAGGTATAAATCAAACCCTTTCTCAGAAAAAGATTTACACGTACAATTTTTAGAGATCTTCATATTAACTAGTTGAATTAGTTATATATTTCTTAGGATTGATTTATTTATTCAAATTAACCAAAATTGACCGGAGTAGATTCGATAAGACTTGATGCATAGAGTTGAGTATCACATTGTATGGTAGTTTGATTAAAATAGTAAGGGAAGATCCCGATGAACTCATATCGAGCCTTGTGCGAGGTTAGTTAGGACAAAACAAGCATTGCGATGCTGAGTTCACGGGTTCAGTCGCTAATTCTCGCAGAAGAATTTGGCTGAATCTCTCTAGATTGGAGACATATGCTCGTGTTGGTGGCTTACTAATGGGGTGAGTTTTCAATATTATTGAAGTCTTTTTTTCACGGTAACTCTTCTGTCTTTTGAAGACATAAAAATGTTCATATAACCTTTGCTATTTGACGGTTAAAATTAAAATTGTCTTCTTCATAGTTGCATTGAAAACGTTGTTAATTTGAATAAATGACTTTATCTACATTTGATTATAGAGTATTATTGAGGAAAAAATTGTTTTGTTGAGATTTTTTGTCCACGTTGATCTTATCTTAATTTTTTATAATCAACCACTAAAGATGAATGCTAACATAAAAACTCATGAATGGCCTCTGATGTTTAAGTAGTAATTCCTAGCTTAAGATACTAGTTTTAAGTTTAATCAATCCTTATTGCCTCTTAACGTTAAGTGGACCGTATTGTTCGTTATATCTTTTCTCACTACTGAAAAAATTTGTCCTCCTTACATCAATGTCAAAATGGTAGACAGTTCGTTAGAGACAATTTTACAGGCAAATCCAGAATATTTAATCCTGAAGAGGATACTAGTTTGGCTATTCTCTTCAATCTTTAAATCAGCCTTGGCCACATAGCTAAATGTCAGTCTCCTGGAGATGTTTGGAAAACATTGGAACAAACAAGTCTTCCGGACTCTAAATCTTATGTATGTATACAAGGCATCTGTTGCATACTTGCAGCACTAAAGGATCTCTCTCCATATATGATAATGTTTTAAAAATGAAATCAGTAGACAGGTCCACAAGACCACAACTGGTGTGATTATGAGTTACAGCGAATGATTGTTGTATATTTTAGAAGGCCTTGGTTCTGATTGTGATTCTGTGGTTGCTAATGTGAACTCTAAAATCAATAAGATTTCTCTTCAAGCAGCACAGCACTTGCTACAAAACCATGGTCTCGAACTTGAAAAAGCACATGCCTCTTTATCTGTTGATATTCATAGTGGAACTGTAGTCAAATAACTGAGTTTTCTAATGCTGCTATACTGCTCTGAATGTAGCTGAGAATTCTTTGTGTTATTTGATTGGTGTCAGTGATAAACTAATGCTGCTGCTGTTTAAAAAGGGTCGATTTTTTTATGAACTGGTGCTGCTGAATTTGGCTTTCCATTTGATAAACTAATGCTGCTGCGGAGCTTAGTTTGTTAAGGGTTGCATTTTGATGAACTGGTGCTGCTGATTTTTTTTTTTTNCTTTGTGTTATTTGATTGGTGTCAGTGATAAACTAATGCTGCTGCTGTTCAAAAAGGGTTGAATTTTTTATGAACTGGTGCTGCTGAATTTGGCTTTCCATTTGATAAACTAATGCTGCTGCGGGGCTTAGTTTGTTAAGGGTTGCATTTTGATGAACTGGTGCTGCTGATTTTTTTTTTTTAATTATTATAATTATTTATTTATTTATTTGTGATGACATGGCTTGCAAATTGCCACACTGGGGTCAAAAGGAGTCAAAGCATTGTTGAAGAATTATTTCTACTAGTCTATGCAATGTCGTTTTGGTTTTTAGCTTAAGTGCCTTATTTCACTGTAACAACCCTGCCCCTTCACAGCTCACTTCTCTCTCGATTGTTTCAGCCCTAGGTCTCAATTATGGAAGAAGATTCTAGTGCGTTATTCATCAAACGGTTATCAAATCTTGTTGTACATCGTGATTGATCAACGGAGTCCAATCCAGATCGATATGTGAGAACGCAGAGGAGTGTGAGGTTTATCGGGTGTGTTCCTTCCTGTAGTTGCTTGTCTTTAATTTCTCTATAATCTTGATTCTATGATGAATGAAATACCCTAATGTGTGCCTTGAAGAGTAGATGTAGTTGCCTTAGCCGAACCATTATAAATCCCTCTGTGTCAATTTTTCATTCAACTCTTTCTTGTTTTAATTCATCTTTGAATTGATAAGTTGATTGTTGAGTTTGCTCATTCATTGCTTTGATTGAAATCAACTTCGTTAATAACCCTATTAGTTACTACAAATTGGTATCAGAGCTAGGTTCAAGATCTAATTAGGGTTATCTTTGATTTCTTTGTCTCTGTTGTTACAAATTTTGTACCAAAAACATGTCGACTAAATTTGAACTCAAAAATTTTATAAGGGACAATGGTTTTGGACTTTGGAAGATGAAAATGGAAGTTGTGCTGGTTAAAGAATGACTAGCCTTAGCATTGAAAGGGAATCTGGATTGCCTGACACCATGACTGAAGTTGAGAAGCAGGATGTTCTCAACAAAGCTAAAAGCTCCTTGATCTTAGGACTAGGTGACAAAGTCCTTCGAGAAGTGAAGAAGGAGAAAACTGCTACTAAGATCTGGAATAGGTTAGACACTCTGTATCAATCTAAAATTGTCCCTAATAGATTTTTCTTAAAACAAAGATTGTTTAGATTTAAAATGGATGAGCAGAGAACTTTAAAAGACAATAAAGATGAATTTTTGAAAATCATACAGGATTTAGAAAGCATATCAGTAGAGATTGATGATGAAGACCAGGTTGTAATCCTTCTAAATTCCCTACAAAACCCTACTCTAATTTTGTAGAAACCTTAAAATATGGTAGGCAAACTCTAAAATTAGAAGAGATTGTAGAAGCCATTACAGCTAAGGATAGTGAGAATAGAATCAGGCAGCGATGGGGAAGGTCTCATGGTAAGGGGTAGATCAGAGAAGAAGAACTAGAAAAAAGAGAGGCACAATAGGAATAGATCCAAGTCCAAAACTGGGAAATGGAAATGCTTCTTCTGTCACAAGGAAGGTCATCTTAGGAGAGATTGTCCTGAGAGAAAGGGTAAGAAGAAGTATGAAAAAGAGGAAGAAGGAGGCAGTGCTAGTGTTGTGTCTGAGGGTTATGAAAGTTCAGAGGTGTTAGTCATCTCTGGAGGTAGAAATAGTGAGGAATGGATCTTAGACACAGGATGTACCTATCACATGATACCTAGTAGGGAGTGGTTTAGTTCTTTTCAAACTCTGGATGGTGGGAGAGTTGTGATGGGAAATAATGCAGTGTGTTGCATTAAGGGCATAGGCACTGTTAAACTAAGCCTTCACAATAGCCTAACCAAAACCCTCACAGATGTGAGATATATTCTTGACCTCAAAAGGAATCTAATATCACTAGGCAGTCTAGACTCAATAGGACTAAGTTACAAGGCCTCAAATGGAAGTCTTAGTGTGATGAAAGGATCACTAGTAGTGATGAAAGGTGAAAAGTGAAATGGCCTCTATGTGTTAAAGGGTAGGACAGATTATGACATAGCTGCTGTAGGGTCTCCAAGAACACAAGACAAAACCTTATTGTGGCATCAAAGGTTGGCACATGTAAATGAAAGAGGGATAGATGAGTTGAGTAAGCTGAATTTGTTAGGAGGGGACAAAACTGGAAGATTAACCTTCTGTGAACACTGTATCTTTGGCAAAATGTGTAGAGTCAAATTTGAATCTAGTAAACATTACTCAAGCTCACCACTTGAGTATTTTCACTCAGATGTATGGGGACCAGCTAGACACAACTCATTAAGAGGCTGTAGGTACTTCACCAGTTTTGTAGATGACTATTCTAGGCATGTTTGGATATACTTCCTCAAGATCAAAGATGAGGCATTTCTTAGGTTTAAAGAATGGAAAACAATGGTTGAAACTCAATCTGGGAAGAAACTTAAAAGGCTTAGGACAGATAATGGTCTTAAGTTTATGAATGATGAATTCAATAGTTTCTGCAAAAACCATGGAATTGTTAGGCACAAAGCTGTCAGAAATACCCTACAACAGAATGACCTCTGTGAAATAATGAATAGGACAATCCTAGACAAAGTAAGAAGCATCCTGTCAAACTCTAAACTTTTTGTAAAATTCTGGGCAGAAACTGCACATACTATGGTATATTTGATCAATAGAACCCCCTCAGCTGCCATAGATTTCAAGGAGCCTTTAGAAAAATGGACTGGACACCCTATAAAACTAGAAAACTTAAGAGTTTTTGGGTGCCTATCTTATGTCCATGTAAAGGAAGATAAACTGAAACCTAGAGTCATTAAGTGCCTGTTTCTTGGATATCCAGAGGAAGTAAAAGGTTATAAGCTCTGGAATCTAGAAACTAAGAAATGTATAATCAGTAGAGATGTGGTTTTTAGGGAAGAGATTCTTCCTAGACTGGAAAATGAACCTGGAAAACCAATTGACACTACCTTAGGATTAGATCACCTAGAGTTGGAAATTCAGGATGTAGTTTCTAACCATTAAGGTGGAGCAGAAGAGATTGTGGAGAATCTTGAAAACCACGATACAAATGAACCTGGTGAGCAAGGGGAACAAGGGGAACGGGAGTTTGATTTGACAAACTATCAACTATCTAAAGATAGAACCAGAAGAGTTATTAAACCTCCTAATAGACTAGGATATGTAGACCTAGTAGCTTATGCTCTTTAGGTAGAAGAAGAGCTGAATGATGAGCCTAAAACCTTTCAGGAAGCTATATTAGGACCTGAAAAATCAGAGTGGAAGAAGGCAATTGAGGAGGAATTCAGTTCCTTAATGAAAAGCAATACCTGGATCTTAGTTGACAAACCAAAAGATTGTATGATGGTTAGGTGCAAATGGATCATCAAAAGGAAACCAGACCTAACTTCAAAAGAATCACCTAGGTACAAGGCTTGGCTGGTTGCAAAAGGATTCACACAAGTGGAGGGCATAGATTATAATGAAATATTCTCCCCAGTTGTAAAGCATGCATCAATCAGAATTCTAATTTCTCTAGTTGTACATTTCAATATAGAACTGGAGCAACTGTATGTAAAAACAACTTTTTTACATGGTGACTTGGAAGAGAATATTCTGATGGAGCAACTAGAGGGATATTCAGGACCAGCAGGTAAAGTGTGTCTTCTAAGAAAAATCACTTTATGGTCTAAAACAATCTCCACGACAGTGGTACAAGAATTTTAATTATTTTATGATTGAAATTGGCTTTAATAGATGTCAGTTTGATAGCTGTTTTTATTTTAAAGGAAATTCTGATTTGACTCATATTTACTTGTTGCTTTATGTTGATGACATATTGGTTGCCTGTCATGACAAAACTAAGCTTACTTGATTAAAGAAAATCCTTAATACCAAGTTTGAAATGTAGGAGCTGGGTCAGGCTAAAAAAATCCTTGGTATTACCATTGTAAGATATAGAGTGCAGGGAAGTTTGAAGCTAGTTCAAGAAGACTATGCAGAAAAGATCCTACAAAAGTTCAAGATATAGAATGCTAAGGCTGTCCAAACTCCCCTAGGGCAGCACATCAAATTATCACATGAACAGTGCCCACAAACAGAAGAAGAGCAAAAGGAAATGTCCACTATTCCATATGCAAATGCCCTGGGCAACTTGATGTACTTAATGGTTTGCACTAGGCCAAATCTAGCATATTCTATGAGCTTAGTAAGCAGGTTCATGAGCAATCCAGGAAGACTATACTAGTCTACTCTCAAATGGATTCTAAGATACTTACAGGGATCCAAATCAGTAGGCATTGTATTCAGTAAGAACAAAGAAGAAGACTACTGCATTAGAAGATTTGATGGTGTCGATTATGCAGGGGACATTGATAAAAAAAGGTCCACTTGAGGCTTTGTTTTTACGTAATAGGGGAATGTGATTAGCTAGAAATCAAAACTTTAGCAGATTGTTACACTTTCCTTAACATAAGCTAAGTATGTAGCTCTGACAGAAGCAACAAAAGAGGCTATATGGCTCAAGGGTTTTATGAATGAACTAGAGCTGGAATAAAAGATTGTGGTGATCAACAATGACAGTTAGAGTGCAATCCATCTATCTAAAAACCAAGTCTTCCACGAGAGGACTAAGCACATCAATGTCAAGCTTCACTTCATTAGAGAAATGGTTGAAAAAGGAGAAGTAAAGATTGAGAAGATAAAAGGAACATACAATCCTACAGACATGCTCACAAAACCAGTAACTATAGACAAGCATATGTTCTGTATGAGCCTACTTCAAGTTCAAGAATAGTCCAGTTTTGCCAAGACCACTTAGGGTGTCAATTCACAAGCAAATGTGGAGAATTCTGATGACATGGCTTGCAAATTGCCACACTGGAGACAAAGCATTATTGAAGAATTATTTCTACTAGCCTATGCAATGTCGTTTTGGTTTTTAGCTTAAGTACCCTATCGTGGCACTTGGTCCTTATTTCACTGTAACAACCTTGACCTTGCCCCTTCACAACTTATCTCTCGATTGTTTCAGCCCTAGGTCTTGATTATGGAAGACTATTCTAGTGCATTATTCATCAAACGGTTATCAAATCTTGTTGTACAACTGGTGATTGATCAACAGAGTCCAATCCAGACCGATATGTGTGAGAAGGCAGAAGAGTGTGAGGTTTATCGGATGTGTTCCTCCCTGTAGTTGCTTGTCTTTAAATTCTCTGTAATCTTGATTCTATGATAAATGAAATACCCTAATGTGTGCCTTGAAGAGTGGATGTAGGCTACCTCAGCCAAACCACTATAAATCCCTCTGTGTCAATTTTTCATTCAACTCTTTCTTGTTTTAATTCATCTCTGAATTGATTGCTTATTAATTTCTATAAGTTGATTGTTGACTTTGCTTATTCATTGCTTTGATTGAAATCGTTAATAACCCTATTAGTTACCACATTATTATTATTATTATTATTATTATTATTATTTTTATTTTTTTGCTGATTTTGGTTTTCCATTTGATGAACTGATGTTGCTATTGAGCTTATTCGTTCAAAAATTGTTGGTTCTGATGAGTTAATGTTGTTGTTGATTTGACTCATGCTACTGAGTTTAATTTTTCATTTGGTTGTTAAATGGTGATGATGAGATACAAGAGTAAAGTTGCAAGGGAAATGTTCAAAAGCTTCAAAATGGGCAGTCTAGTTCAGGGGGGAATATTGAGATGTTTGAGTATAAACCTGTCCAGTTCAAGGGGGGACATTGACAAAAGGTTCAAGCGGTGTCGTTTTGTAATTGAACCAAGCAGTGTCATTTTACTCTTATTGTTTACTTTCCCTTTCCAAGTATAAGAACACAAATGTAGCTTGTACTGCTTTAATCAGTTTAAGAAATAAAAGATTAGGTTCTGTTTCTCATATATTTTCTTTGGAAATTTCGTTTCTCTCTCTCAATTTCACGGTCCACACGAAAGCAACCCTATTATGCCTAAAAATCAGGGCTAACGTAAGCTTATGTCAACATATCAGACTCGAACACTGAAACAAGATGGTTCTTAGTTTTTAATAGTAAAATGTTCTAAGTGTTTTCAGGATGTGCATGACAATTGGGGTTAAAAACACATCTTGATAGCACAAGACAACATCAAACTCAGGTCAGCGAACCTCTATAAACTATCATGTCAGGTCGCTGGTGTTACTCTCAAGGTCTAGATCACAACCTACACTCAATTCACTAGTCATATCAAGCACTCAGCTTCAGATCGCCTAAAACATTGTGACTATTCTCAGCTTTCAGCTCAAGCAAACATTTCTGAAGACAAGTCAGGTCGCAGCATAATCATAAAGTTCTCAAGATCCAATTCCTTGAATCTTAAGAATTGTGGAGCTTCTGTTATACCTAAAAAACCAGGGCTAACGTATTCTTACATCAGCAAGCACCAATCAAAATTTAGGAAGGCTTTGCACCGTCCAAAATCTGTAACATCGCCCCAAGACAGAAAGAATACGGTTGTCACTAACCTAGCAGATTTAGGTTTTGTCTACAAGTGAATGGGGACTGCACACCTATCCAAGCCCCTGAATATTTGAGGATATTTCCTAAGTTATCAGCCAATGGAAGGCAAAGGAGGACTTGCACGGCACCTACCCACTTATAGACTTGTAATCATCACATTGAATTCAACAACTATAAATCGAGGGCTCCCCCTCACAACTTCGGGATCGATCTCTGTTTTTCATAACAACCAATAGCAAAGGCAATCTACGAGATAGAGACTAGCTTAATATTCTCTCTGAATATATAGTCTTATACCTCTGTTCGTTGTTCGCTATATGCGACCTCTTGTAGTACATTTATATAAAAGAAACTGGACGTAGGAATCGCTTTAAGTATCTAAACCACTATAAAATTCTTATCGTCTTATTTATTATTAAGTCTTTACATTCAACTGTGTTTATAACCTTGTCCTAACTCACAAATCGTATCAAATGTAATTTCTAAGACCTGCTTAGCACTTTGCATGTATAAGGTCATTGGTGTTAAAATCAAGCATCAATACTATACTTCATTAAAAGGTTAAATTGCATTAATATGAAATTGTTGTGTGTTTGGTTTCATGTTGGATGGACTGAATTAAAATTTAAAAACTATTGCACTATTTCCTTAAATTTAATCCCTATTTGCATTGTTGGGTAAATCATCGATCAATCTATCCAACGGTACAAATGGGGAAGTCGTCATTGAAGACATTACCAAAAATAGTGGAAAATGTTTTCGACTATTTACAGCCAAACGCCACCGACAATAGCTTCTTTGTTTGCACCATTGGATAGATTGGTTGATGATCTACACAACAATGCTGATGGTGGCAACTTGTTAACCAGTTTTAATTTTTTTTTTTAAATTGTTATTAAAGATATTTTATATTATTTATATATTTTTTAGAACATTTTAATAATTTTGTTCTTTAAATAATTAATTATTCATTTAGTCTCAGATGTCACGAAACACAAGATGGTATACAATTTAATCCATTTCAATTAATTCCAATCCCTTTCAGCTAAACCCAATTTTATGTACCTATTGGCTATTGTGATTAGAGGGTCAATAAGAATCTTATCATTTTCGGGTATTTATATTTTCCGCTCAATATTTAAATGTTTGAGCTAAAATTGTAATTCCTAAAAATGATAAGATTCTATATTGCCACTCTAATCACAATTAGATGGAATTTAGAAAGGAAATTGGTGAGATTACATATACAAAGCATAAGCATAAAAATGGACTTGTCCTTTTCCTTTAGATTCCATAGCTTTATATAGGGCACCACAGTTTGGGTCTTATGGGGCACCATTTTTAGTCATGGGCTTTTAACATGTAATCCCTATTCTTCCCACTTTTAAGGGAGTGGGCTGTAACTTGTACCTCATTTGGATTCTGGGCCCTTAAGCTGGAGCCTCTCATCTTCTTTCTTCATTAATTGGGCTAGGCCCTTTGCTTTTGGGTCCAACAATTAGTATTCTAAATACTTTTGGCATTTGAATATTGCTTAGCCAGAGGAAAATGTTGTGCTTTTAGAGACTCTTAACAAGATAGATATATATGTATTCATCTAATCGCTATGTGTTCAGACCGATCCCACCGAACACTTTATCTTGTTATTTATGCTGACTTGGCAGCTTTCATGCTGACATGGAAAATCACTTCTTGCCCAATTTATTTAAATAAATATAGGTAATATAAGGACTAGCATAGGCTTATGAATAAAATACAATTCCAATATTATGGTACAAAGAGAAAACACATGTCAATGCAATAATAATTGTTTACTAAGTTCAACTTCCAATCACATGATTTGTCTACTCTATTATTATAAACTAATTAATAAGTTTAACCATGTAAACATCAAACATGTGAAAAAGTGAGTCCAAAATATCATTTGGAAATTTTACCCCCCCCCCCCCCCCCCCCCCCAAAAAAAAAAAACATCAAACATGCAAAATAAGGGATGGATATATTCACTTAGAAATCGAATACATTATATTCCTCTAATTTCCAAAATTATTTTCTCATCATCTAAACATCATAACTACTTCACTAATTGAAAATTAAATTAAAAAATAATAATAATTGTTAGGGCCAAAAATCTTCTTGGGTTGACGAGGCCCAATAACGAAATAAACATGTCATGACCAATGCTTCAATCTAATCGATTGGGCCTACACTTAAAATCACCTGGACCTACCACTTCTGAGTTGGGCTATCCTATAAGTTAAGAAACTGGGTTTGCCACTTAGCCTGCAACAGTCTATAAATAGGAAATTAGAATCCATTCTATTTCCTTTTACTAAGATTTCAATCTTACTCAAACTATAAACTTGATCTGATAAGGTTAAGAAATCATATCTATTTCATAATAGGGATTATCTCCCAAAATAGGATTTAGTGTCCTACTAAGATTCAAATCTATTTAAACACTAAACTTAATCTGATAAGGTCAAGAAATCATATTTCTTCTTGATAGGGATTATCTCCCAAAAAAGAGGACTCATGTCCTATAGGATTCTAACCCCTTGGGTTCATTATAAAAACATAAGCTACCCTCTCATTAGGGGGGGCAATCTCCCATAGTCCAATCTACACACTCAAACCATCTATTGCTCTTATAGTTCTTGCTCCAAGAACCCGGCACCCCGCCATAGTCTTAGCTTCGACAAGACTCCTAGTAATTTTCATCTCTTAATTCTTACAAATAATCTCTTTCAGTCTTGTTGACTTGAGCGTCAGAGTGCCTACGACAAACACCACCCCGGTGTTTTCCGGAAGCTTCACGCTTGCCCTTTCATGTGTGCAGGTCTAGCAGATGTCAATGGCCTCAACCTCACGGGATCAGACCCTATTTTCATGACGGTAGATTTTTTGCATCTACAGTTTGGCGCCTCAGTGGGGCCCTGACAATCATCTGCCAACAACGAAAACATGGGAGGCGATACGAAACTCCTTTTGACTGACAATGTTAATCAGAAAATCATCACGATAAGAATTTTTTTCTTATTTTTTTGTTTGTTTTATCTATTCACATGCCATATTATATCTATCGGCATATCGTAATTTATTTATATTATCCATTCAGCATGACTTTGCTTCAACAATCTCTCTTCTCTATCCTCTAGTATAGACCTTGAAACTCATATTATTGTTCTAAATTAATAATGAATAATAATGTGTCAGACTTTAAAGTGGTGTTCATAAACCACTTGATTCATTGACTTTGCTTCAACATTCTCTTCTCTAATCCTCTGTTCAGATAAGGAAATAGCTTCTGTCTCAACCTCTCTACATGCGCCTTTTCACTTCAATCATCAACCACCAGGTGGTCCGCCAGCGTCATCAGAGCTTTGCAATGCATTACCCGCCACAAACCAGTCAATTTGTTCATTCAAGAGATGTCGCAATACGCCAGCATCTCCAGGACCTCCGCTCCATTAGAAGATAACTCAACTCTACCAGCCTTGTCCAATCCCAATTCAACTTCATGGAGATTTGCCACCACTTTGAAACCCAAAACTGTCCATCTATTATCCTAAAATCGCCTTAACATTCTCAATCACCACAGCAAAATCCTAAAAACACAGCAGTAATCCTCTCAAAACACCTAAGGTCATCTACTAAACACGAAGAGAAACCCCCGAAACAACACTTGCTTAAGTGACGCCACCCCACTCTCGCCTAATCTCCTTGCCACCACCGTTTTCCAAAACTCCAAACTCGAACCATCACTCATTCCAACCAATACATGTCAACTCATACCACCTTCATATCACAATCTCCAGCACACCTGTCACAAAGCCCTCACGCTCCCCGTTGTCTGCAAACTTTCCACTCCCCACTGCAACTAACACACTAAACAACAAGAGTATCCACTCAATGATATTTGGGTCTACACATACGATATTAACGTGCCCATTCGGATCAGCCCAAAAGTGAATCACTGCCCACTACTTCACGGTTGCTCAAATAGTCACTCTTCACTACTCCACAAGCATGTGATGGACATGAAGCGTCGTTTGTACCTTCTTAAGCTCATCCTGACTCTATCTTGTACTTATTTGGTAATCTTTCTCTTTTCGGCCCATTACTTAAATACATGCAGCACATTTTTCCATTTAGCTCACTCTTATCAGTCCACACACACTGCACATCACGCATATAACTCTCCATTTGGCTCTTTGCTTAAACACATGCCATGCAAGTCATTGCTCCAGCTTCAAAAACAGGTTTCAACTACAAGTTCGTCACCCCGACTCAACCGCAAGCTCCATACAAGCTCTACCTAGCATACAAATTCAGATGGCCCTACCCGATCCCAAGATTACACTTCCGGATGGACCCTACTCAATCCATGGATTTATACCTTCGGATCGGCCCTACCGACATGGATTTACACAATCGAACGGCCCTGCCGATTCACGATTTACACCTTCAGATCGAAACTGCTCGATCCACGGATTTACACCTTCGGATCGACCCTGCTCGATCCACGGATTTACACTTCGATCGACCCTGCTCGATACGGATTTATACTTTCGAATCGACCTGTTGATCTACGGATTACACCTTCGGATTGGCCCTGCTCAATCCATGGATTACACCTTCGACGACCTGCTCGATCCACGGATCTACACTTCGGATCGGCCCTGCTCGATACCAGCGCTATTTGACACTATCATTGCGATCTCCCCCTCTCTCCTACCCCCCTAGCCCCGCCTCCTACGGCCTGCTCGATCCAGGATCTACACCTTCGGATCGGCCGCTCGATCCACGGATTACACCTTCGGACTCAGCCCATGCTCAATCTACGGATTTACACCTTCAGATCGACCCTACTCGATCTACGGATTTACACCTTGATCGACCTATCGATCCAGATTCACACCTTCAGATCGACCCTACTCGATCCAGGATTTACACCTTCGATCGGCCTGCTGATCCAGGATTACACCTTCGATGGGCCCTGCGGTCGATAAAGCTACACATTCGTCGGCCGACCGGTTGAAGGGTTCTTAACCTCAAATCGATAAGTCATCTACCTAATCACACAAACGATCCATCGACCTAACGAGCTGCTATCACTAATCCGCTCAGTCTGCACCCTTTCGATTAAATTTACTCCTAAGCAATACTCTTTAACTTAGAGAGTGGAGGCTAACTGTTAGGGCCAAAAATGTCTTGGGCTTGACGAGGCCCAATAACGAAATAAACATGTCACGGCCCAGGCTCAACCCAATCCCGATTGGGCATCATACACTTAAATCACCTTGCGATTTACCCACTCTATGAGTTGGGCTATCTTTAAGTTAAGCTAAACTGGGTTTCAGCCCATTAGCCTGCAACAATCTTTAAATAGGAAACAGAATCGCATTCTATTTCCTTTTCTACTACGATTTCAAATCTTACTCAAACTATTAACTTAATCTGATAAGGTAAAAAAACATAATCTCTTTCATGATAGGGTTATACTCCTAAAATAGGATTAGTGTCCTACTAAAATTCCAAATCTATTTAAACTATTAAACTAATCTGATAAGGGCAAGAAATCATTTTTCTTTCTTGATAGAGATTATCTCCCAAAAGAGGACTCAATGTCCTATTAGGATTCTAACCCCTGGGTTATTATAAAAACATAGGTGCCCTCTCATTAGGGGGGGCAATCTCCCATAGTCAATCTACAACTACTCAAAACCATCTATTTGCTCTAAAGTTCTTGCTCCCAAGAAACCGACGCCTCCGCCGTTAGTCCTAGCTTCCGACAAGACTCCTGGTAATTCTTCATTCCTTAATTCTTATCAAATAATATCTCTTAACCCGTTGACTTGAGCGTCGGAGTGCCTACGGCAAACATCACCTCGGTGTTTTTCGGAAGCTTCACGCTTGCCTTCATGTGTGCAGGTCTAGCAGATTGTCAGTGGTCTCAACAATCCGTTACAAGAGAGTTATAGCCCCCTTTTGTGGTTTCCCCCCGTTTAGCCCGCACGGGATGACCCATATGTTTTGCTCTACAATAATAATCTCAATCTCAGTGGAGCAACACACATCTTGGCTTGGGTATCATATTAGACTCCAAATAGAAGGCATTTAATATTGGCTACATTTTTGAAGTGTTTTGCCACTCCAGAGTCCAGTCTTCGCTTTGGATTGAAGTTTTTATTTAAATGTCAACGAAAGGACATAAAAACAACTTCAACTTTTGTCTTTTATTGACTTCCATTTTATGCTTTCTAATACAACAGTTTGTCATCTAAATCTAAGCCGCATTCTTGGGGGTGGAATCTCGTTTTCATTAAATAATTTGTAGTGCCAAAATTGTTATTATAACAGAGACAAACTTTTCCGATAAACTTTTATTATATACAAATTTGTAGCATAAAATAAATAGATAAATGTATAGTCAACTTGATAGATATATACCAATAATATCTTAATTGAAAAAGTTATGTTATAAGATATTAGATTTCATATTTATTACCTAATAAGTTTTGAATAATATTATAGAGCATATGACTTTTTCTCACCCAAGGCTGTCTTAATGACACTTTCTTACCCAAAAAATTTTAAATTACCACTTTCCCATCCAAAATTAATATTAACAGAATATGAACCATAGGTGACAAAGTGGTTTTTTGAATGGGAAAGCGTCGTTAAGGCAAACCTTAGTAGGAAAAAGTCATTTACTCTAATATTATACTTATAAAGTCTGAATATAGAGTCTGTTATATAAAGTAATAACTAATGAGACACAAAATGATGGCAAGAGTGAACATGGAAAATTAACTCATTAAATGAAGATAAACAATAAATTATAAATATAATATGTGTTACCTCATCATCTTAAAACCTCTAAGATAGTATTCACGAAGAAAAGTTCTTAAAAAAATCACTTCAAGTACTATAAATTTTCAATGTAATTGACAAAAGAAAGGGTTCAATCCATTCAAAATTCAAGCTATTTTTTATTTTTCATTCATCTTACAATTAAAAAAAAAAAAATCTTAAGTAGAGCTACTATATAACATTAATTATATGCTTGCCCATTCTTTTTTCTTTCCTCCAGTTGTCAATGACAGTGATTAATTATGTATAATAAGAGTAATGCTACATTTTACACCACTCTTTTACACTCTTTTCATTATATCATGATGTAACATATGCTACAATCACACAAATTCTATTATAATATTAAAAATTAAAAATAATTAAAAATTTGTGTGGTTATGACATATATCATATCATAATGTAATGAAAATGGTGTATATGTAGTACTACTCATAAAATAAAGATGATGAAAACTTACTGTATAAAACGACATAATAGTTTCTATTAAAACTTTCTTCTTGTTTTTCCAATAAACGAGTTAAAAGTAAATAAAAATTAATAGAAGGGTAACCAATTTAATAATCACATCTTTCTAAAATGCAAATGATATGATTTTATGGCTAAATTTATTCTATAAATAAAATATTAGTATTTTGAGGATTAAAATTAATAAAAATAAAATATACATGAAAATACTTCACATCTCTCCATCTTTACAATATATATATATATATATATATATGGATTGATCGACACGTGACACATTTTGAAAGCTTTAAAAGTGTTCCATTTTGACACAATAGATTGACAAGCTAATCAAATTGCTCTATCTTGACACATTGGGTTGGTATTTATTGTTCCATCTATAATTATAAATTAATTAAAAAATGAGATCTGTATTAATGATTAATAATAATAACAATAATAATAATAATAATGCATTAGCATTCTAAATGCCTAACCATAATGATATCTAGGATTTGTGATTGTCATGTGGTTAAATTTTATTGGCGATGATGTAGACAATATTAACTGTTGCATTGATATTTCAAAGTCTAAATAAATAGACATAAAGATTAGATTACATAGGTGCATTACATTGGTAGTAAAAGCATATCTGTTTATTATATAGGTGCATTGTATTAACATTTCAAACCTACTTTTGTATTCAATTCGTATTTAATTGTGTTGGCATTCAAATGATCTAAATAAGGAGTTATAAAAAGAATGTATGTTCAGTTGTGCATCATCGCAATATTAGTTGATGTCAACAATACGTTTGGTCTTTTGTTAATTGTTTATAGGTCATGTTAGTTTGTGTCAATAATATGTCTATTCTTTATGATTTTGTTAATCGATAATTTTTTCATTTATTTATGTTTTGTTGTTGTTTTCATATCAAAGATTCGTGAATTAACAAGGAATAAAGGAAGGATATCTGATTGAAATTGTTAAATGAGTTGTTATTTTGATTCGTTCTTTTGAACTGTAAGTATCTCTTCTAACTATTTTAATACGAAATTGTAAGTATATCTTCTAACTATTTGAACTATCATTATTTGATTGAATGGTTATTTTTGTTTGGTCAATCTATTTGAATTATTAATTGTGTTAATCTTGTCGAACAGTAAGTATATTCCTTAACAATTTTTATATAAAGATTAATTAACTTTTATCGATTTTGTTTTCAGGTAACAGTTGTTATATGAATGAATAATTGTTCCTTAACAATCTTAACATAAAGATCGATTAAATTTTGTAATGTTTGTTTTTAAGGAAATGTTCATATACTTTACTAAGATCAAATCGAGGATGATCTTATAGTCAGCCGAACTGTGAGTATATATCATATCTATATTAGTAGAAACGGTTCATTTGTGTTAAATATGTTTTCTGTAAAAACATTCGTGTATTTTAATTTGTTATATAAATGATTAATTGTTTATGTCCTGCTGATGATGTCTATTCTTTATGATTTTGTTAATCGATAATTTTTTCATTTATTTATGTTTTGGTTGTTGTTTACATATCAAAGATTCGTGAATTAACAAGGAATAAAGGAAGGATGTCTGATTGACATTGTTAAATGAGTTGTTATTTTGATTCGTTCTTTTGAACTGTAAGTATCTCTTCTAACTATTTTAATACGAAATTGTAAGTATATCTTCTAACTATTTGAACTATCATTATTTGATTGAATGGTTATTTTTGTTTGGTCAATCTATTTGAATTATTAGTTGTGTTAATCTTGTCAAACAGTAAGTATATTCCTTAACAATTTTAATATGAAGATTAATTAACTTTTGTCGATTTCGTTTTCAGGTAACAGTTGTTATATGAATGAATAATTGTTCCTTAACAATCTTAACATAAAGATCGATTAAATTTTGTAATGTTTGTTTTCAAGGAAATGTTCATATACTTTACTAAGATCATTGTTTATGTCCTGCTGATGTGTGAGTATATATGTTAAATGAATTAATTTTGGCTGATTCCGTTTTCCAATTAATAGGTGTTATTTGAATATTTTTTATCAGTCATAAATCATAATATATAATCCCTTAAATTTGGGTCAAGCAAACCACTTATTTTATCATCGCATGCATTTCAGTTTCTACTATACAATCAATAGTAAATTGACTATAACTTGTTCAATAAAAATCCAATCGATGGAAGAATTGAATCTTTAAAAACTAGATAGATAGTGCTTTAATTTGATATATTATATGCTTAATTTAGATAATTGTAGCCCCACTGCAGAACCATTCCTTTCATTATTACATGTATTTCGGCTTCTACTGAATAGTCAGTAGTAACTTGACCATAACTTGCTCAATAAAACTGCAATTGATGAGAGAGAATATTTAGAAACTAGACAAACAACACTTTAATTTGGTATACTATACACTTAATTTGGATAACTGGAGCCCCACTGCTAAACCATTCATTTTATTATCACACACATTTTTGTTTTCCCTATTTCTCGATTTCCATTGAACAATCAATAATAAATTGGCCATAACTTACTCAATAAAAATTTAATTGATGATCAGTTTGAATCTTTGGAAACTAGAAAGATAGAGCTTTAATTTAATATATTATACGATGAATTTGAATAATTATAGACTTGCGGATGGACCATTCATTTTATCCTCACACACATAAAATCAATTCAAATTTTTTTTTTTTTAATGACAAAGGAAAACAAATATTGATAGATAGTTTTAATTTTATTTATTCTTTTTTTTTTTTATATTTTTTTTTATGTTACATACATATATCGAAAACAGGTTGTTGTTGGATATAACAAATTTTATTTGTATCACAAACATTATCTGATGTTTGTTGCGAAACCATATAGCTTTAGTAAACCATTTATAATATTTCGAACCATTATTATTATCCTTAAAGGAAAACAAATATTGATATGTAATTTTAATTGTAATTGTTCTATCTCTTTTTGTTGATATCTTTTTATGTTACATTCATATAAAATAAAACATTTCTATAGTTATAATGGTGGGACTAATTAATTTTATTACTATGAAGAGGTTATAATTTAATAGAGGTGTAGTTACAAAAATTTCTTATTTTATAATTCATGTTTTAATAGTACAGTATTAGAATTTCAATTCATGTTTTAATAGTATTATAATTTCAATTCAACGCTTCAATTGTGTAGTTTTTAAATGAATAGAAGATCGTATCTTAGAACCAACAAAGATAAGTGTCTTTGATGGAATTGTAAATATAGTTGCTACATGGTTAAACTGATGTGAAGCCACAGACAATTGATAATTGTTTTAAACATTACAAAATTGAGACCCCTGATGTCGATGAATGGCAAGTTATAAATAAAGTGGATGAGAAGAATCAAAGAGTCATTGTAAAAATTGAGTGATCAGATTTGACAACTTCACTACACTAATCGAATGGATATCAATATCTTCCTCAATCATTCAAATGAGCAACAAGTCAGTTATAAAATCATTGCTACAATTACATAAGAAAAGAAAGGAAATAATCATGAAGATCATAGTAAGGAAATACAAAAAGTTTCATGCCAAGAAGCTCCAAACATGCTTAAGAAGCTATAAATATTTTAGTTTCAATAAGAACATGTCTATGCTAGCGAATAATGTACTCGCAAGTTAAAAGATTTGGTAACAATTATTAAACATAAATCAGTCTCCCAAACAATTTTTAAATAAATATTTTATTTTATCTTAAACTTTTAATATAACAAATAATGTAGATATATTTTTTGCAATATACACATAATTGTTACTATGTAGAGGTAACTTTCTTTCAGACAGGAATTAGAAAAATTATAACTTATTATAATGTGGAGTTTATTCTTATTTTATAACTATCCTAAGTTGAGAATATAATTTTTAATGACTATATAGAGTTTATTCTTATATAGAATATCACTATAGAGAGGTTTTACTGTATCATAAAAAGAGGTTGTTGCTGAATATAACTAATTTCATTTATTTAATAAATATCAATTGATATTTTATGCTGAATGATATAGTTTTAATAAACCATTCATTTTATCATCATACGCATTTAGGCTTTTACTGAACAATCAGTAGTAAATTGGCCATAACTTGCTCAATAAAACTCCAATTGATGAAATGTTTAAATATTTAGAAACTAGATAGACAAAACTTTAATTGATATATTATACACTTAATTTGAATAACTGTAGCCCCACTATCAAATAATATTTTTTATCATCACACACATTTTAGTTTCCATTAAACAGTCAATAATAAATTGACCATAACTTTCTCAATAAAAATCCAATTGATTAAAGGTTTGAATCTTTACAAACAAGACAAATAGGACTTTAATTTGATATATTATATACTTAATTTTGATAACTGTAGCCAACTGCCGAACAATTCATTTTATCATTACACATATTTTGGTTTCCACTGAACAGTTAGTAAATTGATCATAACTTGCTCAATAAAAATCCAATTGATGAGAAGTTAAATATTTAGAATTTAATATAATATAATGAATTAGGCTAAATATAGACCTGCTGCTGAGCCATTTATTTTATCATCACACACATAAAACAAATTCAATTTTAGTGATGACAAAGGAAAACAAATATTGATATGTAGTTTTAATTGTATTTGTTTAATTTCTTTTTGTTGATTTTTGGATTGATTTTGTTGTTTGATTTGTGGGTTTTATAATTATCATCTTTCTTTAGGATGCTATCATCAAATGTTTTTTTTACTATAGATTATGATCAATTCTAATTACGGCAAATATATTTGTATCATAGGACTTTTATCTTCATAGTTCTCAAATGCTTCAATTAAATTGTCTTTAGATTATATGTTAGAGTTGTTGTTGCTTTCTATGTGAGTTCTCTTCTCAACATTCTTAATTTTTTTTTAATTTCTAAAATAATAATAATAAAAATAATTTATTTTCTCTTCTCAACAATCAAAATCACCTTTTTCCTTTGGTTCTACAAGTCTCTTGCTTAAAAATTCACATTTTTAAACAATATTTTTCTTTCTCTGATTGATTTATAGATTATCAATAATACCTAGTGGGTTATCCTGCAAATTTTATTGCTTTTCTTGACAAAGTTTTAAACTTTGGTTACGGATTTCAAATGGTGACATATTTGAGAAGAACCATGATGATATAGACTTTGACTTCAATTTGTAAATATTTTATTTATTGATTTTTTTAATTGCCAATTCAATATAAAATGAACTTCAATATAGAACATATATTTAAAACACAAAAAACCAATAATAATGTATATTATAAATATATATATATATATATATATATATATATATATTATATATATATATATATATATATGATAAACATACTAGCGCAACGCAACTTGAAATGAATATAAGTTACAGAAATTGCGGGAGGTCAATATAAATTTAAGTTTAAATAGTTAATCTTATAATATTCAAGTGATCTTAAATATCATACACGATTCACTCACAAAATACTGACATCAAATATCTAGACATATCTGTAAAAATAATATCATTGTACAAGTGATGCTTGAAATAATAAATCATATAATATCATATGATCTTTTTAAGTTAAATAATGATTTAATAACATCTCCATATAATTGATATTAATATATTACCAGTAAATTATCTTAACACAACTTTGATACTATAAAAATTCATATTACTTGAAAATTTATATAATTTAATCATTATTGTGTCTTAATAATTAGTTTATTTTGTAAGAATAATTATTTATATTTATTTTAAAAATATTAAATAAATATACTCGTGCAACCGCACGATCCTTTGTCTCGTTTCAATATCAAAATATAAAACATTAAATCAACAATCAAAATATCAATAAATAGCATAAACGTGAAACATATAAATTGAGAATAGAGGTAGAAAAGCAGCCCGTCCGACCCGACCCGACCCGTAGCGGTTGTGCAAAGTGGCGGGTCGGTCCTGACCCGCCCGCCAACATTGGTAGCCAGGTTAGGCCTACAAATGTTAGGGAATTGGCTGGCCCAACCCGGACCGCAACCCTAACCCGCTGGGTTAGGCCGCGGTTGGTCGGGTTAACCCTCTTTTTGATTTTTGATTTTGTTTTGTTTTATTTTGTTTAGTTTAAATGTTTAATTAACTTTTCAAATGAATAATTAACATTTATAAATGAATAAATGTAATTGTTTTTAGTTAAGTGTTAACTTCTTTTCAAATATTAATATATATTAAATTAATTTTTTTTTTGTTAACATTCCAATATTAATTCAATTTAATACATTAAATTTGATATAGAAAAATAAAATTATTCATTTATTAAAAATAAAATAAGAAATTACAATTATTGTCTCATTAAAAACCTCCAAAGAAAACCCATGGGATAAAAACTTGTAAGGAAAAAGAGTGCAATAATTGACATTAATTGACAAGTTACAATTTATAAAACAACTAATTTGGTTCACTAGGACCTCCCTCATCCGTATCATATTACAAAATTGAAATAATTCTATTAAAGTATCGTCGACAACCTCGTATTGACCTTGATGGCGAGACCGTTCCCATCTCGAAGACATGTGAGGACTTCAATCATTTTTGTAAAGTTTAGTCCTCCTTTCATTTAAAATTCTTCCACTTGCACTAAATGTTTGTTCGGATGAGACGTTGAGACAGGAACAGCGAAAACATCCAAGGTAAGTCTTGATAATACCAGAAAAATACATTTTCTAGCTCTCCAATATCTAAGAGATCAATGTTGACTCTCTGTTGTGGATCTACTGGTAACATTTCAGGGGTTGCCAAATATTGTTGAACTCATTACTCTGCGACTGTATGGAAGACAATACATTAGTTATTGTTGTTGGTGGAGCTTCTGAAGAGGAAGCTGTGCTTCGATTCGGGTCCTCTTCGGCCTATTCAGTGCACCCCAGAGTAGAAGTCTTCATTTGTTTCTTCTGATGCAGCTTCCTTGGATGTTTCGCCTCTTTGCGGGTTCCTATACTTGTTTCATATTGGAAATATACTTCAAAAGTCTATTTTACCTTCTCTCCTCTCCTATTTGTTTGCATATACTTCGATTTGTAAATTTTCCATAAATTGTCAAACCATTTTCAACCTGCTAATTTAATCTAAGATCAAATATAGCACCTAAACAATAAAGAAGAATGGGTTCCCAATATTTAAAAAAAAAAATTCCATTGTCTTTATTGGTGCATTTAAATTTCATTGTCTTGTTTTTATAAATACTCGACTTTTATAATTGTATTATTACCAATAGACTATAGGATAATACACACCAGAAAGTTTAAAGTGGATTGGTAAAAAAATTTAAGAAAAGAATGAATACTTTAGCTATTTGCCAATCATTTTCTATCAAATAATGAGGACTCTATTATTTGCTACAAAATAACTAATTATATAGCATAAGTAGAAATATGAATCAAGCATTAAATAAGTACTATCCCTCTAATATGCAGTCTAATGCAAAAGTTCTAGGAAACATATTTGATTTTATACAAGTGTCTTGAAATTCAACATTTCTTTTATTACTACTAGTAATCCAAGCTAAACAATCTCTAATTCTATTATTTTTCTTATTGTTTTCATACGACTTTTCACAATTAATTAATAACATGGCATGCCACATTGGGGAAAAAACTTCAAATTGTTATATAAAGGAAATTCTTTGAAAATAATCTATAGCTTTACATTAGAACTTGCATTATCTAAAGTAAACTTATCATTTTACTAATATATAATCTTCTAAAATTTTAACAATTTTATTATAATTTGTTCACCCTATGATCAACATCTATAATCTAAATCCTAATAAAGATTTTTAATTTACATTCATTATCAAATAATGACTAGTCACAAATATAATCTTGTTTAGCTCTACCACTCCAAATATCGGTAATTAGAGCCACACTAACATGACAAGCATGTATTTTTATTTTTAATTCTAATTTCATTTTTCTAACAATTTTATTAAATCATTTCTAGTTGCAGTTTTGAATAACTTTTAAATCCTAGAAAAAATGAATTTTGAACAAATCTTTCAAAATATTTATCTTCAGCCATATAAATAGATTGATCAGTTGCAGCAATATATAAAGCAACTGTTCCCTATATAATCAGAATTATAACGCCAGTAGTACCCAATTAGTTATTTGATTTGACCGTTTTCTCTATTTCATGTTGATTAATATGTTTATTACATGTCTTTTTAAGTACTAGTACCATTACCTGAACCAGCTTTATAAATATTTTCACAGTATTTGCATCTCACTTTCTTGACTTGAACGCATTTTCTGCCTCATAAAACTTGTCGAAATGCGCCCAAACGTCTGATGTGTGTCTGTCTTCGGTTTCGACGGCAGTTTGATCTCGCCTTAGCTTGAGATGAAGTTGGACGAGCACGATGATACAAGGATAACTTCTAGAACCACCGAGAGCTTTGGAATTGGGGACATATTTTGAGGTGTATCGGATTCTGAGATGGGAAAGCGGGACTATTTGAATCTCCTTCTGCATTTATGTTAGCAAAATCAGCAGGACTAGGATATAGTAGTTTCCTTCATCATTGTAATTATGGAGAGAAATATCTATCCTGTAGTTGAAAAAAAAATGATGTAGAAAAAATAAAATTAAAGAAAGAGAATTGGAATATGGATTTGGAATTTGGAAAATTGGAAATATGAATTAAAAATTGCAAAAACTAATAAAAATTAAAATATGGCAAATGAATAACAAAGAGATTAAGAGAATAAATGAATAATTGAGAGATTAGAGATTAAGAACATGAGAGATGAGAAATTTGAGGTGTGAGAAAAATGTGAGAGTTTAGGGCCAATTTATAGAAAAAAAAAAAAAAGGGAAAGGAAAATGACCAAAAAAACCCCTCCACAGCTATAAAACGGCTATTTTTTAAGAGTAAAGAGGTAATTTGAACAAACAAATTAAATTTTTTATTTTTTTTAATTTTTTTCGGCTAACCCGTGAGTCAACCCGATAGGTTGACCATTATTATATAACATTCAACCCACCGGGTTGACACAGCCAACCCGATGGGTTAGCGGTCTCTCTAAAAGAGACAAAATAGCAATCTATCGGTCGATAAGTTGTCATTTTGCAACCCAGCTTGCCCGAGGGGTTACTACCAGTTAGGTTCAACCCAACCATCATATTAGTGACCTGGGTTTAACCTCTCTTATTACGACTAGGTTAGAGTTGACGTGCCTAAACCGACTATTTGTTCCACCTCTAATTGAGAACATGTAATATAAGAATGAGTGGGACCTAGTTTAATAAACATTAAGGTAGAGATAGAAAGATGTGGATTGTTAGGTGGGTCGGCGTTCTGTTGGCCGAGATGTGGGACCCATTGCCGTCACTTTCTTTTCTTATCAAAAATCAAATGCAGCGTATTCTACACGCAAATGTCCCTTCACTTCTTCTTTAGCAGAAAAAATTGACAAATATTATTTCATTCTTATGTTTTGGTTAATATTCTAACACTCCGTAAATTTTTTTGAGAGGACCTACTCTCTTCTTTTAACTCATTTAAGATATATTATATGGTTTTGTTATTAAGATTTTTGTTACGATTTCTACAACAAAATAACTCTATAACCCTTTCAATGTTATGTCTACAGTTTTTGACACATGAATACAATTATCTTTAAAGTCAAGAGTGATTCATTGAGCTATTCTATGCCTAAAAAAGATTTAACCCAACGCTTAAGTCTATATGTTAAATGTTCTTTTTAGAACTAAAAAGAAATTAAGAGTTGAGAGCAAGAGTTTCTCATGATATAAACACAGAAAAACTCGTACACCTAAAGAGCGAATAGCTCAATAATTGAAAAGTGATTCTAAATGTACGATACAATTCTTAATTTTGAGTTGTATTATTATTTGTTTTCAATTTTAAAAATTTTATTAATATTAATTTTTTTCTCATATTAAAAATGCTAAAATTATTTTTAAACATTTCAACCCGACACATTTTTCTTATATTTTCAATACCATTTTCTAAAATAAAAGTTTATACTTAATTAATAAACCAAATGAAAGTAACCTAACAAAAATAATGAAAAAGGGTGTTAATAATATATCTAATAGTATAGGAGTTCATGGTGATTATAAAACTATCAGGGGATTCAAAACTATCCTGGGAATAATAACTCTTGTCCATTGGTGTGTACAAAACTGACACTCGTGGTCCAAGCTCCATCAATTACATAATATGTGAACGAAGGATTATAATATAATTTCACAATAATAAAAAGATGGCCCGCCAAAGGAGCCACATGGAAGCTACACTTATAAAAACAAGTTACTGGACCAGCTTGTTCGCCAAGTTATCTTCAGCTTCCAATTTTGACTAGTCAAACCTCCTAAACCATGTAACCAATAGCCACATCTCCATCGACCCTCCCATTGATGACGTATTCCTCACATATTATTGCTGTATATATATTTAAATTTTTAATTAATATTATTTGTAAATATAGTCTATATATAGATAAATCTATATTCTTTTGGTTTGCTAATATGGTTAATACTACAAAAAAAATCCCACATTTCAAACCTTATATTCTACTTCGAAATAATTTTTTTAAGAATTTTCATAAATTTTTCTTGATTTTAATATTTAAGTGTTATAAATTGAATAATAAGATCTCAACTTAATATAATTAATAATGTGACAATACCATAATATAACAAGTCTTATGATTAATATAAATTATAACAATAAACTTGTGAAAGTTTTGTGGAATGGTCAAGCCTATGGTTTACTCTTATAAAAATTGTGAGTCAAGTCTATGGTTTATTCTTATAAAAATCGTGAGTGGAACCATACATTTACGGTCAAGACTTTTGTGTCAATTATAAAATTAAAACCGTAAATTAACCTTATATTTTGTTTATATATTGGAATGTGAAGATAACAAAAAGACTTTAAACAACAATTTTCCTTTTCCAAGAAAATATTTTCACCAACATATTTCATACAAAAAGTGAATCGAGGCTTCTCTAGTTATGGCAAAGAGAGGCCACAAAGCAATCAAAAAATAAGTATTAGAGACTTCTATGCCCTACACTTTTGTGAATATACAAATCCAAATGAAGTAAAAATATACAACAACAAAGAAACTGAATATAAAAATTAATCAACAAATGAACCTGAACTTCTTGCTCTTCTTATTCTAATTAAACACTAATTCAATATAGCAATGACTCAAAGAACATGTCATCCCTTGGTTCATCCTTGGCTCTTGACATCAAATTGTCCGTGGCTTGTGCCTCATTCATGTAATTTCCGAAACCTGAAAATCCGAAGCCCCCAGGGGTTTGCAACATTTCCAGAGTGAAGGGTGCTTGGCCTTCTGATGATGGTTGCCTCAAATTGCGAAGAGGATTGTTGATGGAGTTATTAGTGTGATGGTTCACAGTTGGAACCCTCATTGGCATGGCTGCATTGGTGTTATTGTTGTTGTTACTGTTGTCCGGCAACACCCGACTGCCGCTTCCACGAGCTGCCGGAACGTCGTGGTTGTGCTTCCCCTCATAGGTTGTGATCACTGCTCTGAGATCATGAGATGCTCTCTCAACATGCTTTCTCACAGGACACCCTGGATTTGTACACTTGTAGTAGCTCCTGAAAGTAAAATGATTTATTAGGCAACAAAACGAATCAGGACTGCTGTGCTCTGAGCTCCACTATTTGAGGTGGATAAGAGATAAATCTAAAGAGTGTCCCGGGCGTTTCATTGAAATTCGAATAAAGAAAAGAGCTAAGTTCATAATTACATTTGGTTTAAAAAGTGAATCCCAAAACTTAGGATGAAACAAGATGCAAAGTAGCTTTAAGTAACTGTTAAGAATAAAGCATTCCCTTTACAGGCAACTTTAAATATAATCCATTTTGTGAGATACATAAAGTACTGACATTTTATGAATAATGTCTTTCCTATGTATTGCATTCAAGCAATGAAAAAACATTATGTTATAAAATGGAAGTGAAATTTACCTTGGATTTGGATTCCCTTTAACAACTTTCTGTCCATATTTCCTCCATCTATATCCATCATCTAGAATATCAATGTCACTTGTTGTTTGAACCACAACTCTGGGCTCTCTCACTGTTCTACTTCCAGGAGCTGAAATGCCTTCATTTTCCACAGTTTTCCTGAATATAAGTAAATGAAAATTAAGATTAATTATCATCTCAAACAAGTTCACCACATAATTAATTGTTTCTAAATTTACCATCTTTTGGCCTCGGGTTCATCATCTTCAAACTCATCTCCTCCAGATTTACTCTTCTGTGATCCCCGATCGAAATCGTCATCCCCGACCGATATTGAAGAATTCTCCGGGGTTGCGACAGAATCCATTTGTCCACTGCCGTGTGTGGCAAGTGATTGATCCGGGACTTCACCAGAAAGTTGAACTGCATTAGAACTAACCGATGAAGACGATGATCGCCTTGTCGATTGAGGCTTCAGATGATTGTGACTACCCTTGTAAACAATCTCAGTTATTTGTCCATCTAAAGATCTCTCAACCTTCTTCTTTGTTGGACAATTGGGGTAAGTACACTTGTAATAACTTCTTGGATTTTCACTTCCCTTCACTTGTTTTTGTCCATATTTTCTCCAATTATATCCATCATCAGATTTTCTACCCTCCCTAATGGACTGACCCGGCTGATGGTAGTTCCCATATTCTGATTGGAACCCATTATTGCTTTGGTTGCTGTTGGTTTGAAGAGTTGCAATCTCAGGGGAAAACCTCTGCATCGAAGACGCGTATTCGGATTTCACATCCTGCTTTGTTGATTCTTGGTAGCTCCATTGTTGTTGTTGCTGGGGCGGTGGTGGTGCCTGTGAAGAAAAGAACAAATTTAAGAGCAACAAATTAAAAAAAAAAAAAAAAAAGGGGATAAGAAAAGAGAGAAAATTGAGTTAATTTACATACAGTTGTAACAGTGATTGTAGAAGATTGAAACATGGTTGAGTTGGGTTTTGTTTGTGTCTGGAAAGAGAAATCAGAGAAGTTTTGATCTTCTTTTTTGACATTTTGCTGATTGTTTCCAGAATTGGTCTTCCAATTGAAGGCTTGAGATGGAAATGTTCCTGTTGTTGGAGATGCCAAAATCTGTACACATAAACCAAAATATGCCAACAAAGTTTAATTTTGAGTTGTATTATTATTTGTTTTCAAATTTTAAAAATTTTATTATAATATTTAATTTTTTTCTCATATTTAAAAATTGCTAAAATTATTTTTAAACATTTCAACCCGACACATTTTTCTTATATTTTCAATACCATTTTCTAAAATAAAAAGTTTATACTTTAAATTATAAACCAAATGAAAGTAACCTAACAAAAATATAATGAAAAGGGTGTTAATAATATATCTAATAGTATAGGGAGTTCATGGTGATTATAAAACTATCAGGGGATGTCAAAAACTATCCTGGGAATAAATAACTCTTGTCCTTATTATGTAAGTGTACAAAACTGACACTCGTGGTCCAAGGCTCCATCAATTACATAATAATGTGAACGAAGGATTATAATATAATTTCACAATAATAAAAAGATGGCCCGCCAAAGGGAGCCACATGGAAGCTACACTTATAAAAAACAAGTTACTGGACCAGCTTGTTCGCCAAGTTATCTTCAGCTTCCAATTTTGACTAGTCAAACCTCCTAAACCATGTAACCAATAGCCACATCTCCATCAGACCCTCACCATTGATGACGTATATCCTCACATATTATTGCGTATAATATATTATAAAATTTTAAATTAATATTATTTTGTAAATATAGTCTATATATAGAGATAAATCTATATTCTTTTGGTTTGCTAATATAGGTTAATACTACAAAAAAAATCCCACATTTCAAAACTTATATTCTACTTCGAAATAATTTTTTTAAGAATTTTCATAAATTTTTCTTGATTTTAATATTTAAGTGTTATAAATTGAATAATAAGATCTCAACTTAATATAATTAATAATGTGACAATACCAAAATATAACAAGTCTTATGATTAATATAAATTATAACAATAAACTTGTGAAAGTTTTATGGAATGGTCAAGTCTATGGTCTACTCTTATAAAAATTGTGAGTCAAGTCTATGGTTCATTCTTATAAAAATCGTGAGTCGAACCATACATTTACGGTCTAGACTTTTGTGTCAATTATAACATTAAAACCATAAAATAACCTTATATTTTGTTTATATACTGGAATGTGAAGATAACAAAAAGACTTCAAACAACAATTTTCCTTTTCCAAGAAAATATTTTCACCAACATATTTCATACAAAAAGTGAATTGAGGCTTCTCTAGTTATGGCAAAGAGAGGCCACAAAGCAATCAAAAAATAAGTATTAGAGACTTCTATGCCCTACACTTTTGTGAATATACATATCCAAATGAAGTAAAAATATACAACAACAAAGAAACTGAATATAAAAATTAATCAACAAATGAACCTGAACTTCTTGCTCTTCTTATTCTAATTAAACACTAATTCAATATAGCAATGACTCAAAGAACATGTCATCCCTTGGTTCATCCTTGGCTCTTGACATCAAATTGTCTGTGGCTTGTGCCTCATTCATGTAATTTCCGAAACCTGAAAATCCGAAGCCCCCAGGGGTTTGCAACATTTCCAGAGTGAAGGGTGCTTGGCCTTCTGATGATGGTTGCCTCAAATTGCGAAGAGGATTGTTGATGGAGTTATTAGTGTGATGGTTCACAGTTGGAACCCTCATTGGCATGGCTGCATTGGTGTTATTGTTGTTGTTACTGTTGTCCGGCAACACCCGACTGCCGCTTCCACGAGCTGCCGGAACGTCGTGGTTGTGCTTCCCCTCATAGGTTGTGATCACTGCTCTGAGATCATGAGATGCTCTCTCAACATGCTTTCTCACAGGACACCCTGGATTTGTACACTTGTAGTAGCTCCTGAAAGTAAAATGATTTATTAGGCAACAAAACGAATCAGGACTGCTGTGCTCTGAGCTCCACTATTTGAGGTGGATAAGAGATAAATCTAAAGAGTGTCCCGGGCGTTTCATTGAAATTCGAATAAAGAAAAGAGCTAAGTTCATAATTACATTTGGTTTAAAAAGTGAATCCCAAAACTTGGGATGAAACAAGATGCAAAGTAGCTTTAAGTAACTGTTAAGAATAAAGCATTCCCTTTACAGGCAACTTTAAATATAATCCATTTTGTGAGATACATAAAGTACTGACATTTTATGAATAATGTCTTTCCTATGTATTGCATTCAAGCAATGAAAAAACATTATGTTATAAAATGGAAGTGAAATTTACCTTGGATTTGGATTCCCTTTAACAACTTTCTGTCCATATTTCCTCCATCTATATCCATCATCTAGAATATCAATGTCACTTGTTGTTTGAACCACAACTCTGGGCTCTCTCACTGTTCTACTTCCAGGAGCTGAAATGCCTTCATTTTCCACAGTTTTCCTGAATATAAGTAAATGAAAATTAAGATTAATTATCATCTCAAACAAGTTCACCACATAATTAATTGTTTCTAAATTTACCATCTTTTGGCCTCGGGTTCATCATCTTCAAACTCATCTCCTCCAGATTTACTCTTCTGTGATCCCCGATCGAAATCGTCATCCCCGACCGATATTGAAGAATTCTCCGGGGTTGCGACAGAATCCATTTGTCCACTGCCGTGTGTGGCAAGTGATTGATCCGGGACTTCACCAGAAAGTTGAACTGCATTAGAACTAACCGATGAAGACGATGATCGCCTTGTCGATTGAGGCTTCAGATGATTGTGACTACCCTTGTAAACAATCTCAGTTATTTGTCCATCTAAAGATCTCTCAACCTTCTTCTTTGTTGGACAATTGGGGTAAGTACACTTGTAATAACTTCTTGGATTTTCACTTCCCTTCACTTGTTTTTGTCCATATTTTCTCCAATTATATCCATCATCAGATTTTCTACCCTCCCTAATGGACTGACCCGGCTGATGGTAGTTCCCATATTCTGATTGGAACCCATTATTGCTTTGGTTGCTGTTGGTTTGAAGAGTTGCAATCTCAGGGGAAAACCTCTGCATCGAAGACGCGTATTCGGATTTCACATCCTGCTTTGTTGATTCTTGGTAGCTCCATTGTTGTTGTTGCTGGGGCGGTGGTGGTGCCTGTGAAGAAAAGAACAAATTTAAGACCAACAAATTAAAAAAAAAGGGATAAGAGGAGAGAAAATTGAGTTAATTTACATACAGTTGTAACAGTGATGGTAGAAGATTGAAACATGGTTGAGTTGGGTTTTGTTTGTGTCTGGAAAGAGAAATCAGAGAAGTTTTGATCTTCTTTTTTGACATTTTGCTGATTGTTTCCAGAATTGGTCTTCCAATTGAAGGCTTGAGATGGAAATGTTCCTGTTGTTGGAGATGCCAAAATCTGTACACATAAACCAAAATATGCCAACAAAGTTAACAAATCATCACCAACTCCAATCAAACATACCCAATAAGAAAAAAAAAATCAATAATTCACCAACAAAACAACACAGAAAACAGAATCTTATAATTAAACCATACAAATTTATCAAGTCAACCAAGTCTTCCCCTAAGAAAGAGGCTCATTTCTTATAATTACATAAACTATTAAATTCAAAAAACCATACACAACTGAAACATATTCATATATAAAAATTGTTGGAAAAATAATTTGTAATCTTAGTCGAAAAAGAATTAGACTTTTAGGATAAAAGGAAATTTCTAGTTCTAGTTAATTTAGGAAAAATGATGTAATTAGAAAACTAAATCAGTAAGGTTTAAAAAAAAATGATGTAACACGGGTTTAGAACCCATAAATATCGAGTGATTCTCGAAGAATTAAAACACAAAAAAAATAATCAAAAGAAAATTAACAGAAGCTAGCTGTAAGGTTAGTAAAATCATCGTCTTCTGCAAAATTTTCAACTTACGTTAGATGTGTTTAACAAGACGGGGGAATCCAAGAGCTCAGCGGGGCTGAGGCCAGGAGGGATGGAGAAGTAAGAAGAGGGAGAGAAAATGGAAGAGGGGGAGATGGGCAGTGAAGGAGGTTGAATAGACTTGAATTTGGGGACACCGGAGCCATTTCTATCGTCTAAGCCACGAGTGTTACTGATTTCATAATCGTTATCGTGATCGGTAGGATTTGGAGAGGCGAGAAGATCAGTAAAAGAAGTGGCGGACATGAAAGGATGTGTAGAGAAAGTGAAGTTAGAAGAATTGGCAATAGTATCTAAGCTACCAGAAGAAGACGCCATGAAAGGGGAGTCTTTATTACAGAGAGAGGAGGGGAGAGGGTTGAGTTTGTGCAGCGTTCAAATGAATATGAAGAAGACGAAAAGAAGTTGGTCACGTAATGAAGAAGATATAAATTTATTTGGTGAATTATTAAAATATCAAAAATTGGATTTAGGAGGGTTCTGGGAAGCTAAGTGAATGTTTGACCGTTGAAAATTGGGGGGCTGTTTATGTGTTTAAAGAGTTGAGTTTGGGTCAAAGCTCGTGGGTTTGACTGGGTGGCGGCTGACCTCTCAATCTCAAACTTAGATATCTTTTTATTGGTACACGTAATACTTTCTATGAGATTATATTAGGTGAAAAACAATTTCATTCCTATAGTTTGCTCAAAGTACCTTTTACTCCAGTAGAAGTTTTTAGAAAAGTTCTAGTATCAGTAACGTTCTTGGTCCTTAATTCCTTATCATTAACAAACCTCACTGCCTCAGGGATGAAATTGTTACTTAAACCAAACCTAAGGGACCCACGATTATTAAGAAATCATACTAGTTTATAAGTTATTTAGATAAACCTCAGGGACGACATGGCAAGGCCGGCTCAAGGGGTAGGCAGGTGAGGCACCTGCCTAGGGTCCCCAAAAATAGAGCCGAAAAGGGTCAAATTTTTTATAAATTTTTTATAAATATATTAAAAAAAATAGTGTATAATTTCTTATCTAGGTCAATCCAATGGACTCCCAAAAAAAACTAAGACCTAAATTTATTATAAACTTTTTACATATATTCTCACCCGAAGTTTGACGAAATAACAAGTTTGTACCCTAATTTTATATATTCTAATTTACACTCTTAAATTAACACATTGAATTTCTTTTAATAATGAAAGACTAAAATGGGCATTTACATGTCTCAAATTACTCACCCCCAATTCAATCCCAAAATTCAACATTCACATAAATCATCTTCACCCCTCTTCCACCACCGGCCGTTTGGAGCTGATTCCTATCAATTTTCTCACCAAAATTGACCGGAACCATTACTTTATCATTTTCCAAGTGTTTTCCCAGCCTTGATAGCCCTTGATTTGGCTAATTTTTTATGAATCTCGCAACCTAGCTCCACCGCGTGCGACAGCCATTTCTGGCCTTTTTCGGCATGTACTGCCATCGTTGGCCTTCCCCAACAGCACCATTTTCCTTCATTCAACCTTCTCACCAAAACCCCTATCATACCTCATCCATTTACTCTGCCATAACCGGCAACCGATACCTTTTGGGCCGCAACTTCTCAAGTCTTTTCTGGTCAATCCTGGCATTGTTAATCACCCATTTCACCACCTATCACTTCTCCAACATCTATTCTCCAAAACCCCCTACCAACCTAATCCCGTTAGCCCGCCAGTCGTCGTCCACCTCTCCTAGTGATTTTGCATCTCAAAAGGCAGGAGAAATAATTTTGAAATAATTTTTTTAATATATGCTTATATTATTAGAAGGCCTCTAAAGTAACTTTTGCCTAGGGTCACAAATGTTCTTGAGACGGCCCTGCGACATGGTTCTTATCCTTTTGCTGCGCTGAGATTATGGACGGCTATTTTTTATTTTTTATTTTTAATAAAAACAGATGATTAGGTTAATTTTTTATTTTAGGAATTTGGTTGAAATACTGTTAAAATTTTATTTAATGTGTTTGATTTCTTGTTGATTGGTTATAAATTATTTATCCATCCTCATTATTATCATCTAAAAAATTTTTGTGATTGATGATAATATTATCTATGCTAGCACTATATTTTAATTAATTTTTTATGATACTTTAAGGGGTGTGTGTGTTTTTTTCTTAAAGTTATTTTATGTGTTCTGAAAATATTAAAAAAAAATAATTTGCTTAAAAAGAAAACGCGTTCAAAACGTTTACCAGAAAATAATATTTCGAAAATGTAAAAATGAAAACATTTTTTATATATGTAATCTAAAAATGATATTTTAAAAATTATAAATATATAATTTGAGAACAAGATTGATGAAGAAATATAGTCAAAATAAATGTTAATTTGATCTAAATAATGAGACAAAATATAATATAACGTAAATAGAATGAATAGAAAGTGATTAGATAAAGAAATAGATGTTAGATTTAGGCTTTGTGGAAATGATAAATGGTGGAGACGGAAAGTGGTAAAGACTAAAGAATCTAGAAGGTGGAGGAGACTATAACAAGTCATAACGTGTAATTAGGGGCTGTTTCTTATAGTCCACGCCATCCCACCCATTTCTTTTGGAAATTTAAAGTTTTGTTTTTAAGATGGGGACCCATGATTCTGATATTTACCCATTCATATAAATTAGTATTATTTTACTCAATAATCACCTTATATTAATATCAAACGTATAGTATATATATAAAATCAATTTTTTAATGTTTCTTTAGCACAACATTTATACATCATGTTTATCACTTAAAATTTCATAAATTTTGAACTCATTATAGAGTTAAATTCCTGAGATTTTAGGTGTTAAAATAAACAATATAAAGATAATTTGATTATACATATTTATTAATTATAATTTGTAAATTTTAACACTTCATTAATGATCTATAATGATAAGAATATTTTCTTTTATTTCAAACATTTTAGATTTTTATTATTACATCATATCCAGTAGGATTAATGTCATTACATTACAAAAATTGCCCTCCCTAAAAAAAATTGGAAAAGGCTATCAAAATCTAAGATAAATGTTGTTGATTTGTTGTATTGGTTTGGTTTATAGTGGCTACATGCCAAATATTTCGTAAATGATAAGTAGAAATAGAAGGTTCCAAAAATGCTATATAGCTGTAACGCCACCTGTCTTCCTAATTAAATAGATAATGTTTATTTTTAGTACTCACGTGGGATCTTAACATGAAAATGAAACGCTGTTATACGATTTTTAAAAATTATACCTTTACATAAAAGAATCTCTTATGGCCCGTTATGGGTGCGTCTGGATCGAGGCATATAGGATAAAAGGATAATCTTTACTTATTTTACAAAATTTTTGTAAATGATAAAATATTATAACTATTTTTTATTACAAATAATATTTACTATTAATAATATATTTTTTATTATAAATAATATTTACTATTGACAATATAGGGGTAATCCAATACCCCTACCCTTGCAATTAAAAGATTATCGGGGAATATGATTTTTATATCTGTTTTATCTTTTGTTAAATATCATTTCGGACACAATTATCCTCAAATGTCTACTAAATAACAATTATTCAGTCCCTTTACATTTAACAAATTAGCTAAAATACCCCAACCATAAAAAAATTTAAAAGTTAACAAAATATCCCCATCTATCCAAGATCATCCCTGACTGTTACTCACCACTGTTGACCGTTGACATTAGTTGTCGTAATGGTGCACAACCAGCGGGATTTGGCCAGTTGTGCATCGGTAAGGCCTTATCTATGGTTGAAAACACTAAATCTAGTCGTTTCACGGCCACATCTTTGATTGTGAAATAGCCATGAATTTGTTGACACACAACCGGCCATATACGGCCAGTCGTGTGCCATTCCGTCTACTGTTGGCGACGGCCAACAGTGGTGGTTGGCAGGGGCGGATCCAACCCATTTTTGGCCCACCCTCAACTTTTTTTTTTTAAAAATATTAATATATATAATTTTTGGATTTTGGTCCACACTAACAAAAATATTAATATGTAATTATTTTTTATTTTGGTCCACACTAAAAAAAATTTCTGGATCCACCATTAGTGGTTGGTTACTGGCAGTGGCTTGGGATAGATGGGAGTGATTTTGCTATAAATAAAAGTTTTCTATAGCTGGGATGTTTTAGCAAAATAAATTTACATGATGGAATTACATAAAGTAAGTTTCATTATACAAATTTGACGTTTATAACTCTTTATGAGTTGCAGGAGTTTGTGTATTAATTGAAGATGCAGTAAGAAAAGTGGTTAATAGAAAGAATCCTAAACCAGAAATGAATTTGGGTTTGGTCAAAGTAAAGACAATTGGAGTTGAATGGTTGAAGCCAATGATTGATGGGTTTGTATAAGATGAAACATATGCATTATCAGAAAAGGTCTTACTGGTGCTTACATATTCTTTCTTTAGTTGCTTCACATTTATATTTTTATTTTAGAGTTAAAGTAACGTAACAACAAAATCCCTTTAAAATTTCTAAAATAACAAAATTTTCTTAATAGTTAGTTAACTATTAGTAACCCATTAGAATTTATACTATTATGAATTAATAAATTTTTATCAAATTCTCTTCGTACTATTTTATTTTAACATCCAAAACTTAACGATAGAATTTCTATTATTATAGAAACCTCAAAGAGATTTTTGTTACCCCAGAAACCTTTTATTATTTGGGTATTATGTTATCAACTCTTTATTTTATAATAAAACATCACAAATTTCAACTTCACACTTGCTGAATACGGCTTTCAAATTCTAGCAGCCCAGCTGAGATTGTACCAACTTGGTCACAAAAAGCAACAAACAAAAAGGTGTCTCCCATTTATTTAACTAATCTAAGCAGCCTCAACCAGTTTAGTTAAATAATCCAACTAGCCACTTTTCCAAGACAATTTAAGGTTTTCAACAGATAAAGAGTACACTCAAATTGAAAATTTGAGGGTCTGAAGTAAGAAGAAAATAGTGCAACATTTTTCAAGTTTTATTTTTTATTTTTAATCTCTTGCTGAGTCTGTCTAAATTTGTTCCGTACATCACAACACTTTAAACATACTCTTCGACCTCTTAAAAAACACGAGAAAAGAAGAAACATCAAAACTCATACTAATCATTTTCAACCATTTGATTTCATTAGCACAGAATAATAATTCTTGTGCAATCATTTAAATCGGAATTATATGTTTTCGACTCTGCTAAGCATCAGGTAATAAAAGGATTACCGATTATCTATAGTCCATTCTGGGGCCAACAGTGCGAGGATTCCTTCAGTCTTAAGAGCAAACAAGGACTTCATACATGGAGTTTAAATATGATGATTAGATAATTAAGAAGCTTATCAGTAAGTGAAGATAGAAAAAAATCCGCAGATGCCAGAACAGCTAAGAATTATGATCTCTTAACAAGTGAAAGTTCTAATATAAACGATTACCAAGATATTCTTGAGCTGTGCTGAGAAGGCAATAAGGAAGCACCTAGAATGCTTTGTCTCTCCACTGAAACACACAACCATGGGCTTCCATGTAACCCAGGAATGATCTAGGAAGTAACGGTTTAAAGGATGCATGGAGCTTCACTTTATTCAACCCTCGACACGACAGCAGAGCAGCAGTCAGACCATTTGGTGTCAAGCCCATCAAATGCAATATAGTCATGTTCTGCAGGCGGTTGATGTTAGCCAGTGTTACGAGCCCAGTATCCGTTACTGAACAATACGACAAGTTTATCTGCAATAAAAGAAATGAATCACTATGGTCAGTTCTTTTGTCCGTTTTAATTATTGAATACATAAGATAAAGGGAATCGCAAACCTGTTTTAAGTTTTGGGAATATAGAGCAAGTGGAAGCATTGCATTATCATTAATGTTCAAGCACTTCTTGATGTCAAGCACTGTAAGTTGCCTGCATCCCATGGCAATGGATAATAGACCCACTGATGAGACATGAGTGCATCCCCGAATTTCAAGAACTCTTAAACTTGAACATTTAGACAATGACGTTAAAGAGGCATCTGTAATTCTGTCATTATAAGCTATATTGACCTCCTCAAGTGAAGAACAACCATGGGAAATGGCTGCTACACCCACATCGGTTATTCCTGTGGACCTATATAAAATAACAGCTATGAGATCATTTCCGAAAAGAAATACTATGCGGCATATGCAGTTATGGAGGAAATGCAGAAGAAAAGTGCCAAAACATTGCAATATGTAATATTAGCTAACTGTGCAGGAAAGAGTATAAAGGATACTAACCTGTACAAATCTAGCTCCTTGAGCATTGAACAACCTTTACCCACATGTGTGAGTCCATTATCAGTTATATTCGAGCAAATTCCTAGTTTTAAGTTCAAAAGTTTAGAACATCTTGAGATGGACTTCAAACCTGCAGAAATATTGTCAAAATTATTCACAGAATATCTAATTACAGCAGAGGAAAGGTAAAGACGAAGGTAAAACCTTCATCATCGACTTCATTATCTGTGACATCCAATTCCTCCAAATATCGGCAATGCTGTCCAATCAAAACAAAGGCTTCCTTTGAAACCGAGCTACAACACTCCATCCTCAGAGAAGTGAGTGAGGTGCAAGAATTTGTAATGCTATCAATAGAGACATATGTTATCTTACAGCAGCAGGTTATGTCTAACTTCTTCAATTCTTTATGTGATTGCACAACAAAAGAGAGCTGCTCATCAGTTAATCCTGAGCATGCTCTTAAACTCAATTCTGTGAGTGAAGCACACCAATTTCCGATGGCTGTTATCCCGGAACAAGTGACAGAACAACCATCAAACTTAACCGACTGCAATGCCGGGAAATTTTGCAGACATTTTGACAGATCAGCAGTGAACTGTATTATCATTAAAGATGCAAAAAATGAGATACAAATCACCTTGTAGTTAATAGGGAAGTGACTATAGAAGTCTCATACTTACTGCAAAGCTGTACGCTAAAGTAAGCTGCTGTAGGGAAACAGCACCGTTTGTCAGACAAGAAAAACCAACATGACTTATGTTTTGACAGTTAGACATATTCAGAACCTGTAAATTTTGAGAATTGAAAATTTTTTAGAACAAAAAGTGTCAATAGAATTTTAACTTGAAACAAGACCTAACTAATGATTCAATTTTTTGCTGTATGGACCATAATCAACAAAAATGAAAAGAAAGTATACCTTTAGGGGCTTGCAACTCTGTTCAAGTGTAGCAAGACCATCATCATCAATACCGTAGCATCCCTCAAGAATCAAATCTTCAAGATATTGTAGTTGCATGACTGACCGGAGACATTGCTCTGTGATCTACAATACAAAAGAAACTAAACTTTCAAGTTTCCATTTGATCAGGTGCCTACTAACAGGAAAGAGTAAAAAGAAGGTTAAATAATTAGTTGCTCAGCACACACTAAAATAACTTCAAAACATTGTTTTGTGAAGATAACAAATTAATCCAACACATTTATTATCAACTCCTCAATAGTCTTTAATCCCTATAACAACTATAAGAAATTCTCTTTCTAGCTTATCCTATAGTTGGACTTTATTCTTCGCTTCCGTATTGAAATGTGGTTGGCATTTGTTCCAATATGTAGATATCTTTCATAATCAAGGAACTTTTTGAATAACGATTTGTCAAGTCTATATCATTTCTTTTCCACAAAAAGCAAGTATATGATAATGACCTGACAACCAAAAATTGATGACTAAATTCAGAAAAAAAGATAAAATCCTCTAATCGAATAGCATAATGAATGACATTAATGCTTGAAACTTCTAAAGAAATTACCCAGCAAAATCTACATTTCCAGGACCTGCAATGATAACAAAGAAATTAATGCCATAATCAGCCCATATTGGATAAAAAGAATTAGATTAAGAAGTAAAATCTGTAAACAACAACAGAAGTCCACATTACATAAAAACAGTACAGAGCAAATTAAGTGAACCAGAAATCCAAAACTTGAATTCTACTTTTGACATTCCTGAATCTCAATCCCTGTTGAAACTTGATGCCACTCAGTTTAGTTAGTCTAAAAGAAAATGAATCGTCGTGATAACAGATTGCAGAATATATTCAATCAATCGGCTAATTCAGAACATAAATGTCCTCACGGAAAAACGAGTTAATTAATGCAAATAGAGTGATTAAGCAATCAATGAAACACCAAACACTTCAGCAAAATATTCCTAATCAGCTCATTAGCTAGACATTACTGTGAATCAAAAAGCAATTAACACTAGACCAAAGGATCAAAACAAGTACACTTTTCTCCTTTCTTTTCTCCAACTTTCTCAGGCACCAAACAGAAAAACAAAAACCAAAAAAAAATACATAAAAGACTAATTTAGTTACCGGCAAGTAAGAGAGATCCAAAGTCCTAATCTCTTTACACTTCAAAGCAACCAACCCACCCCCAAATCAAATACGCAAGCAACCATTTCAAACAAAGTAACCTCAGCTTTCTACAACCAATGGCTATGCGTGCAATCCCATATCTGTTATCAATTTACACCTCGCTAACCACAAGCTCTCCAAATTCTTAGCCTCCGCAATCGTACAGCTGCTACAATCTCCCATCTCGACATATTTGACAAGTCTATCTCAACCAAATTACACAATTTACACACAAACTAGACAACCCCACTTCACAAACAACCTTGACCTCGAAAGGTTCACGCCCAAACTGGACTTCCATGTGGATGTGGATGCAACAATATTCAATGCTTATCATCACTGTGCACAGAGCGAGAGATCAGTAGTTGTGCAATGAAAGGGTAACGAAATAGGTTCTTTTCCAAGAGTTGTGTGCAGAAAGGCTTGAGGGTTCGCCGGTGACGCGACTCAATAAGTAAACGTTTTGCAAGTGAGAGAGAATGACTTTTTCAAAGGTGACTGTTAAGATGTCAGAATGGTGAAAATGATCTCTTCACGTGAGAATATCAAAAGGGTTATTGGTGTAAGTTTGTGGTTGAGCCATTTTGGTGGGTTTTTTCATGGAGATTAGGATCGGAATCATGAAATGAGTTTGAGTTATTAAATGAAGATATAGGACGAACTTGGTTTGATAATGAGATTTGAAGATTCTGATAAATTGATGTAGCCGTTAACAGAAACAGTGGTGAGTTGGGGGAGTTGGTTGCTTGTTGAATCATGAAGGAGAAGAAGAAGGCTATGTCAATTACTACTAGACTTTGAGTTTATTGACCTCTTTTGGAATCAATAAATTCCCATAACAAACCCTCGTTATATACAAATAATAATATAATAAATTTCCTTAAAGTAATTGAATATTAAATAAGTGGCATAATTTATCGGTAGATGATATGGATTTAATTAAGGAATGTGTGATAGACAATTAATTAAAGATTTTGAATTATTATAGGAAAGGAAGAGAAGGGTATTTTAGGAAAAAGGACATAAAAGAGAAAATACTAATAAAGAGGGAAGAAGACAGAAAAGGAACGAAGTCACTTTGGGAAGCAATCATTTGAGGAAGGACAAATTCAGGTGACATGGTACGGCTATTAATATAATCTAAACCACTCTTCTTCTTACTTAACCACGCGCTCAATTGGCGTCGTAAGTCACGAACCAATCAAAGTTTCTAATTCGTGATTGGCTCAAACAAGCTTACTTTTATTTGTTCATTTATGAAATGCTTTCAACGAAACCTATCATTCATAAATGTAAATATGCACTTGTCCTTTTTATCTTTTGTTTTCAAAAATCAAAATTCCATTCTCCTCCATTTTTTACTAAAAAAATATACACTATACTGACATTCTCCAACAATAATATTACATTTACTAAGAGGTAATACACATTTTGTTCATATTTGATATCAGATTTGTATAAAACTCTTGTAAATGTAGTATTGAACGAAATCTTTTCTTTTCTTTATTCATTTCGTAAAATCAAATAAATTTCTAGAATAACTTCTTAACATCTACACTTGATAGTAGACAAGGTTTTACCAAAAATTCATTATAACTACCATTGCTTATTATTAAACATAATACTTATCTATATGACAAAAGATGATTTGTTGATTTTAATTTAAAATAAAACTTTTATCCCATCATCTTTTACCACATCATGTTATCTCTATGATATTACTATTATTAAAAATAATTTATTTAATTTCCTCTTATGAGATGCTTGCTATTAAACATTCTATTGTTTAAAAAAGTATTAAAACATCCCTCTTATTTGGTGTTTGATGTTTTCAAGGTTTTTTTTTTTTTTTTTTTACTTTTAGGATCGCTTGTAATTACAGGATGTTTAATACTATCCAACGAAATAAATGAGTTAATACTATGCGAATAAACTCTAAAATAAAAACTTTGAAAATTGGAGCCCAAATATCATAAATAGTACCAAACACACCGTCTAAAAATAATGTTTTAAGAACATGAAGTGATATGGTTCATTGTTCCTGGAAAATTCAGAAGTTACTGCAAAATGTATAGAATTACTGAATTAGGGTAAACTTCCACCAAAACTTACAAAAAGGACAATAGATAAAGAGTAATGCACAGACACTGAATTTAAACCGAACTTTTGTATCGAAGGATATGACAACCAGTCAGAGTGATCACGCTATAGAGTTTTGTGAATGAATGGCCGTCCAACATTTAGACGCCCACCCATATTTAATGTACTCTCGTTTATATTATATGGACGGGTATTCATTTACCTGTCCAAAATTTTTAAAAGAAATAATGACGCTGTCCTATCTATATGGACGAGTGTATATTTACTATGGACGGACCCGTCTAAAAGATTTTAAAAGATTTTATTTTTTTAAAACAAAAGTAGTGGAGGGCATCCCTCTTAGATGGATGGCCGTCCATTAGATAGGAAATATTGACTGGCCAACTAAATGTTGATGTGGCTTGTGGGATATGAAGCTTATCCATTAGTTTGTGAAGAAGGGTCTGACTGTTACTATTGATGTTGTCAGATTTGTGAAGAAGAAGAGATTCTTCTTTCCTTCTCATGTCTTCTCATTTCAAGAAACAAGCCAGCTCCTCGCCTCTTTTCTTTCACACCATCTCAATTGTTTCCTTCTTCTAACTCCAATTTCTATTACTTTCATCATCTCTGTTCGTGGATCTGGTTTCGAGTGGTGGTGGTGGTTATAGCGGTGATTATTGCATCGAAATAATATTCTGCCATGGAAAAAAAGTGAAGAACCAGTGCCATGAAAATATAAGTAAAGAACAGGTGCTATTAATAGGGAAATGGACAGACGTCTCTAAGAGAATGCCGTCCATTATTTTTTTTTTTAATTTAAACAATGGACGAGCATCCATCTAAACAAGGATCCAACCATTCAGTAGGGACATCCGTCCAATTATGGACAGTCATCCATGATTTTTGTTTTCAAATTTTTTTACATTAAATTATGGATGGACGTCTATATAGGTGGACAACCATCCATATAATATGGACGAGTCCATTTAAAAGACAAATGAACGTCTAGTACAATAGACATGTCATATTAATGCAAGACTGTTCATTCGCAAAATATTTGTTAACGTGATACATGGACTCGTCTGATTCAATGGACGATCGTTCGCTAAAAATTCGATGCAAAATGTCGATGTCCGTAGCATTTTTCAGATATAATCCCCCCAAAGCCATTTAAATCATCAAAATTGATTGGAATGTATATAATACAACTATAGAATTGCATTTGTAGAATGAACAATATTCTAATATTGTCAGCAGCAGCTGGTTGTTACTCCTGTAAAATCGAAAATCAAATGTATTGGAAAACCAACATCTACATAACTACAAGTTTAAAAATCAAAACAATTACATATCCTTGCTGAAACTAGGGAAGAAATAAAAGCAACAGTACAGAAAATAAAACTCATCTTTCTTGGCAAAAGTGATAGCCAGGGATTCTGGGGGTGATTTTGAAACCCTGAAGGGCCTGCATGGCCATGGAAGACTGAACATCATCTTCAAACTCTACACAAGTCGATACCTGGCTTCGCTTCAATCATTCGTACTTCTCTGAATCCGGGTATTGCTGGAGAGCATTTTCAAGCATAGAGCCAGTGGTTTCGTGGGGCAAATTCTGTATGAAGAGTATATTGTTTGGTGCAACAGCTTCTTGTGAACCTGCATTTCTGAAGGACGCCTGCAAGTACACAAAATCTATCATAACAAACGTGTTTAAGGAGCAAACTAGCATGCACACCTCTCCTTTCAAATCTGGATATTACAGTCAAGGTTGATGTATTACTAGGTAGAAGTTGCAGGTGAATCTATGGTCTATCATTCCGTGCATGTCATTAGAGCTTATTGGTACACTCAATGATGATCTTACAACTATCTTCTATAAACTCATTCCAGGCTCAGGCAAATGATACTCATGTGAGGTGATGTTTAATCTTCAATAGAATTTTGAAAGTTACAGTATTCCACACCCATCTCAGATCACAAGCACAACAGAGCTACACAGACGTACACCGGATATGACAGTAGCATTAAAGTATAAAAATAATAGACTTACAGCTGGGCCACCATACTTTCAACACCTGCACCATTAGCCATACCAGATTGCTGTGCTTCTTCATGCGTCTCTTTCGTTCAGCTGCAGATGCAAGTTAATATCAAGAAAGTTGCAACTAATACAAGCTTTAAAACTGAAGATAAAAATTACCAGATGTTTATCATTTACTACAAGCTAGCGAGAGAACAAAGATATGTTTTGCCAGAAGAAAGATATCAGTACACCACTTCTTTTTTTGAGGTACTTTTCAAAATATAATTGTATTTGTAAATATTGCAGCTCAAACACATTTTTGAGCGCAGAGGTCCATGAATCATGATAAAAAATTTCTGCATGAAAAGAATAATTGAATTGCCTATAAGATAATGATGTCCTAACAAAAGAAACCCAGTGAAGCCTCTTTCAATGCATATTGCCATATAATCAATTAGCCACTATGGCCGACCAAGATTGTAACTTAACTAAATTCAAAATCTCAAAAGGAGCATCCAATTATATCTCTTTGTTCTTACAACCATAACCCAATTCCAAGTCAATCTGTCCATATATCAGTTCAGTTTGAACGCTAACCTTAAATACAGAGTAAACCACCATATTACTCGCCCACTCAGAAAGGAGTATTATCAAACATCAAAAATAAAAAACATTTTATATATCATGATAATGCCAGCAATATAGAAAACAGAATATCAGGTTATACATACCCTTTTCTTCTTGCTTCTTCTTTTCTCTCTTGGAACAAACGCTTCATCTGCTTTAGCAACACAGTCTGACTTTGTTTTTGCATATTGTATTCTCTGCACCACAATTATGCATTGTCAATTCAACTATCAGTCGAGAAAACTTTGCATATAAAATTCATCATAAGAACACCGCCACTACTGCAAGATGCGTTTGCAGATAAAGGCATCAAGCTTAAAGTACAATCCTGTGTACTAGTAGATATTCTAGAGTTCATTTGAAGAAATAACTGAATCCCATTCATTTAAGTTCAAGAATTTATAGAGTACAGGTGATGCAGAAAAACACAGTCAAAAGTTCCAAAACATAGAACACCACTAGATGTATGAATCTGGCGTTATCTGATAAATAATCAAAATTTTAATTTTTTATGAATGAAGCATTGAAGGGTGCCCTTATAGATGAATGCATAGGTGATAGTGTTTTAAAGCTTATCTACAGATGATTCTACTCGTCAAGTTGTTATTAGCTAGGTGCAAAATGCATCAGGAATGTTCATAAAAACATCAGTGGTCAAGTGTTTTCAGGTTGCAAGATCCAATCTTCTAAGAATTCCATTACTCATGTGATAGCTCAAGTACTAATTAGAGAGGATTGTAATCTCACTGCGAATTACTCTAGTTAACTTATTTTGTGAAGATCAGTTCTATTAATAATAACATCAGCTCTAGTAGAAGTACTTGCAGGAGTTGGAAGAAGGTTTTTGCATGAATGGTAGCCATAACCATAATACAAATAATAATTTCCTAGAAAATTTCTCCTAAATCATTTTTTTTCGTTTTAAGATCTAGCAGAAGAAGAATCACAAGATTGCAAATGTTTACATCCATTGTTTTTATGTAAATTACCATCCTAAAGTGCATGATAATTCCATATTGTTGGCCACTTCAAATTACTGACTTTTATTTACAAACAAATAACCACCCAACTGAATTAAGTGATTTCCTGCAGACATTTCCCCAAATTTTACCAAAATTATTTACCGCATAAATGTTTGCACCAAGAGAGTAGAAAGCCTCCTTGAGAATCCAATGCAATTTTAACAGCAGTAAGCACAATATTCAAAATGGAAAGAGAAGAGATCAAATTAAGACTACGTTAGTATCACTTACCACATCCATTCTCAGCCTTAACAAATAATAAAAAATCTACACATTCATTTTACACGACCAAGAAAGAAGACAAGCGAGTTGGACGTAATTTCAATATGTTAAATAATCTAACAAGCACATTGAAAAAACCATATGTGAACACCTCAATAAATATAGAGTGCATAACCAATATAATACTAAAAACGCACCATAGGCTTATCATAAAAGGGAAAATTTTGCATTTGCCGCACTGCATTACTTGCCGCTGTCACTTCGCTAAACACAACCACGCTTGTCCTCGAAGCTTCGGCGTCTTCAAAGCGACAACATCAAAATCCTCCCATATTGAGAATAAACAATACAGGGACCCTTCAATTCTATCAATCACAACAACAAGAATATCTCATTAAAACATATTACCTTGAACATTAACATAAACCCTAATTAGTACTCCCATATTTTTATCCAACTTCTTGCAATTCACCAACAATTCTGTACTAAAATTCAACTTTACGTCACTATAAAATGTGAAAATCAGACAAACGAATTTCTCAAACACGCATTCAAAAAAAATAATAAAAAAAAAATTGAACGCAAACTTAAACCCAAAATTAAAACCCACATACTCTTCCATTTTTTCCCCCAACTTCTTCCACTTCACCAACTAGTCAGCAATAAAATTCAATACTTAAGTCACTATAAACTGATAAAATCACACAAATAGAATTTCTCAAACAATGCATCAAAAAAAAAATAAATAAAATAACTTTAAATTAAAGCCCTAAAACGCATAAAATCTAAGTTAAGGTTATTACACCGAATTGGTAAGTTGAGTTTTTAAAAAGCAAAAGAGATTCAAAACATGAGGTTTAAGATTGTATAGTCTCTTGTAGTTCTGGGTTTTTTTTTTTTTTTTTTTTTTAAATGACCAAAAAGGAAAAGAAAAAAAAAGGAAGAACAAGAGAGGAGAAATTACCTTCTTTTTTTATCTTTTCGTTGAGGTTTTTAATGTAAACAGTTTGATTAGGAGGAATGTCTCCAGTAATCATGGTCATTCGTTCGAGCTTAAAACTCCCCACAGAACCAGACGGAGAGAATGAGAAAGTTTTGTGTGGAAAGAGGAAGGAGAGAAATGGAGACAGTCTGATTCGGACCAGGACCGAGCCCTAGCCTTCCGTTTCCCAGATTTTGTTGGGCTTTCATTACCGAGTCTGGCCCATATTCTCGAACACTTTAAGATTGAATATTGCTTAACTCTTAGACCATGAGGGGTTAGGCCGAGTAACTCAGGGCCGTTCGTTTATTAATCCATTTCCCATTTTTCGTTTTTAAAAGCTTTGTAAAATGTATATAATAACCATTCGTTTTGATATAATTTTAGTAAGGTAATGTAATCTAGTCCTTAAATACAATAAACAAAGAACAATGCAGTGTATTAGTAAAGAGTTTATTATTAAGTGTAAAAGGAGAAGGAAAAATGAGAGAGAGAGAGAGAGAGAGAGAGAGAGAGAGAGAGAGAGAGAGAGAGTGCTTGAATTTTATTAAGTGCTTTTATGCATTTATCTCAACTATAAAAAGCTCTTATTCATAGTCTCAAGAGAAGATTATTAAAATAGTTCATTCAATCCTGATTGAAGACAAAGAGCCACCAAGCAATCCAGGTAAGATCCATCTTTACAAGAAGTTTTATCTTTGTTATGTGTGATTTTTCTTTCAAGCTCGAAGAATTGCGAGATTATAGTTCGACCTAGAACTAGCCCGACTCTATCGATTGTCCGACCTAGAACAAGCTAATCTCTACCAATCCTTATAATTGTTCAACTAATTCACAGATAACTTCAGATCCCGGATATCTCCGAAAGGATCAAATCGACATCAATCTTTGCGCAATCATATTGATCAATCGCGAGAATATTGGAATTGCATTCCAAAGTTATTTGTAATCCCTTTATTTTAGCTATTTCCTTTGTATAAAATCTGTATATAAACCACCTCCAATGATGAGAAAGGGTTAGTAAATCATTCTAGGACTATTATTGTAAGCTCTCATAGCAAATACAAAAACAATGGACATAGGCTCAAGAATTTAACTAGCCGAACTACTTTAAAAACTTCTTTGTCATTTTCTTTACTGTATTTATTATTTATTCACTACTGGTTACCCATAATCATGCACACATCAGTTCCGATCCTGTCAAAGTCGATTAGATTACTCTAGTTTGGCATTAGAAAGAGGGTCTCTGCCAAAATCTCATAATTTTTAGCAAGTAATCCTAGTGACCTGATCACTCCAGGCCCACAATGGTGCATACAAGATCAAAAACCACCATCGAAAACCACGACAACTTGGAAACCACCCACCAGGAGTTGTAACAAGAAGCTGCTAGGTGTCGACCACCAGTGTCGCCAACTCAACAAGCTACAAATAACCAGGGAGCAGGGATGTGAAATCCTGAGAATGGCCAACTGGTGGAAATGATTAGAATAATGGTTACACAGGCGGTGCAACGAAACGTGGTTAAGCTAAGAAATCAGGAACCAATCGCATAGAACCTTGACCAGCCACACTTTACCAATATCACCCTAACAGGTTAGAATTCAGCTGGTAACCAGTCTGGTTCATCGACACTGAGGGTTGCCGACACCCTCGACGTCATAAAGTACCCTCCGCTCATGAGCATGAGTCCTGCGGGCAAACTAACCCCGGAAGGCGACTAGGAAAATAGCCAAGAGAGAAAATGAACATAATGGTCGCCTATGAGATGCTCAGCGTGCCTGTCGGTATCCCTAGCGTCAGCGTGCTGGTTTTAACCCACGCCTTAGGCAGGTTCAGATCTCGTAAGCTCGCAAGGCGAGTCATGTGTGCCAATCTAGCAATGATTGACGTTCCAGTTATAACCAACGTCGTGAGCAACGCACTGACGAGCCTGATAGCACTTACTATCCCAACCATCATGACTCAACCTCGCGCATCAATGCACATAATGGAGGGGGCTCACAAGCAACAAATTTGCGAACTCACATGCTCGAGGTAAGGCTGAACAAAGCCAATCAAGGCAATCCTCACAATAAAGACTTGGATCGGATGCAAAAAATGTTCGATGATCTAAGAGCTCGTCAAAACAATGCAGCGGAAGAAATGGTGAGCTCTCCCTTCACAGAAGAAGTTCGCCAGGCCCTACTCCCCTAAGGATTCAGGGTACCTGAAAGTAGGTTTGGTGGGAGAGGAGATCCCAAAGACCACCTCGACACTTTCAATGACCTGATGGAGCTGCACTAGGTTTGTGATTTGGCAAAGTGCCGCTGCTTCGTGGTCACATTGGTAAGGGATGCCAAGAGGTGGTACAAAAGACTCAAGGCGAACTCCATTAGTTCTTGGCAACAATTCTCCTCGTTGTACTTGCAACAATTCTCAGCGAGGAGATAGTTCACAATGCCACTCAACTACTTGAGCAACATTCGTCAGGAGAGAGATGAAACATTGACCTCGTATTTAACAAGGTTCCAGAATGAGCAGGCAAATGTTGCAGATCCATTTGAAGAGTCAATCCGAACTTTACTAATTGCAGGCATCATGCCGCAAACGGAGTTGTGGAAAGAGCTCCAAAGTGAGATTGTAAACCCCACCAATACGTCTAAGGGTGAAATAGTCTTTTTCTTTTTATTTGTTAAGTTAACTACCATGCACATGACTTAGGGGTAAAGTGGTAAAAGAATGATGAAATTTTGTTGGCTTGACAAGAGGATTAAGGAGTAATTAAAAGACATTTGTTAAGGGCAAAAAGGGAAATAATATTATAGGACATTAAATGCAAAAGACAAATGTCAAATGAATAATTCTTTTGCAAAAAAGAAAAAAAAAAGATATTAGGTGGTATGAGTCGGCCAACATATGTCTTCTACCACTTTTCTTTATCTTCTTCAAGTTTTCTACAATCTTCCATAATTTTCTTCACTACTCCATTAAAATTTCAAGTCTCTTAGTTGCAATCTCTCAAATAATAGACTTACAGCTGGGCCACCATTACTTTCAACACCTGCACCATTAGCCATACCAGATTGCGGTGCTTCTTCAGTGCGTCTCTTTCGTTCAGCTGCAGATGCAAGTTAAATCAAGAAAGTTGCAAATATAAAGCTGTTAAAACTGAGATAAAAATTACCAGATGTTTATCATTTTACTACAAGCTAGCGAGAGAACAAAGATATGTTTTGCCAGATAAAGATATCAGTACACACACTTCTTTTTTTGAGGTACTTTTCAAAAATATAATTTGTATTTTGTAAAATATGCAGCTCAAACACATTTTGGAGCAAGCAGAGGTCCATGAATCATGATAAAAATTTCTGCATGAAAAGGAATATGAATTGCCTAAAGATAATGATGTCCTAACAAAGAAACCCAGTGAAGCCTCTTTCAATGCATATTGCCATATAATCAATTAGGCACTATGCCGACCAAGCATTGTAACTTAACTAAATATCAGAAATCTCAAAAGGAGCATCCAATTATATCTCTTTGTTCTTACAACCATAACCCAATTCCAAGTCAATCTGTCCATATATCAGTTCAGTTTGACGCTAAACCTTAAATACAGAGTTAAACCACCATATTTACTCAGCCACTCAAGAGGGAAGTATTATCAAACATCAATAATAAACATTTATATATCAGTGATAAATCCAGCAATATAGAAAACAGAATATCAGGTTATACATACCCTTTTTCTCTTGCTTCTTCTTTTTTTTCTCTCTGGACAAACTTCCATCTGCTTTAGCAACACAGTCTGACTTTGTTTTTGCATATTGTATTCTCTGCACCACAATTAGTGCACTGTCAAATTCAACTTCAAGTCGAGAAAACTTTTGCATATAAAATTCATCATAAGAACACCGCCACTACTGCAAAGATGCGTTTGCAGATAAGGCATCAAGCTTTAAAGTACAATCCGTGTGTACTAGTAGATATTCTAGATTCATTGAAGAATAACTGAAATTCCCATTCATTTAAGTTCAAGAATTATAGAGTACATGATGCAGAAAAACACAGTCAAAAAGTTCCAAAACAAGAACACCACTAGTGTATGAATTCTGGCGTTATCTGATAAAATATCAAATTTTAATTTTTTATGAATGAAGCATTGAAGGGCTGCCCTTATAGATGAATGCATAGGTGATAGTGTTTAAAGCTTATCTACAGATGATTCACTCGTCAGTTGTTATTAGCTAGGTGCAAATGCATCAGGAATGTTCATAAAACATCAGTGGTCAAGTGTTTTCAGTTGCAAGATCCCAATCTCTAAGAATTCCATCTACTCATGTGATAGCTCAAGTACTTAATTCAGAGAGGGATTGTAATCTCACTGCGAATTACTCTAGTTAACTTATTTTGTGAAGATCATTCTATTAATAATAACATCAGCTCTTAGTAGAAGTACTTGCAGGAGTTGGAAGAAGGTTTTGCATGAATGGTAGCCATAACCATAAATCAAATAATTAATTTCCTAGAAAATTTCTCCTAATTCATTTTTTTCTTTTTAAGATCTAGCAGAAAGAATCACAAGATTGCAAATGTTTACATCCATTGTTTTTATGTAAATATACCATCCTAAATGGCATGATTTCCATATTGTTGGCCATTCAAATTAACATGACTTTTATTTACAAACAAATACCCACCCAACTGAATTAAGTGATTTCCTGCAGACATTTCCCCAATTTTACCAAAATTTTTACCGCATAAATGTTTGCACAATGAGATAGGAAAGCCCTTGAGAATCCAATGCAATTTTAACAGCAGTAAGCACAATGATCAAATGGAAAGAGAAGAGATAACAATTAAACTACGTTAGTATCCTTACCACATCCATTCTCAGCCTTAACAAATATAAAAAATCTACACATTCATTTTACACGACCAAGAAAGAAGACAAGCGAGTTGGACGTAATTTCAATATGTTAAATATCTAACAAGCACATGAAAAACCATATGTGAACCCCTCAATAAATATAGAGTGCATAACCAAATATAATTACTAAAAAACGCACCATAGGCTTATCATAAAGGGAAAATTTTGCATTTGCCGCACTGCATTACTTGCCGCTGTCACTTCGCTAAACACAACCCCGCTTGTCCTCGAACTTCGGCGTCTTCAAAGCGACACATCCAAATCCTCCCATATTGAGAGAATAACAATACAGGGACCTCTTCAATTCTATCAATCACAACAAGAATATCTACTTAATAACATATTACCTTGAACATTAAACATAAACCCTAAATTATGTACTCCTATTTTTATCCAACTTCTTGCAATTCCCCAACAATTCTGTACTAAAATTCAACATTTACGTCACTATAAAAATGTGAAAATCAGACAAACAGAATTTCTCAAACAACGCATTCAAAAAAAAAAATAATAAAAAAAAATTGAACGCAAACTTAAACCCAAAATTAAATACCCCATACATCTTCCTTTTTTCCCCCCAACTTCTTCCACTTCACCCAACTAGTCAGCAATAAAATTCAATACTTAAGTCACTATAAAACTGATAAATCACACAAATAGAATTTCTCAAACAATGCATTCAAAAAAAATAAAAAATAAATAAATTAAAACCCTAAAAGCATAATCTAAGTTAAGGTTATTACACCGAATTGGTAGTTAGTTTTTAAAAAGCAAAAGAGATTCGAAACATGAGGTTTAAGATTGTATAGTCTCTTGTAGTTCTGGGTTTTTTTTTTTTTTTTTTTTTAAATACCAAAAAGGAAAAGAAAAAAAAGGAGAACAAGAGAGAGAAATTACCTTCTTTTTTGATCTTTTCGTTGAGGTTTTTAATGTAAACAGTTTGATTAGGAGGAATGTCTCCAGTAACATGGTCATTCGTTCGAGCTTAAAATCCCCACAGAACCAGACCGAGAGAATGGAGAAGTTTTGTGTGGAAAGAGGAAGGAGAAGAAATGGAGACAGTCTGATTCGGACCAGGACCGAGCCCTAGCCTACCGTTTCCCAATTTGTTGGGCTTTCATTACCGAGTCTGGCCCTATTCTCGAACACTTAAGATTGAATATTGCTTAACTCTTAGAGACTTAGACCATGGGGGTTAGGCCGAGTAACTCAGGGCCGTTCGTTTATAAATCCATTTCCATTTTTCGTTTTTAAAGCTTTGTAAAATGTATATAATAACCATTCGTTTTGATATAATTTTAGTAAGGTAATGTAATCTAGTCCTTAATACAATAAACAAGAAACATGCAGTGTATAGTAAGAGTTTATTTTTAAGTGTAAAAGGAGAAGAAAAATAGAGAGAGAGAGAGAGAGAGAGAGAGAGAAGAGGAGATCTTTTACCACATCATGTTATACGTATGATATTACTATTATTAAAAATAATTTATTTAATTTCCTCTTATGAGATGCTTGCTATTAAACTCATCTATTGTTTAAAAAGTATTAAAAACATCCCTCTTATTTGGTGTTTGATGTTTTCAAGGTTTTTTTTTTTTTTTTTTATTACTTTTAGGATCGCTTGTAATTACAAGGATGTTTAATACTATCCAACGAAATAAATGAGTTTAATACTATGCGAAATAAACTCTAAAATAAAACACTTTGAAAATTGGAGCCCAAATATCATAAATAGTAAGCCAAACACACCGTCTAAAAATAATGTTTTAAGAACATGAAGTGATATGGTTCATTGTTCCTGGAAAATTCAGAAGTTGACTGCAAAATGTATAGAATTACTGAATTAGGGGTAAACTTCCACCAAACTTACAAAAAGGACAATAGATAAAGAGTAATGCTACAGACACTGAAATTTACACCGAACTTTTGTATCGAAGGATATGACAACCAGTCAGACGTGATCACGCTAGAGTTTTTGTGAATGAATGGCCGTCCAACATTTATGGACGCCCACCCATATTTAATGTACTCTCGTTTATATTATATGGACGGGTATTCATTTACCGTCCAAAAATTTTTAAAAGAAAAATAATGGACGCTCGTCTATCTTATATGGACGAGTGTATATTTACTATGGACGGACCCGTCTAAAAGATTTTAAAAGATTTTATTTTTTTTAAAACAAAAGTAGTGGAGGGGCATCCCTCTTAGATGGATGGCCGTCCATTAGATAGGAAAATATTGACTGGCCAACTTAAAATGTTGATGTGGCTTGTGGGATATGAAGCTTATCCATTAGTTGTGAAGAAGGGTCTGATGTTACTATTGATGTTGTCAGATTTGTGAAGAAGAAGAAGATTGCTTCTTTCCTTCTCATGTCTTCTCATTTCAAGAAACAAAGCCAGCTCCTCGCCTCTTTCTTTCATCACCATCTCAATTGTTTCCTTCTTCTAAACTCCAATTTCTATTTACTTTCATCATCTCTGTTCGTGGATCTGGTTTTCCGATGGTGGTGGTGGTTATAGCGGTGATTATTGCATCAGAAATAATATTCTGCCATGGAAAAAAAAGTGAAGAACCAGGTGCCATGAAAATAAAGTAAAGAAACAGGTGCTATTAAATAGGGAAATGGACAGACGTCTATCTAAGAGAATGCCCGTCCATTATTTTTTTTTTTAATTTAAACAATGGACGAGCATCCATCTAACAAGGATGCCAATCCATTCAGTAGGGACACCCGTCCATAATATATGGACAGTCATCCATGATTTTTGTTTTCAAATTTTTTTACATTAAATTATGGATGGACGTCTATTATAGGTGGACAACCATCCATATAATATGGACGAAAGTCCATTTAAAAGGAATGACCGTCTAGTAACAATAGACAATTGTCCATATTTAATGAACGACTGTTCATTCGCAAAATATTTGTTAACGTGATACATGGCTCGTCTGATTCAATGGACGCATCGTTCGACGTAAAAATTCGATGCAAAATGTCGATGTCCGTAGCATTTTTCTAGATATAAATACCCCCAAAGCCATTTAAATCATCAAATTGATTGGAATGATATAATACAACTATAGAATTGCATTTGTAGAATGAACAATATTCTAATATTTGTCAAGGCAGCAGCTGGTTTGTTACCTCCATGTAAAATCGAAAATCAAATGTATTGGAAAACCAACATCTACATAACTACAATGTTTAAAAACTCTAAAACAATTACATATCCTTGCTGAAACTAGGGAAGAAATAAAAGCAACAGTACAGAAAATAAACTCATCATTTCTTGGCAAAAGTGATAGCCATGGGATTCTGGGGGGTGATTTTGAAACCCTGAAGGGCCTGCATGGCCATGGAAGACTGAACATCATCTTCAAACTCTACAAAAGCGATACCTGGCTTCGCTTCAATCATTCGGACTTCTCTGAATCCTGGGTATTGCTGGAAGAGCATTTCAAGCATAGAGCCAGTGGTTTCGTGGGGCAAATTCTGTATGAAGAGTATATTGTTTGGTGCAACAGCTTCTTGTGAACCTGCATTTCTGAAGGACGCCTGCAAGTACACAAAATCTATCATAAGCAAACTGTTTAAGGAGCAAACTCAAGCATGCACACCTTCTCCTTTCAAAATCTGGATATTACAGTCACGGTTGATGTATTACTAGGTAGAAGTTGCAGGTGAAATCTATGGTCTATCATTCCTGTGCATGTCATCTAGAGCTTATTGGTACACTCAATGATGATCTTACAACTATCTTCTATAAACTCATTCCAGGCTCAGGCAAATGATACTCATGTGAGGTGATGTTTTAATCTTCAATAGAATTTTGAAAGTTACAGTATTCCACCACCCATCTCAGATCACAAGCACACAGAAGCATACACAGACGTACACCGGATATGAACAGTAGCATGAAAGTATAAAAATAATAGACTTACAGCTGGGCCACCATTACTTTCAACACCTGCACCATTAGCCATACCAGATTGCTGTGCTTCTTCAGTGCGTCTCTTTCGTTCAGCTGCAGATGCAAGTTAAATCAAGAAAGTTGCAAATAATACAAGCTGTCAAAACTGAAGATAAAAAATTACCAGATGTTTATCATTTTACTACAAGCTAGCGAGAGAACAAAGATATGTTTTGCCAGAATAAAGATATCAGTACAACACTTCTTTTTTTGAGGTACTTTTCAAAAATATAATTGTATTTTGTAAAATATGCAGCTCAAACACATTTTTGGAGCAAGCAGAGGTCCATGAATCATGATAAAAAATTTCTGCATGAAAAGGAATAATTGAATTGCCTTATAAGATAATGATGTCCTAACAAAAGAAAACCCAGTGAAGCCTCTTTCAATGCATATTGCCATATAATCAATTAGGCACTATGGCCGACCAAGCATTGTAACTTAACTAAATATCAGAAATCTCAAAAGGAGCATCCAATTATATCTCTTTGTTCTTACAACCATAACCCAATTTCAAGTCAATCCGTCCATATATCAGTTCAGTTTGAACGCTAAACCTTAAATACAGAGTTAAACCACCATATTTACTCAGCCACTCAAGAAAGGGAAGTATTATCAAACATCAAATAATAAAAACATTTTATATATCAGTGATAAATGCCAGCAATATAGAAAACAGAATATCAGGTTATACATACCCTTTTCTTCTTGCTTCTTCTTTTTCTCTCTTGGAACAAAGCTTCCATCTGCTTTAGCAACACAGTCTGACTTTGTTTTTGCATATTGTATTCTCTGCACCACAATTAGTGCACTGTCAAATTCAACTATCAAGTCGAGAAAACTTTTGCATATAAAATTCATCATAAGAAACACCGCCACTACTGCAAAGATGCGTTTGCAAATAAAGGCATCAAGCTTTAAAGTACAATCCTGTGTACTAGTAGATATTCTAGATTCATTTGAAGAAATAACTGAAATTCCCATTCATTTAAGTTCAAGAATTTATAGAGTACAGGTGATGCAGAAAAACAGAGTCAAAAAGTTCCAAAACATAGAACACCACTAGATGTATGAATCTGGCGTTATCTGATAAAATATCAAAATTTTAATTTTTTTATGAATGAAGCATTGAAGGGCTGCCCTTATAGATGAATGCATAGGTGATAGTGTTTAAAGCTTATCTACAGATGATTCTACTCGTCAAGTTGTTATTAGCTAGGTGCAAATGCATCAGGAATGTTCATAAAAACATCAGTGGTCAAGTGTTTTCAGGTTGCAAGATCCCAATCTTCTAAGGAATTCCATCTACTCATGTGATAGCTCAAGTATTTAATTCAGAGAGGATTGTAATCTCACTGCGAATTACTCTAGTTAACTTATTTTGTGAAGATCAGTTCTATTAATAATAACATCAGCTCTTAGTAGAAGTACTTGCAGGAGTTGGAAGAAGGTTTTGCATGAATGGTAGCCATAACCATAAATCAAATAATTAATTTCCTAGAAAATTTCTCCTAAATCATTTTTTTTCTTTTTAAGATCTAGCAGAAGAAGAATCACAAGATTCCAAATGTTTACATCCATTGTTTTTATGTAAATATACCATCCTAAAGTGCATGATAATTCCATATTGTTGGCCATTCAAATTAACATGACTTTTATTTACAAACAAATAACCACCCAACTGAATTAAGTGATTTCCTGCAGACATTTCCCCAAATTTTACCAAAATTATTTACCGCATAAATGTTTGCACAATGAGAGTAGGAAAGCTCCTTGAGAATCCAATGCAATTTTAACAGCAGTAAGCACAATGATTCAAAATGGAAAGAGAAGAGATCAAATTAAGACTACTTTAGTATCACTTACCACATCCACTCTCAGCCTTAACAAATAATAAAAAATCTACACTTTCATTTTACACGACCAAGAAAGAAGACAAGCGAGTTGGACGTAATTTCAATATGTTAAATAATCTAACAAGCACATTGAAAAACCATATGTGAACACCTCAATAAATATAGAGTGCATAACCAAATATAATTACTAAAAAACGCACCATAGGCTTATCATAAAAGGGAAAATTTTGCATTTGCCGCACTGCATTACTTGCCGCTGTCACTTCGCTAAACACAACCCACGCTTGTCCTCGAAGCTTTGGCGTCTTCAAAGCGACAACATCCAAAATCCTCCCATATTGAGAGAATAAACAATACAGGGACCTCTTCAATTCTATCAAATCACAAAACAAGAATATCTCATTAATAACATATTACCTTGAACATTAAACATAAACCCTAAATTATGTACTCCCATATTTTTATCCAACTTCTTGCAATTCACCAACAATTCTGTACTAAAATTCAACATTTACGTCACTATAAAAATGTGAAAATCAGACAAACAGAATTTCTCAAACAACGCATTCAAAAAAAAAATAATAAAAAAAAAATTGAACGCAAAACTTAAACCCAAAATTAAATACCCACATACATCTTCCATTTTTTCCCCCAACTTCTTCCACTTCACCAACTAGTCAGCAATAAAAATTCAATACTTAAGTCACTATAAAACTGATAAAATCACACAAATAGAATTTCTCAAACAATGCATTCAAAAAAAATAATAAATAAAAATAAATTAAATTAAACCCTAAAAGCATAAAATCTAAGTTAAGGTTATTACACCCAATTGTATAGTGAGTTTTTAAAAAGCAAAAGAGATTCGAAACATGAGGTTTAAGATTGATAGTCTCTTGTAGTTCTGGGTTTTTTTTTTTTTTTTTTTTTAAATGACCAAAAGGAAAAGAAAAAAAAAGGAAGAACAAGAGAGGAGAAATTACTTCTTTTTTGATCTTTTCGTTGAGGTTTTTAATGTAAACAGTTGATTAGGAGGAAGTCTCCAGTAATCATGGTCATTCGTTCGAGCTTAAAATCCCCACAGAACCGAGACGAGAGAATGGAGAAAGTTTTGTGTGGAAAGAGGAAGGAGAGAAATGGAGACAGTTGATTCGGACCAGGAACGAGCCCTAGCCTACCGTTTCCAGATTTGTTGGGCTTTCATTACCGAGTCTGGCCCATATTCTCGAACACTTAAGATTGAATATTGCTTAACTCTTAGAGACTTAGACCATGGGGGTTAGGCCGAGTAACTCAGGGCCGTTCGTTATAAATCCATTCCCATTTTTCGTTTTTAAAAGCTTTGTAAAATGTATATAATAACCATTCGTTTTGATATATTTTTGAAGGTAATGTAATCTGTCCTTAAATACAATAAACAAAGAACAATGCAGTGTATTAGTAAAGAGTTTATTATTAAGTGTAAAAGGAGAAGGAAAAAGAAGAGAGAGAGAGAGGAGAGAGAGAGAGAGAGAGAGAGAGAGAGAGAGAGTGCTTGAATTTTATTAAGTGCTTTTATGCATTTATCTCAACTATAAAAGCTCTTATTCATAGTCTCAAGAGAAAGTATTAAAATAGTTCATTCAATCTGATTGAAGACAAAGAGCCACCAAGCAATCCAGGTAAGATCCATCTTTACAAGAAGTTTTATCTTTGTTAGTGTTGATTTTTCTTTCAAGCTCGAAGAATTGCGAGATTTAGTCGACCTAGAACTAGCCCGACTCTACGATTGTCCGACCTAGAAAAAGCTAATCTCTACCAATCTAAATTGTCAACTAATTCACAGATAACTTCAGATCCCGGATATCTCCGAAAGGATCAAATCGACATCAATCTTTGCGCAATCATATTGATCAATCGCGGAGAATATGGAATTGCATTCCAAAGTTATTTGTAATCCCTTTATTTTAGCTATTTCCTTTGTATAAAATCTGTATATAAACCACCTCAATGATGAGAAAGGGTTAAAATCATTCTAGGACTATATTGTAAGCTCTCATAGCAAACAAAAACAATGGACATAGGCTCAAGAATTAACTAGCCGAACTACTTTAAAAACTCTTTGTCATTTTCTTTACTGTAATTATTTATTCATACTGGTTACCCATAATCATGAACATCAGTTCCGATCCTGTCAAAGTCGATTAGATTACTCTAGTTGCATTAGAAAGAGGGTCTCTGCCAAAATCTCATAATTTTTAGCAAGTAATCCTAGTGACCTGATCACTCCACGGCCCACAATGGTGCATACAAGATCAAAAACCACCATCGAAAACCACGACAACTTGGAAACCCACCACCAGGAGTTGTAACAAGAAGCTGCTAGGTGTCGACCACCAGTGTCGCAACTCAACAAGCACAAATAACCAGGGAGCAGGGATGTGAAATCCTGAGAATGGCCAACTGGTGGAAATGATTAGAATAATGGTTACACAGGCGGTGCAACGAAACGTGGTTAAGCTAAGAAATAGGAACCAATCGCATAGAACCTTGACCAGCCACACTTTACCAATATCACCCAACGGTTAGATTCAGCTGGTAACCAGTCTGGTTCATCGACAATGAGGGTTGCCGACACCCTCGACGTCATAAAGTACCCTCCGCTCATGAGCATGAGTCCTGCGGGCAAACTAACCCCGGAAGCGGACTAGGAAAATAGCCAAGAGAGAAAATGAACATAATGGTCGCCTATGAGAGCTCAGCGTGCCTGTCGGTATCCCTAGCGTCAGCGTGCTGGTTTTAACCCACGCCTAGGCAGGTTCAGATCTCGTAAGCTCGCAAGGCGAGTCATGTGTGCCAATCTAGCAATGATTGACGTTCCAGTTATAACCAACGTCGTGAGCAACGCACTGACGAGCTGATAGCAATTACTATCCCAACCATCATGACTAACCTCGGCATCAATGCACATAATGGAGGGGCTCACAAGCAACAAATTTGCGAACCACATGCTCGAGGTAAGGCTGAACAAAGCCAATCAAGGCAATCCTCACAATAAAGACTTGGATCGGATGCAAAAAATGTTCGATGATCTAAGAGCTCGTCAAAACAATGCAGCGGAAGAAATGGTGAGCTCTCCTTCACAGAAGAAGTTCGCCAGGCCCTACTCCCCTAAGGATTCAGGGTACCTGAAAGTAGGTTTGGTGGGAGAGGAGATCCCAAAGACACCTCGACACTTTCAATGACGATGGAGCTGCACTAGGTTTGTGATTTGGCAAAGTGCCGCTGCTTGTGGTCATTGGTAAGGGATGCCAAGAGGTGGTACAAAAGACTCAAGGCGAACTCCATAGTTCTTGGCAACAATTCTCCTCGTTGTACTTGCAACAATTCTCAGCGAGGAGATAGTTCACAATGCCACTCAACTACTGAGCAACATTCGTCAGGAGAGAGATGAAACATTGACCTCGTATTTAACAAGGTTCCAGAATGAGCAGGCAAATGTTGCAGATCCATTTGAAGAGTCAATCGAACTTTACTAATGGGCATCATGCCGCAAACGGAGTTGTGGAAAGAGCTCCAAAGTGAGATTGTAAACCCCACCAATACGTCTAAGGGTGAAATAGTCTTTTCTTTTATTTGTTAAGTTAACTACCATGCACATGACTTAGGGGTAAAGTGGTAAAAGAATGATGAAATTTGTTGGCTTGACAAGAGGATTAAGGAGTAATTAAAAGACATTTGTTAAGGGCAAAAAGGGAAATAAATTATAGGACATTAAATGCAAAAGACAAATGTCAAATGAATAATTCTTTTGCAAAAAAGAAAAAAAAAAGATATTAGGTGGTATGAGTCGGCCAACAATGTTTCTACCACTTTTCTTTATCTTCTTCAAGTTTTCTACATCTTCCATAATTTTCTCAATACTCATTAAATTCAAGTCTCTTAGTTGCAATCTCTCACGGATCTTATATTTTTCATTTATTAAGGTATAGGAGGTAAAGGTCAACTTCTTATCTTATTAAATATTTGTATTTCACAGCTATTGTAAGTTTCCTATAATTTATGTTAGGAAAAGGGTCAATTGGAGATAAGGAGGAGGAAATTTGCAAAGGAGTGTGGTTTCTTGACATAAGGTAAGGGAAACCTCCCTTTAAAGGAAATAAGAATTAGGTTTCTAGGTTTAGTATTAGGGAACTTAATTCTTGTCACACAATAGCAATTGAACTTGGTTTGATGCTATAATTGATGGATTTATATGTGAATGTAAAAACATTGAGTTGATGACAATCAATGGAAGCAGTTGTGACATGAGTTTTTAACATATTACAAGGGAGGTTATTATTGATCTTTTAACATATTTTCACAAGGGAGAATGGTAGGAAAGGTTAGGGAGTAAGTGGAGGTAAATAGGGAAGGAAAAGCCCTAAAATAGGCATGTTACCATGGTTGCCTTGTCACAGCCATGACTTTCTGAGTAATTTTTGGACATCTTAACGATTGAACTGGATTAAGACATAAACATAAAAGTTGTAACCCTATCTCTAAGCTTAAATGGACCTAAGACATATCAATCTGATGTGTATAACTCAAGTTATGCCTTCTTGAATCTGACCTGTGCAGAATGACTATCTCTAAAGTGCTTCTAATGTCTTAATTTATTTTTAGCCTAATAATCTAGGATTGATTCCAAGTATGGAAATGATGTTTAAAGGGTTTTTAAGTATGTTTGAATGAGTGATCTTTATGATTATTTAATGATTGTATGAGCATATATAGTTGATGTAATGAATGACCATGAGGTTATGTGTAATATGTTATGTATTACCCAATTATGAGCTTGTGTATGTATAAACAAGCCTAAGTATGATATGTTCTATGAATTTGTTATGCATCCACAAAATGGTCATGATGAAATGATATGTTCATATATGGAAAGTGTATGTTTTTTTAAGAATGAAGCATGTCAAGCATATTAATGATGAAAAAAGGGGGACTTGATCCTAAGTTTGAGCAAAATGCTTCCAAGGTACATAGACATGCATTTTTGTGAAGGATAATGATTTGTAAATTTTATGGAAGATGTTGGCATGGTATGGGGAACCTGAGCTCACTCATGCACATGTCTAGACCAAAAGAAATGAACAGTCCATAGCGTGCATGACCATGGGGACTGTGTTATAAGTTAAGGTTAGCTCATTGGCCAAAGGTTCCGTAATCCATGCCTCAGCTTAGTTTGATCGGTAGACATTAAAAAGGTTTTCAAAGAAAAACTGTATTTATACATGCATGACATTGATGTGCATTATTCATAAACATTAAAGGAAAGCATTGCATAAATCATATTATGCATTATGATATGGATGAAAATGCTGTGTTATATTACTTTTATGTTATTAATGTTTGGTTCATGTACAAGTAAATAAGATGCTTCCTAAGTTTAAGAATGTTACATAGAGTTAAATGATCAATACCCTTACTGAGTGATTAGCACTCATTTCCCTAGTTTCCATGTTTTGCAGGTAATGGCTAAAGCAGTAACGACGAGCGGCAGTCAAGGAGGCTTGGGGGCATGCATGTTTTTGTTCTAACTAAACTTATGATGTTATATAAAGGATGTTGCTTTTGAATTTAATTTATATAGTTTAATGTTTATAATCTAAGTTTTATGAAATAGTAAATATGTTTTGCTTATAAATGATGGGAGATAATTTATATTTGCTTCCGCTATTAAACAATTGATGTTGTTGTTTTCTTTAAACCATATTTTTCATATATAGTTATGTCTTGATAGGTTGAGCAAGAAAGTAATTTTAATGAGAAGAGAAGTTTTTATTTATCTATTTTCATATAGTACATGTTTGTAACTAGGATTTATGATTTAAACTACACAACCTTCCAGGCGTGAATTCTTTAATTTTCTATCCTAATGGAATACTTAGAAGGTACCTGGCTGGAGGGGGCTGTTATAAAGACCATGTGAGCCTAGCAAGGTTTTACCAGATGGCTGCCAAACATCAACGAATAGAAAGCTTGCTAGTCGCCTTAGCTAAAAGCTCGCCAATAAGAACCTTAGACAAGTGACAAGATCACCCAACAGACAAGCGGAGGAGCCAAGACCGTAATGAGAAGGATCGAAACAGGTCCTAAAAGAGACAGAGAATAGATAACTGCAGGAACAGGCAACCTTTCCTGCGATATGCAAAATATACCCCCCCTCTCACGCAAGACATAACTCATATATATGAGGTCTCTCATGAGGCGAAGAGACTACCTGCTCTAGAAAGAATGATGAGGGCTTTGGCCAGAAGAGATCGGCAAAAATATTACCAACACCACTAAGACATCAGGCACAATACCAACGAGTGTTGAGCTTTAAAAGATGCTAGCAAAGATCTGATAAGGAGGGGCCACCTAAAAGAATTTGTTAAGGACACACCAGCTCACAAAAATACCGGCGAGCAAAATAACCAGATCTAATAAGCCCCAGTAAATGGCAACAAAAAAGTTATGGTAGGCATGATATACAGGGGTCTAGATATTGTAGGGAGCTCAAGGCGCTCTCACGAGCAATATGCTCAAGAGGCCAAAACAGACTCGGTCACCCAAGTAATGAGCTGTGAATAGAAGCTGCCGAAGTGGCCTAGGCAAGAGAACAAGGTGATAGGATTCATAATAGACAAGTGTGGAGAATCTCCTTGCCATAATTATGATGCGATAGCGATCGCAGCCAGGATCGGTAATGCAAGAGTGCTAAGGGTGATGATCGACAATGGAAATGCAGTGAACATCATTTTCTTATGAGCTTTCCGAGAAATAAGGTTCACAGAGAGAGACTTGAGGGCGTGCCCATCGCTACTCTATGGATTCATCAGGGATATTCTAGTCCCTAAGGGAATGATCGACTTATTTGCAACTCTAGGGGTAGAACCCAAAATCAGGACAGTGATGACAGAATTCTTAGTGGTGGACTGCTCGACCACATACAATGCTATCCTTAGAAACCGATCTTGGATGATATGAGTATAGTCACTTTAGTGCGCTACCACACAATGAGGTTCCCGACCCCAGGCGGGGTCACGACAATCAAAAGCTATAGAAAAGAATCTCGAGAATGTTACAACCGGGCCAATAATGCTGTATTAAAATGGCTGCTCCCGAGAACAATGGTCATTGCAGATTTCGAGCCACACCTCGGACCCTTTGAGGATACTATTGATCCTCACATCCATAGGAAAGAGTCGCTGCAGGGCCAACAAAAGAGCTGTGAGAAATATCTGTCAATGAGGAATACCCAACTCGCATGCTAAAGATCGACAATAGTTTGAGCAAAGAAATAACCAACAGTCTAGTAAGGTTTCTGAAGAAAAACCTCGATCTGTTTGCATGGGTGCATGCAGATATGGTGGGGATTATCCTCGAGGTAATATGCCATAGATTGAACATCGACCTTATAGCTCGACCAATAAGACAAAAAAAGAGATCTATGGATGCAGAGCGCTCTGAAGCACTTAATGATGAAGTTAACAAACTCCTGAACATCAATATCACCAAAGAAGTGAAATACCTAGATTGGCTCTCCAATCCAGTCCTGGTGAAGAAGTCGAATGGCAAGTAGAGGACTTGCGTTGACTTCACAGATTTGAATAAAGTTTGTCCCAAAGACAACTTTCTATTACCTCGGATCGACCCGTTAGTAGATGCGATAACCGAGAACGCACTACTCAGCTTCATGGATGCATAACCAAATCTCGATGTATCAGCCCAATGAAGAACACACCTCATTCATTACTAATTTATTATAACAGGGTTATACCGTTTGGCCTAAAGAATGCTGGGGCGACCTACCAATGCTTGGTGAACAAGATGTTCATCGACCAAATCGGCAAGACAATGAAGGTGTACATCAATAACATTATCGTCAAATCAAAGGTCGCCGAAAGCTACATTGAGCATCTGGGGGAAAATGTTTGACGTCCTTAGGAAATACAAAATGAAACTCAATCCTTTGAAGTGTGCTTTTAGAGTAAGCTTGGGAAAATTTTTAGGTTTCTTGGTCAATCATCGAGTTATCGAAGCCAACCTAGAGAAGATTCAAGCTCTCCTAGACATGAAAAGCCCAACCAGCATAAGGCAGGTACATAGCTTGACAAGACGTGTGGTCGCACTTAGTAGGTTTGTTTCCCGAGCCACAGACAGGTGCTTACCATTCTTTGAGACCTTGAAGGGGAAGAAGGGTTTTAGTGGACAAATGAGTATGAGAAAGCTTTCTAGGAATTGAGAAAACATCTGGGACAACCTCCTTTGTTATCAAAGCCCATCTAGGATGAGTCACAATTGCTATATTTATTGGTATCTAAGTTCGTGATTGGCGCGACTTTGGTACATGAGAAAAGGGGAATGTAGTGGCTGGTATATTATGTGAGCAAGAGATTGCTCAAGGCAGAGACAAGATACCCCGAGATGGAGAAGCTTGCCTATGCACTAGTCATCACCACTTAGAAGCTGCGGCCCTATTTCCAAGCGCACTCCATACGTGTGCTGAGAAACTTTCTATTGAGAAAGATAATGCAAAAGCCTGAGGCATCAGGCAGATTGATCCAGTGGATAATGGAAATGAGTCAGCATGATATCAAGTATATCCCGAGAATGACAATCAAAGGTTAGGCTTTCGCAGACTTCATTTCAGAATTCTCTTATCAACTAGAAGGAGAAGTAAGCCCGCCAGAGGCAAGCACCTTAGAAGGAAGCGAACAACAGATGCTAAAGTTTGACGATCTATGGTAATGGATTCTGTATGTAGATGGGTCTTCAAATGAGAAAGGGGCAAGAGCTGGGCTCTTGCTCGAAAGTCCAAAAGGAAACCCGATCAAGGCTGTGGTTAGATTCAGGTTTGCTACCTCCAACAATAAAGCTGAGTACGAGGCATTGCTCGTGGGGATCTGCCTCACCAAGGAAATGAGGGCAGAGTCCATTAAGATTTATAGTGAACCCCAGCTAGTAGCCCATTTGATTATCGGGGAATATTAGGCAAAGGAGGACAGAATGACATCTTATCTTCGGCAAGTGAAATTCGAGCTCGAGCAGTTCAAATCTTTCACTATTCTTCAGATCCCAAGGGAGAAGAATTCAGTGGCCGATCGCCTAGCCTTTGCAATGAGCCAAGAGAAGACTGATTTAATACCAGTTAATTCCTCCCAAGTCTAACTATCCTTGCTTCACAGGAACCAGTCTTAGTAATATGGCAGAAATACAATTAGATGGATGCAATAATTGCCTACTTAAGAGATGGAACAGTCCCTAAAGGAATAAATAAAGCCAGAACACTCCGAGCAAAATCAACTCGATACACGTTCATCAATGGCAAACTGTATAAGTTTGGATACAATTCACCGCTTTTGCAATGTATTAACTATGAAGACGCAGACTATGTTCTGAGAGAGATCCATGAAGGCATCCATGGGAACCATTTATGAGGTAGATCTCTAACAGACAAAGTGCTTCACCAGGGCTATTACTGGCCAATAGTTTTCGACGATATGACAGGCTACATGTGCAGATGCGATAAATGCCAGAGGTTCGCAGAAGTTCCATAAGTCAACTACTTTGACAAGCGCCTGGCCATTTGCAATTTGGGGCATCAACCTGATAGGCCTCTTGCCTCAAGGAAAATGGGGCATTAAGTTCGCAATGGTTGTTGTGGACTACTTCACTAAGTAGGCAAAAGCTGAGCCTTTACCTACCATCACATTGAACAAGCTAAAAGATTTCATCTACAAAAACATCATTTATAGATTTGGAATCCTCCACACTATAATAACCAACAATGAAAAATAGTTTGACAGTGAGGACTTCAGAATTTTCTACTAACGGCTTGGTATTAAGAAGAGCTTTACCGATGTTTACGGCCTCAAGCTAATGGTCAGGTAGAGATTATGAACAAAGTGATCAAGCACATCAGTAAGAAGAAACTTAATGCTCTGAAGGGAAGATAGGCTGAGTAATTGCTCGAAGCTTTATGGTCTTACAAAACGATAGCTAGAAGCTCGATAGGAGAAACCCCGTTCTCTTTATCATACGAGTGTGAAGCAATGGCCCCAGTTGAGGTGGGGATTAGTTCATTGAGGAAGGAAGTTTTTAACAAAGAAACAAACAAAAATCTTATCCAACTTAGGCTAGACCTAATCGAAGAACATCGAGCCAAGTCTCAACTAAGGCTTGCCTCATATCAGTAGAGAGCCAGACAAAACTTTAATACCAAAATCAAGAACAAGGACTTTGAAGTGGGTGACCTAGTCCTCAACAAGGTTGTTCAGGGTACACAAAACCTGAACTTGGGGGCACTTGGGCCCAAACGAGAAGGTCCATTTAGGATCTCCGAAAAGCTCGCACCAGGAACCTTTCACCTAGAACGCCTCAATAGCAAAACTATATTACGAGCCTAGAACACCGAGCATCTGCAAAGGCATTACCAATGAGTAGCTCGAGTTCTAATTATGTTTTATTTTCTCTCAAACATATATTCTAAGGTTGCTTATGGCCAAAAAAATTTATCAATAAAAAGAGGTATTATTCATGAACTTTCTTTGTTTGTCATTCTTTGTTTATTGTTTATTGTCTTTTGTTTCAAAAATCACGACCTACGTGATCGCATCCAAAAATTCAGAGTCAAGAGTTCGAAAAAAGGCAGTTAGCTCAATAAGCCACGCCAAAATCTAACTCATTGAGGGTGAAATTCTCCAAATCGACAAAGTTACACTTTGTACCCAAATCGAAATTCTCCAATGATAAGCCGTACTGAAGGCTAACTTTGTACCCAATGCTCTCTGCATTCCAACTCAGAAAGCTGATATGAACCTGGTATCTCTATCTGATACGATCGTCTTGGGTACTCCATGTAATCTCACAATCTCTTTGACATATAATTGCCCCAATCGAAATGCATCTATCTTATCCGTCATAGGTAGAAAATGAGCTATCTTGGTCAATCTATCAACCACCACCCAGATTGCATTATATCCTTGCTGAACTTAAAGAAGGTCCATAATGAAGTCCATTGAGATATCTCCCTTCCATTTAGGAATCTCTAAGGGTTGGAGTAATCTGATGGTCTCTGATGCTCTGCCTTTACTTGTTGAACGGTAAACATCTGGCAACATAATCGGCAATGTCGTTTTCATACTGACCACCAATAATTTTCTTCACATCTGATAATCTTTACACTCCCAGGGTGGGTGTATAAAGTGTATTGTGTGCCTCACTAAGGATTTTATTCTTAGTTCATCACTTGAGGTACACTATTCTATCTCTAAACATCAGTGCCCATTGACTATTTTAAATTCTGTGTCTTTACCTCTATTATCCGTTGGCGGATTATCTTGCAGGATCATCTTTACCCTGTTTCATCTTGATCTCCTCACCAAAGGGGTTTGATCTCCATTTAGGCCAATCCTCATTTGATCACAATTTCATCATTCTTGGAGGATCTCCTGCTGTAATTGTCCCTGTATAGTGATTTGAGATAAAGAGACTTTTCTACATAAGGGCATCTGCTACTGCATTAGCTTTCCTGGATGGTATCTGATGTCACAGTCATAGTCTGTCACCAATTTCACCATCTCCTCTGTCTCATATTCAACTTTTGAGTGAAGAAATACTTCAAACTTTATGGTCAGTGTATATGTTGCATTTCACTCCATACAAGTATTGTCGCCATATCTTTAAAGCAAAAACCCTGCTGCAATTCAAGTCATGGGTAGGATATCTGCTCTCATAGTCTTTCAATTGTCTAGAGGCATAAGCAATCTTCCTTGCTGCACAACACTGCTCCTAAACCATTGTGGGAGGCATCAATGTAAAATCATAATCAATGCCTTCTTTTGGCAATGTAAGAATTAGAGCGTAGTTAATCTTTCTTCAACTCCTGAAAGCTTTGCTCGCATTCATCTGTCCATTGAAATGGTACTTCTTTCTTGGGAAGAGCTGTAAGTGGTCGGGTATCTTTGCAAAGCCTTCCACGAACTTCCATAATACCCTGCTAAGCCCAGAAAACTTCTAACCTCTTTCACTGTCTTTGGCCTCTGCCACTCGAAACAACGCTTCTACTTTACTAGGATCCACTGATACACCATCTTTAGAGATCACATGACCCAAAAAGGTAACCTGATCCAACCAAAACTCACATTTTGAAAATTAGCATACAGCTGTTTCTCTCGCAATCTTTGTAACACAAATCTCAAGTGCCCGCATGTTCTTCTAAAGTCTTGGAATAAACTAGGATATCATCATAAAACACCACTATGAACTTGTCAAGGACATCATGAAAAACTCTGTTCATCAAGTCCATAAAAATTGCAGGTGCATTAGTCAATCCGAATGGCATCACAACAAATTCATAATGCCCATACCTTGTTCGGAAAGCCGTTTCGGTATATCTTTTAGCCACCTAACCTGATGGTATCCTGACCTTAGATCAATTTTTGAAAACCAGTTCACGGTAATCGATACACATCCATAGACCTATCCTTCTTTTTCACAAATAGAATTGGAGCACCCCTGGAGAATGACTCGGCCTGATAAAGCCTGCCTAACAACTCTTGTAACTGCTTCTTCAATTCTTGGAGCTCAGCTAGGGCCACATTATATACCCTGGTTGTCGTGCCTCAACTACAGGTACTGAAGTGTGCAGAACCAATGGGACAATCTCTAGCAATATGACCTGGCTGGCGGCACCTGAAACAAATATTGGTACTAGACATTCACCCCGGTGTCTTCTCTGAAATTTTTACAGTAACTGACCTCACCTTTCCTGTTGGCCCTTTTTCTTCATGTCCTTCCTGTTGGCTTTAGGTAAGACTCCTTTCTTGCCTTTACCTTATCGTCTTTACCAACAACTGTTCTGCACTACTGGATTGGCCAAGCTGGAGAGGACTACTTGCCACTGTTGGGAAAGAGCTAATTTGGTCTCTTCTGTAAGTACACCTTGCTCTAATGGCTCTAGTGAGTGCTTCACTATATGTTTGGGAGGGTTGATGACCTGACATACATCTCTGGCAATAGGGGGATGAAGTCCCCCCACAAATCTCCCCAATCGGGTCTGTGGTGTACTGACCAGTGTGGGTGCAAACTTAGCCAGGAGTTGAACTTGATTGAATACTCTTTGACTGTCATATTTCCTTGTTGGACTAATAAATTCTTGTAGTTTGAGGATATCATGTCTGTTGTCCGGTACTGCTCCTCAAACAATTCCTTAAACCCTGACCAAGTGGAGTGGGTGGTATCTTGAGTCTACTCCATAAGTCCCACCATGTCATAGCATCTCCTCTCAATAGGTACGTAGCATACCGGATCTTTCTTGATCTGTCATAGGAAATAGAGCAGTAGCTTTCTCCACAACAACTGATCCATTATTCGGCTACTACGAATCATTAGTGCCACTAAATTCTGGAGGCTGATGTTTACTTGGAGGCCATAAATTGGTTCAATGCTGTTGGGGCAAACATTGCTTCTAGAGTACTGTCCTACTGCTTGACTTGGTACCACATTGGTTGTCACTATTGTCACCGGAAGCACTTGTACTTTCCGATGGGGTTCTCCTTAAAGCTCTATTAAACGCCTCTTGAATCATACGCCCAATGCATGTTGCAACATCTAAACCCGGAGTGCTTGAAGTAGCAGCTGCTGGGTTAGGAGCTTCAGGTGCAGTTGGAACATTTGTGCATTTGAACATCACGCGACCTGGATCTATCTCTTGGTTTTCCTCATATTTATCCCTTTCACAGTCACACATAATGTTAATCATCTAATCAATCCTTACATAATAGGTAACATACTTACAGCGATCGGACAACTTGAGCAGCAGAACTTTACATGAGGGATTGTCATCAACTCTATAAATGCCTGACTCCGAAATAGAAACCATCTAAAACACCCCTTTTTAAAGTAAAAAAAACTACTTGCTCTGATACCAAATGTAAAACCCCCCTCCAGTCAGGTATCCTCTGAATATCCCTCAATGAGAATCCCGAGGATACATGTCTGGAGAACGAGTTGTATTAGAAAAAATCTATATAAGGATAATATCCAAAACATGCATATAAAATGTCACGCAGGATCCAAAATATAATTTACAAACTTTAGAAAATACACAATCAAAACATATTTATAGGGTGGAAGCTTCAAAGGTATTTCTCAATATTTATCATTTACATTATTTACATCAAGATAAAAACATCGAGATGACAATAAATCATCTCCCCTCACGTGTAGTCCCGCTGTCTCTAGTATCCCTCGCTTCTAGTCTACCTGCAAAGCAATCAACAAAGAAAGGGTGAGCGCTAATGCTCAGTAAGGAATGATCTATTCATTCTGAATGTACTATTTGATCTTTATTTAAACATATCTTTATACACATCACTTATCTTTTACATCTAGGGATACTTCCCCTTTTATTACTAAGTCATATGCTTTTCATCATTTTATCCATGGCTAGATAAACATCAATGTGTACACATACAAATAAGTATGAAACATAGTACACCACACCATGTCATGACATAACATCTAAAACATCTAACATGAGTATAAATCATCTCATGATGTAATAACATCATAACTCAGTAATGCAACTAAATGCATATGAAACATTTAACGTCTAGCCGATCGGACTTTTCTTAGCATCTTAAGCATTCATATCATCTAGCCTCAAATTTCATCTAGGCTCATATCATCAGGAGGCGTGCTACGCGTTATTTAGCATCTAAAGCATATACATCTTTCCTCAACCGGTATACGAGGATATGCTTACGCGTTTTCCATCATGTCTATATGCATCTCTGTCATGTCTATGCATCTCTAACACTTATAGGCATTAAATACATATTGGTGAGCTTAATACTTTTATCATCTATGGATTATCAACCCATTTACATACCTCTGCCACATACATCATCTTAAAACAGTATTACATTGCATCTTCATGCCATTTCATAACATTAATCATGCATTGACATCATGACCGTATATCTTTCAAAGATCATCTAACTAATGGGTAAACATTAGTACATGGCATAATTACAATATACATTAATAATCAATTCATAATCATAAGAAATTGATTAGTGTAAATCTTAAACTTTAATAACCAGTTTAGTTCAGGCCATTTTCCATCCTTCTCTCAAACGAATTGGCTCTTGGCATAAACATAAAAGTTATAGGTCTGTGTCTTAGCTTTTAATGCTTCAAGAATCATCTCATATCGGTTTTATAACTCAAGTTATGGTCGAAATACGAAGCAGGGTTAACAAAACCCCTAAGCTCACTAAATCCGAATTTCATATTAACTATGCCACACAATTCCTATTGACATTAACCAATAGGTTAACTATGGATCAAATAAACTCCCCTTAATAGCTTTAACATCTTAAAGAAAGTGTAAAATCTCATTCCCATAACCATCCATTATGCTATACATTGTAAGCTAATGCAAACAACACATCAACACTTCTAATAGCAACCATTCAACCACATGTGGCCCCATACTACAAAGTTTTGCCACAATCAGCATCTACACTTCCTTTTCTCAATCAAACATAACAACTCATAAAACATAAATAGCCATAACTTCATGTATAATGAATTCAAGGCAATAAGTAGAATAAATGAGTTCAACTACACTTGCCATCAACTAATTCTATGCCTTAAAGTTTAATTTAAGGTTTCATAAAAATCTACAAACCCTAACATAAACCCTAAAGTCATGGGAGGTTCTTCCTTACCTTTTTAAAGACTTTCTCCAACAAATCCTTTGCCTTTGACTTCTTTTACACCTTAATCCTTCATATATAACATTAACCTCAATATCTACTTCAAATCTTCAAATCACATCAAAACTAAAGTTTTTAATCCTTACCTTAAACCCTTCAAATTGAAGATCCAAGGCTCCTATCTGTCTCCTTGAAAAATTATGCAAAAATCCTTGAAAAACTAGAGAAAGAAAACTGTTTCAGGAAGATTTGAGAGAAAATGGAAGAAATGTTGAAGAAATGCTCTCTTTTGGCTTGAACGAAATTCATCTCATTTATAGGAAAATATTTCATTATTTTCCCAAAAATGCAATTGGCCCAATTATTTTAATTGTATAACTCATAAGTCCTTAATTCTTCATATAAGGGCATTTTGGTCATTTCACACACTGACATAATTATTACTAATTAAGCCATTAAATGCAATGAAGCCTACTCATCCTTGACTTTTTCAATGCTTACCACTAGGCACAAAACCATTTTGCCCTAAGCCTCTTTGTGGATAATTGATTCATACCGTTCCAAATGAATTGACTATTTTGCCCTTAGTTAGATTTTATGCTTTTTAACATAAAATTAACATCTAAAGGACTATTTTGAGTTAGGAACATACTTTGATATCTGGGTATACATACCATCCTTGATGAGTGTCCTCCAATATGGGTAATACTTATCATAGAGGAGGTACTTGCCACATAAGCCTAAAAAGGAAAAGTGAAAGTCAGCGAGGAATAAAGAATCATATGTTAAAAAAAAAAAAAAAAAAGGGGGCGAACTACTGATACTTTTGCCATATAGCTACACACCCAAGCCAGCAATTAGAGGGGAGACGAATCCTAATACCCACGAAGGTTCACGGGGTAATAACATCTCTAGCCACTGCGGCCCAGATGCTAATGTTCTTGGGGAACTAGTCGATTAATGCATCGACTGCAGCTCGAGTTTCCTCATCCATCTTTACGTCTCCCTACTGAGGCGAGCTTGGTTTGCTTCCCATGGGAATGACAGCTTCGCCTGTGAGGATAGATTTTTTCTTGGCCAAGTTCTTGGCCGCAGATTTCTTTGGGTTGCCAACTTGCCCTGTGATCCCCTCGCTCAAGCCACCTAGTTGTTCGACAACCTGTTGTTTTCCCGAGCCCCCCTGCAGCTAGGTTGAGTTTTTCTTGCCCAAGCTATCATACTACTCAGGCTCTTTTTGCTTCCTTGAGCCTCCAGTTGGCTCGGAAGTCTTCTTCGTCAGCCACTTTTGGGGCTCGGGGGCACTTCCCCATTTCGCACTTAGGCCTTCCCCAAGCTCGCCCCTGCTTCACTTAAGAGTAGATGTGAGGCATCCTACCCAGTCGTTCCAGCAGCATCGGTAGGCTGCTTCTTCGCCAGAGTAATCGGTGGCTCCCTGGCAACCGCGGAAGTTGCCGCTTTCTATTTCAGGCCCTTTAGTTTCTTAGCCCACATTTCTATGAAAGGAAAAGTGTGAGCCAGTGAACACTTTATCTTTTCTAAAGATGGTAATAAAATTGGCGTTGTCCTCACAAAAGTCGTATGCCCTCAAGCGAGGAAGTGAGATAATCTCGTTGATGTTACGCTTCTTGTTATAAAGATCTTCTTGTTATAAAGATCGTTGAAGCGCTAAAGCCTCTATAAGCTCATCGTGGGAGAAAATTCTGTTTGATGTTAACTAAAAAGCAAAGAAGTTTGGTTAGTTCAGCCATCAAGCTTAAAAATAGTCTTCGTACACACTGGGGGTCGAAGTCTTATTAGCTTTCGAAGCAAAAACGCCGATCTTCGTGGCCTCATAAAAGAAAAACTGAGAGTCTCAATCCAAGACCTTCTTTGGAATGTTGACCAGACCACTGAAATGTACCTTCCTCACCTTAGAGTGGTAGTACATCTGGTCTTGACCTTTCTTTAATCTATACAAATGGACGAGCTTCTCAATAGATGGCTCACCCAACTCGGCTATTTGGTATGTTATGTACAGACCTACGATTATGACGTATGAGTTTGCAGACAGCTAGAGAGGGATAATGTCGAATCGTCTCAAAATGTTATCGATGAAATGGTGAGAGGGAATAGACATCCCAGACTTGAAAAGGCACTCAAAGATTGCTACACAGTCAGTGGGAGGATTCTTCCTAGAGAAGCTTCCCGAAACCTTCAAGTTGAGTTGAGACGCATAAGTCTCATTTATGCGCCTAAGATCCTTGGCATCAATCGATGATTGTAGTTCCTTCCACAGCCTGTGAATTGGAGATCTTCTTGACTGAGCGACCTCCACAAAAGCATGATCAAAAGAGCTTGCCACATTAGGGTCCGAGCTCCATGCGATTATCACCTTAGAAACCTCGAGGATTCTGTCCTCAAGAATTGTCGAACCAGTCAAAGAATTGAACATGCGATCAATGGTTTGGCTGCTTGATGAAGACATGACTATATCTCGTCTCTTGGTACCTTATACATAAGCGAACATATGTTAGAGCTCGAAAAACTCAGCGACCTATCTACACTCTGCTTTCAGTTTAGACACCCAAGATAGCTCGCATCAGACAACAAATACACATGACCTACCAAGGAATCTGGTGGTCACCAAGATAAACTCCTCTTAAACCCAAGACTGCCAAAAACACACTCAAACACCCTAACAAAACCCTAAAAGACTCAATGTGGCCACGACAATGGCCACCGACAACTACGAAAATGAAGAAAACAACTAAAGAAAAGGAAAAGAAACCTTATCAGAATAAGAGAATAGGAAGAACTCACCGGAAACGCACCATGAAGATGAAGAAGCAGTAACAGAATAAGCAAGAACGCTTGAGAATTTTTGCAAGGTGTGTAAGATTCATGATGAGTTTACCCGCTTTTTTAGTGGTTTGTATGGAAGACAAAAGGGCGGGGTTCAATCGTAGCCATCTATCTATAGTGAATATCAACCCTCCATTCGTTAAGCAATCTCAACCCTTGGACGTGGCCACATGTCAATCATCCACGAGGGGCGATCAACCGTCAGACTGCCACAATCATAACTATCACCGCATGTTGCCTCAACTTCGCGCGTGGACAATTATAGTCGCCCACGCGCCACGAAAAATAACTGCCAAAGGCTGCCATATTTAATGCTACATGATCGCATGGAATTTACACAAATACCCTTTCTTTTCAAATTCTAAGTTTGTCAAGAATGTCACAAAAGAGAAAAGGTCAAGTGTTGAGTACATTGACTAGGGATGAGTCCGACTCACAAAGCTTGACCGAATTTGCATTTAGTGCCCTGCTGATGAATACTAAGCTTGACATCAAATTGAGCAGTAGTCTTCGAAGCTCGAAACGAGCACCGAACACTAGGGGACAGATTTTGTGTGTGATTTTTCCTTCAAGCTCAGAGAATTGCAAAGTTATAGCTCAACCTAGAACCAGCCCGACTCTATCGATTGTCTGACCTGGCATAAGCTCGTTGAGTTATACCTCGACCTAGCACAAGCTAGTCGTGACCAATCTTTACAGTTGTTCAACCAATTCATAGATAACTTCAAATCCTAGATATCTTGGAAAGGATCACATCGACAACAATCTTTGCTCAATCACAACGCTCAGTCGCAAGAATATCGGAGTTGCATTTCAAACGTATTTGTAATCCCTTTATTTTCGCTCTTTCCTTTGTACAAAATATGTATATAAACCCCCTCCAATGCTGAGAAAGGGATTAGCAAATCATTCTAGGACTGTCATTGTAAGCTCTCACAGCAAATATAAAAACAGTGGAAGTAGGCTCAAGAGTTTAACTCACTGAACCACTTTAAAAACTTCTTTGTCATTTTCTTTCCTGCATTTATTGTTTATTCACTACTAGTTACCTGTAATCATGCACATATCAGTTCCGATCCCATCAAGGTCGATCAGATCACTCTAATTGGTGTATTTTTGCATCAACAATCTTATTCATTTTTTTTTAACTCAAAAATCAAAGAATCACTTTAATTTGTCTTACAAATTCCATGTCTTTTGTTTCCTTCTTCTCTCTTTAACTTTTTTGACAGATTTTTTCTCTTCCTCTATCCAAATATTCTGGCTCTCCCCTTTCTTACAAATTAAAATATTTTGGTCCTAAATTAGTATCTCTCATGGCAATTAGTTTGAGAATCAAGTAATGATACAGTCAAGATTTGCTCCTCAAAATGATGGATTTAAGTACCAATTACATATACGTTTATGGTGTATTAATATAAAAAAAAAAAAATGTAACGCAACATAATTAAAAATTATTAAAAATATTGTTTTCAAACATGTCGAACGGTTTTCATTATTTGCATTTTCAATCATTTTCATTAAAAAAAAAAAAAAAAGATTCAAAAGGTTTAAAAAAAATACCACAGCCATTAACCATATGATTAAAATTTTCACTTTTGATGAAACTATAATACTTTTGGACGAATACACAATCCCAATGAGCGATTCCGTTCAATCTTGATCTATTTTTCTTCATAACAATTTTTATGTCATATATTTCTAGTACTGAATGATTCTAAAATTCTTATAAATACAAATCAAATTTGTCTTACTATAAGGGCGTGTTTATTTAATGTTATACATTGTTGCGTGTCAAACATACCCAAATATCAATCATATCACCTCACATTAATCCCAACAAGAACTTTTTTTTTTTTTTTTTTTTTTTAACATTTATCCTGCAAAAATTTGTGATCTTCTTACCACATTAGTTATCTTCCAATAACAAGATGGGTGATTTTTGGTTGAACAAAATGTTATTACGAGCAAAAACTTCATAAATTTCACTATATACATAAAAAAAAATGTGTCTAACCATCTAGAGGTACTCTAAGGAGAAGATTCAATCGTAGAGGTTAAGGTCTAAAAAAAGTCATGAAGAAATGATTGTTTTCGAATTAGGATGAGCATTTTTCGTTGTGGGGAAAAGAGATAAGACTGATGAGGCATATAACAACGCTCTATTTTTAATGTAAGAATCAAGATTTTTAAAACCTAATATCAAACATGATCCAATATAAATGTGTTTTATTGTATTTACTCATTTACAACCTAATTTGGTGTAAAGCTAGCCTGAAAACAATTTTTAATAAAGGTATTTTTGATATGTTAATGGATTGTGTAAAACATTTCTAGTTAGATAAGGATTAAAAGACAAATTTAAATCCCAAATACATGTGATACATCCATATATTTTTTCCCACTGTTTTTATGCGCCTACTATAATAATTTATATTTTAGGCAAACCTCATTAACTTTACACCAAGTATAAATGGTACACCAATATATTTATTAAAAAAAAAAAAAAGTGGCATTGTAATATTTAGGGATGGTAACCTTTCTTCTGAATCTCAACCTGTTTCGATTACCTCATGTTAATCTCAATAACCAAAACATATAATAAATAAATTTATATCTAAAATTAAAACTTAATTTCACATAACCTTTATCTTTATTTATTTTTAAATAAAACCATATTCTTTATATTCTTAGCTATAGCCACAATCTGAATTAAAGTTAATCTCAATTGTATTATATATTGTAACATGTTGATATTATAGTGTTATGACGTCATTACATATGAAGTTGCTATGCTTGGTTTTCTATATGGAAATGTTTTATTGTCACTTTGGATGCAAGCTGTTTCGCTTCTGTTGTGTGTGATTTTTCCATCAAACTCAGAGAAGTCTGAGGTCAATGAGGTTATAGCTTGATTCAAAATCAGCTCAACTCAATTGATTGTCCGACTCAGCATAAGCTCGTCGAGATGTAGCTCGACCCCAACATAAGCTAGTCGCAACTAATCTCGATAGTTGTTCAACTAGCTCACAGATAACCTCAGATCTCGGATATCTCGAGAGAGATCAGATCGACAACAATCTTGTCGTAATCTCAGTACTCAACTGCGAGAATATCAGAGTTGCATTTCCATCTTAATTGGAATCCCTTTATTCTTTCATTTGTACAAAATCTATATATAAACCCCCTCCAACGATGAGAAAGGGTTAGAAAATTATTCTAGGATTATTATTGTAAGCTCTTATAGCAAATACAAAAACAATGGACGTAGTCCTGAGAGTATAATTTGTTGAACCACTTTAAAAACTTTTTGTCATTTACTTTACTGCTTTTGATTCTTTATATTGATAGTTATCCGCAATCACTCACACATCAGTTTTGATTCCATCAAGGTTAATTGGATCGCTCTAGTTGGTGCAAAATATTGTATCAATATTTTGGCGCTAGAAGGAGGGTCTTTGCCAAAATTTTAGAATTTTTGGCAAACAATCTCGGTGACTTGATCACTCAAGGCCTACAATGGTTCATACAAGATCAAAAACCACTATAAAAAACCACGACAACATGGAAAACCAGGAGGTGCATCAAGAAGCCGCTATGCGTTGACCACCAGCGTCGTCGGTGTAACAGGCTGCAAACTAACAGGGAGTAGGGATGTCGAATCCCAAGAATGGTCAACGTGTAGAGATGATAAAAACAATGGTTGCATAGGCAGTGCAACAAAACTGGTTGAGTTGAGAAACCAGTAGCCGGTCCCTCAAGACCTTAACTGGCCGCGCTTCAATGATGTCACCCCAACAGGTCAGAATTTAGCTGGCGACTAATCTGGTTTATCGGTATCGAAGAATGGTCGATGATCTTAACACCGTCGGGCACATTCCGCCCATGAACGAGAGTCTCGCAGGCAAACTAACCCCGAGAGGTGACCAAGCAAACAACCCATAGGGGAGGATGAAGATAATGGTTGCCAAAGGGATACTCAACGACATCCCCAACATCAACGTGCCGTTTTAACCCATGTCAAAGGCAGACTCAAACCTCGCAAGCTCACAAGATGAGTCATGCACGCCAATTTGGCAATGATCGACGTTCCAATTTTAAGCAACGTCGCGAGCAACACACTGATGAGTATGATAGCTCCTACCAACCCAGCCATCATGACTCAATCTCGCGCATCAATGTGCACAATGGAGGGGGCTCACAATCAATATATTTGCGAACTCACCTACTTGAGGTAAGGCTGAATAAGGCTAGCTAGGGCAATCCCCATAACAAAGACTTAGATCGGGTGCAAAGAATGCTTGACGATCTAAGAGCCTACCAGAACAATGTAGCGGAAGAAATAGTGAGCTCTCCATTATTCATAATAACTAATATAACCCTCCATTTAATCTAATTCAATGATAACACTATAATAACTTTATTACTCTTGGTAGGTGCTAGCCAACCTTGGATAATCAACCCTCTTTGGCTATTTCTCCATTCTCCTTAGTTTTTATGTGTGACCTCTTAGGTTCACTGTGGCCTAGTCGTGGGCCCAATATCATAGTCTATTCCGATATGTTTTATCATAACTCTTTATGACCAAAACTCCCACCGATTATGGTAGGCATCTAGCAATGCTCCATAACCCCTAAGTCACAATGAAGATATACTCCAACGAATCCTTTTATAATCATACGCACTGTGTAATCAAATCCTTCCGTTGTCTAATCCCAATTAAAAATAGATTCATAGTATGTCAAAATCCTTTTCTTAATTTTATATCAAATTGACAATCAACACATATGGAACGTGTCACCATGAAACAACCTTTCAAGTAACATTTTATATGCCCCGCCCGGAGATTTCCCTTTTCTAACATATCATGACATTTGTCTAGGAACTTGATATCAATCTATACCTAGTCAATAGATCACATCTTGACTATCACTTGTCTTCACACATAAACAACACATGGCCAAATCGGCTTATTAACACAACATGACTAGCCTCATGTTTATACACCATATGAACCATATGCGTTTATGTAGAATCCAACCGTGATATCTTAGGTCTAAGGATTAATAATATACTAGTATGATCTTATGATGCATCATTGACTACATTTTAAATATCCATGTGATTCATCATAAATGGCCATATTCGATAAACAGTTCACTAGCCGCTTATCAGTGCTAATGCCGTAGTGATATAACTTTTATAATCACCTACACTAATATACCATCACATGATATTCAACGGAGGCACTCAACATGCCTACTATAAAATATTATTGCCCAATTAATATTACCAATGTAGGGAATACTTTGATGATTTTGATCTTCTAAAGATCTGTATCATCAAGACATTTCACATGTAATACATATATATATAAATGAAGCAATAAACCACATGTGAAATAAGAATGCTTTCTTTTATAAATAAGATAAAAATGTATATACAAAATATATACATTAACATATGTACACAAAACATAATACCTTCGAACTGACGACATTATTGGTTCCTAGAGCATACACTAACAGGCCTCCCTAACCACTAAGGCCCTGACACCAATGTGTTCAAAGAGCTCATTGATCATTGCATAGAGCACAGCTTGAGCTGCCTCGTCTGCCTTTTTGCCTCCCTATAGAGGCAAGCTCGATTTACTTCCCATGGGAATGACGACCTCACCCGCAGGGCAGGAACAGACTTCCTCTTGGCTAAGTCTTTAGCCGCAGCTTTCTTAGGGCCACCAACTTGCCTTACAAACTTTTTGCCCGAGCCACCTTGTTGCTCAACAACCTTCTGCTTTCCCGAGCCCTCCTGTGGCTTGTCGATTTCTTCTTGCTAGAGCCTTCTTACTGCTCCGACACCTTTTTCTTGCTGAGCCATACTGCTATTGGGACATTTTTTGCTTCCCTAAGCTTCCAACTGACTCAAGGTCTTCTTTGTCGAGCAGTTCGGAAGCTCGAGGGCACCTTTCTCCCTGACTGCCTTGGAGACAGTCATGGGCTTGTTGGCATTTGGGCCTTCCTCAAGCTCGCCACCGCTACGCTTCAAGATTGGGCGCGAGTCACCCTGCTTGAGCATCCCAACAGTATCTGACATGAACTGTCCTAATCCTTCCTATCCCACGAGCTTCGGGCGCACCTGTGAGACTCAGGTGATCGAGACGTGCCATGTTAAAATCCGTAAAACCATAACAAAGAATCTTTACAAACATTTTCCTCTTTGCATCATTATATACATTCATCAATAATTCTTTTACAAAAATAAGAGGAATATTTGGTATCAGGTTTTATATATATATTATTTTATTTTATTTTTACAAATCCAAAATAAAACCTGAAATGGCACATGATAGAGCCAAAACTAAGTCTCTACGATGCAAAAGAAAAATTCATCGGTTATACACTTGCCCAAATAGAGTCGTGTGGCCTAACTTCGAGCGAAACTCACTCTTCTACATGATTCTCTTCTTGACCTGGTGGGGGGAAAAAGAAACATAAGAAAAAATAGGGGTGAGCTAGAAATACTCAGTAAGTGGGGAAAAGGGAGATTCCACTTCCATAAACGATGTATACAAATATAAAACATTTCTCAACTTCATGTGAAACTCCTCACCATAACTAGTACCTAGATGTGAACCCAACCAACCCGGCAAGGCGTAACGTCGTGCGGGTTGAATGCTAAATCTATCCTATCTAGCAATATCTGCCTCGCTCGGGCCTTTAACCCCTTTTGGGCCGGCAAAACAAACCAATGTAGCGATATCTACCCCGCTCAGGCCTTCGACCCACTTGGGCCGACAAATCATCAATCATACGCATGTGTAGAATTCAATCAATATCATCAAGGGGATGGGTACTAAATATGATGGTTTGAAACTATTATTATCAATATACATGTTTTCAATTTACAACTTTCCATAGATCTCATGCCTTCATTCAAAAAGAAACATATCACATAATATTAATTCACAATATACAATAGGAGGCTAAAAAAAAAATATATATATATATAGAAGTCTTAATAACAATTTTAGCCAATTTTTGTATTATCAACAATTCTTGCGCAAGAAACATCGAAAATTCAATCATTCTCATATCAATTTTCAAATCTAAAGGATAATCTTGTATTAAACACATTTCCATAACAAAAATCAAAGGATTTAAGCAATTAAAACATTAATAAGGCTAGAATAAACCATTTATATCATATTTTGCTAAAAATAAAAGTTAGGATTTAGATTTTTCACTCACACCCGTGAAGCTTGTCCCAAATAACGAAAGCCCTCAAAGAACTTGGTTCTCCTCCTCCTATTTGAACCAATTCTTTGAAGAAATTAGCTTAACTAAAAACTTAGAGAAAATGAAGGAAAAAGGATAAAATTTTACCCAAATAAAAGCTTACACACGGATCAAGCACGCCCAAAAATCGATTCCCAAAAGAAAATGGGTACAAGACCACCCTTCTTCCCCTTTTCTTCTTCTCCTTTCTCCTTTTTCTTTTTTCTCTTCTCCTTTTCTTCTGATTTTCTTCTCTCCTTCTTCCTTCTAGTCGACTGAACTAGATATAAGTCGGTTGAGTGGCAAATATTATTTGCCCCCCAAAATTTTCTCGCTATTTTCAAAAAGGCCCCAACACAACAATATTTTTATCAAAAAGGACACTATATTATCGCTATATTTCAGAAGATCCCAAAAGATTGAATATTTTCACTTACACCCCCAAGATAACAAAGAAACTTTCAAAACTCACAATTTAGTCCAAATTTCAGAATGCACAATGCCTCGGCGAAAAATTGCTTATGCCGCGGCACCAAAATCTGTAAAATTCTGTATAGTCCCAATGTATTAAATCCTTTCACTTAAACCCAAAAAAGTTCTAAAAACTTGCAGTTCACCCCCTTCTTCACCCATTCCTAGCAGCATTTCACTCAACTCAAATTATCAACATGGAAAAGTCATCCCTTTCCAAACCAACCACCAATTATCACACGATACATCAAACATAAATTTTATAACTCAAGTGATTGAATTGACAAATCAAAAGTAAACATTCTACACAAACCATTTCAGACTCCGAGTTAACCAAAACACTTCTATTTATCAATCAAACAAACCAGTCCCACCAAATTAACTAGATTTCTCTTTTTCAACTCAAATCAGGAAATCACAACCAACCAACAAAATCTTTTTATTTGTCCAACATAAAAAAAAATTGAGAACACATGCAAAAGTCATACCAATGCATAAATATATACAACATACGTGAATACAAAGTGGTACGGGGGTTACAGTATCAGTGGGCTGTCTCTTCGCCAAAGCGACCGATGGTTTCTTGGCAGCCCCTAGCGCTATCGTCTTCTTTTTTAGGCCCTTAGGTTTTTTGGCCCACATATCTATAAAAGAAGAAGCAAACAGTCAATGACCTGATAGAGAAAGAAAAAAAAAAAAAGGAGCAAGTAAGTACTTACTTTTCTAAAAAAAGATGTTGAATTTGGCTTCGCTGGCACAAAAGTTGCACTCTCTCAACCAAGGAAGTGTGATAATCTTGGTGACATTGTGCTCGTCATCAGAGAGATTGCTGAAACGCTGAAGCAGCTCTAAGCTCGCTTCAAGAAGAAAGTTTGGCTTGATGTTTACTGCAAAGCAAACGGACTTGGTTAGTTTGATGGTCGAGCTTCGAAACATTCTTTGCACACATAAGGGTTAGAATCTTACTAGCTTCTGGAGCAAATATGCCAGTCTCCCTAGCCTCGCAGAAAAAATATTGAGAGTCCCAATGTGGAACTTTCTTTGGGACGTCGACCAAACCGTTAAAATGTACTTTTCTCGCCTTAGAGAGATAGTTATTTGGTCCTGACTCTTTTTCAATCTATACAAATAGACGAGCTCCTCCATAGATAGCTTGCCCAAGTCAACTACTCGATACTCTATATACATGCCTATTGTAATTATGTATGAGTTCATCGACAACTGCAGGGGAACGATACCAAACCATTCCAAAATGTTGGCGACGAAGTAATGAGGGGGAATTGACATCCCACACCTCAAGAGGGTATCAAAGACTGCCATACAACCGACAGGGGGATTTTTACTGGAGAAACCTCCCAAAGCCCTTAGGGAAAGTTGAGGCGTATAAACTTCAGTTATGTGCTTAATAGCCTCGGCCCCAATCGAGGAATGTCGTTCCTTCTAGGGCCTATGGGCTAAAGATTTCTTCGACTAAGAAATCTCCGCAGAAGCATGGTCAGAAAAGCCTGCTGCATCAGGGGTCCGAGCTTCGCGCAACGACATCCTTGAAAACCTTAAGGATTATGTCCCCGAGAATTGCTAAGCCCGCTAGAGAGTCAAACATGCAATCAATACTGTGGCTACTTGATGAAGACATGGTGAAAGCTCGCCTCTCGGTACCTGAAACAAAAGTGAACAAGTGTCAGAGCTTGAAAATTTGGTGACCTATCCACACTTTGCTTTCAGTTCAAGGACCAAAGGTAGCTTGTGTTGGACAACAGACATAAGCAAGCAACCAGGATTCCAATGACCGCCACTGTAAACCCTCTTTAAACCCAAAAATCAATGGAAACACTCAAAAAATCCTAGAAAAACACTAAAAACCTCAATGTGGCCACCACAATGGGCATCCTCAATCGCAAAAGGCGTAAAAATAAGTAAATGAAGGGAAAGAAGCCTTGCCAAAGTTTAAAGGTGGAAGCAACTCACCGGAAAAATGTCGTGAAATCGAAAGAGTAGTGAAGGAGTAAGCAAAGAAATTTGGAAACTTTTGCAAAGTGTGTAGGATTTTTGATGAAGTTGCTCGCTTTTATAACGGTTTGAATGGGAGACGAAGAGGTGTGATCGACCATAGCCGTCAATCTATAATGAATCTCAGCCCTCAATTCGTCAAGCAATCCTAGCCATTGGACGTGGCCACGTGTCAATCATCCGCGAGGGTCGATCAACCATCAGACTACCACAATCATAACCGCCATTACACATCGTCTCGACTTTGGTGTGGATAGTTGTAGTTGACCATGTGCAACGAAAGTAACTACTAAAGGTTGTTGCATTTAATGTGACTTGACCGCGTGAAAGTTACACATATGCCTTTCATTTTAAATTTTGAGTTTGTCAAGAATATCACAGTAGAGGAAAAGCCAAGTGTTGAATACATCGACCGAAGATGAGTTTGACTCATGAAACTCGATTAGATCTGCATTCAGTGCACATCTGACGAAGTTCGAGCTTGATATCAAATCGAACAATATTCTTCAAAGCTCAAAACGAGCACCAAATACTAGAGAGCAAATGTTGTGTTGATTTTTTCATCAAGCTTGGAGAAGTCAGAGGTCAGAGAGGTTATAGCCTGATTTAAAATCAGCTCTACTCAATCGATTATCCGAGCCAACATAAGCTCATCGAGTTGTAGCTCGACCCCAACATAAGCTAATTGCAACCAATCTCGACAGTTGTTCAACTAGCTCACAAATAACCTAAGATCCCAGATATCTTGGGAGGGAATAGATCGATAGCAATCTTGGCACAATCTTAGCGCTTAACCGCGAGAATATCAGAGTTGCATTTCAATCTTAATTGTAATCCCTTTATTTTTGTTCTTTCCTTTGTACTAAATCTATATATAAACCCCCTCCAACGATGAGAAAGGGGTTAGAAAATTATTCTAGGATTATTATTATAAGCTCTTACAGCAAATACAAAAACAGTGGACGTAGGCTTAAGAGTATAACTCGCCGAACCACTTTAAAAACTTTTTGTGTCATTTACTTTACTGCTTTTGATTCATTACATTGCTAGTTATCCGTAATCATGCATCCATAAGTTTTGATTCCGTCAAAGTCAATCGGATCGCTCTAGTTGGTGCAAAATCTTGTATCAACAGCTTCCATGATAAGTGATTGTGAAGGTTTAGTATGAATATTTGAGGATTATTATAGACTAACTTAATATTTTGATCACAAGTTAAATATTAATTGTCTATCTTACACGTTCCGATCAAGAGTGATCATGTCAACTTAATTATTAGCATTATAATCATAGAATGATTTTATGTTAATAAATGACATAATGCCAGCTTTGGTTTGATGTTAGTAGTCATGTTGGACTAGATCATGGTTGTATATTTTCTATTTGCGAACAATGAGTTGATTGGTAATTTGAATGAAATGTCTAAAGAGTAATACTATGCTTACTCACAAGTTTTACTAACCGCCTTACTACATTTGTTAAAATTACACATAGTACCCGTACTATATGTATAGTACCTATATTATGCGTTATATTTAAAAATGATAGTAAGATGGTTAGTAAGATGGTGAGTAAGCATAGCATTACTCATGTCTAAAGCTTTTTTTGTTATTGTGATCATAACATAATATTTGGGCTTGGTGGAGTGGTGGGCTTTAAACCTAATACAAGCTTAATGTGGTGTGTTAGTGTAAGTTGTGGGCTCTGTGATAGGTGGACCCGGTAAGAACTGTTTATATTTAAAAAAATTATGGTTTTTTTTATTACAATTCCAAGAGAATAGGTTTTTGGATAACTATGAACTTTTCAATCAAGTTTCCCCTATTGTTAAAAAACGGGTTATTATCATTCTGTGGATACTTTATTTATTTTTTTAAATAAAAAAAAAAAGACAAGTTTTATTTCTAAAAAAAAAAGGACACTTGATAGTAGGACACTATTTCTCTTAACTGTGTACAAGTTATTTCGGTGAAATTTCAACTATAAATTTAAAAGGAAAAACTTGAAAAATCTAAGGAATTGAAAGGCTAATAAAATAATACGGAGTTTTTTTTTAATGAAAAATTGGAAAAGGCCAAAAAAGAATTCAAAAAATTTGAAAAAGTAAAATAATATGAAAATTCGGAATAAAAATAAAAAATTCTGAAAATTTTCAAACATAAATTATTATAATTGAAAAACAAATAATCTGAAAAAAAAAAATTAACTTATGAAATATGAAAATTTTAAAATTAAGCAATATGAAAAATTAAATAAATAAATAAATAAACTTCTGGTAAAACAAAAAATGAAAAAAAAATCCAAAAAATATAATAATCTTTAAAAAAAAAATTAAAAAGAAAAATCAAATGGCTAGTTCACGTTGTTCCCACAAGGGGCCAATGGCCTGGTTGGGTGCGATCTAAGCTTGGATCACACTTGGTCGCCCATGGTTGGGCACTATCCAGGATTGTGATTTTTAGTATGCTAGCAAGTACATTAGTCGACAAGTAATAAAGTGATGAATAAAATATCGAATCCCAAGAGAACCGAATGCTAAACAAACAAATAAATGGACAAATGTTAATGTTATTCGAGATGACGAAAATTGTGATATGAGTTTAAAATTTAAAAAACAGAAATTACTAGAAATAAAAACAAGTAAAATAACACAATAAAAGATCACTATGCAATGAAAATGTTAAGGGTATGATTCTACCTAAACCAATGTTGACAAATATGTAATGAAAGAAAATCAGATTCAGAAATCTATTGATTTATAGATGGCTAAATTTATTAATTGCATAACAATTGTGGAATTTCCTAATGGTTAAGTTTCACACCCGCTTGAAACCTAAGCTAGCAAGTTGGCCACAATAAGACTCTCCTAAGTATCCTGTTCAATTCATGATCTAAAGTAACTTCACCACCCGGTTCATCATCACATCAACAAATCAATTGAAACAATGAAACCCTAGTCAAAAGATGTTTTAATCAAATTTCACTATCTAGTTCATCATTCAATTAAAACCCTAAATAATAAGAGAAACACAACATCTAAAAGCATTAAGCAAAGAGCAAATATTCTTATTGAACAATAAATTCCAGAATGTTTTAATTGAATTCAAAATCAAGTCAACATGATGTTGGTAGAATGTACCTTAACAAAAGAAAACTACTCCATACTCAAAGTAAACAAAATCAAGATCAGTTTTGAAATCGTCATTACAAAAATTTCAAACTGAAAATAAAAATAGAGTAATGGAAATTGAAACTAGGATCCTGAAGAATTAATCTCTGGAAAGGTTTCGCACCAACGTCTCCCGAACGAATGGTGCTAGACTCTCTCCTTTGATATGCTCTTGTTTTGTTTCAAGAATCCTTGCCTAAAATGTTGCTATGGACCTCTATTTATATTTAAGAGGAATGCTAGCCTTACAAAGATGTATACAAAGAGTGGCATACAAAGATAAATCCTACCCTTGAAAAAAGGGAAAAAGAGAGAGAAAGAAAGACAATCATGAAGATTAAGGGTAGGATTTGTCTTTATATGCCCCTCTTTGTATGTATCTTTGTAAGGCTAACATTTCTCTTATATTTAATAGTATTAAGGTCATGAGGGTATTATGGTAAAAAGTCATACTTAAATTAAAAACACATAATAACAAAACTGCTTGTCTTTCATGCACTAACGTAACTTTCAGCTAAATTTTGAACCATTTTGTAAGTCGAATGGCATCATAACCAAAACATGAAAGTTATAGCCTTGCCTCTTAGCTTTCAAACGCCACTAGAATCAGGTCAATTAGAGTTGTGTAGCTCAGGTTATGTCTATTTTAGTGTAGCATATTCTGGCAAAAAAAATTCCAATCATAAAATTCACACATGCAGCAACAAAGAAATTTCTTACTGCGGCAGTCACCCTACGAACAATCTCCAGAAATTCATAACTTCCTTTTTTTTACTCTGATTCTCGAACTGTTTGTTCCTACACGATTATGATTTTTTACTATTCAACCTACATGCTCGAAATCTTCATTTTTGAGCACCTAAATACCTAAAAATTCATAAAACATACCCGTGATCCCATAAAATACATTTATAAATTAATTCAAATTACACAACTTGAACCTAATTTCTTACAAATAATACCAATAAACCACTACGTATAAGTGAACTTTCTAGCACTTATTACAACCACCAACCAACTTCTTGCTAGTCCCTAAAAAGCCAAGCGATAAAAAATGTCCTTTAGCTCAAAACAAATATAAAACCTATGTCTAAACTAACCTTAATCACTTCCGTAGATTGTCATGTTCGCATTTAGCATATACAACAAGTCTTTAAACCCCTAGGCAGCCTTAGATGGATGAGTTGTAGTCTTGTGAGGGTTTCCAGAGATGATACCCATAAACATCCACACTAAACATAGACTCCAAAAATAAAAAACAAAGACAAAAGCATAAATTCTTAGATCAGTTCATAGAGTCATCTAAAAAATGCACATACATATAACAAATAGAATAATTAAGAATTACCCAAATCCAAAGATAATACAAACCTCAATTCCATTTTCATTATCGACCCTAAAACATTCATACAACCACAAACCATCAATATAAAAACCCGGATGATTTTATGCACAACATTCATGGACAAAGAATTGATCTCTAATATTTGGATTATGACTCAAGTGTAAATCATGGAATCAAATTCTATAGGATCACTTTTCAAACCATTCTCTACTAATATAGAATTTCTACACTACCTCGGATCAATAGGTCTTTATTTAAGTTGTAACGTTATGCTAAGGTGTTGGCTTAGGAAAGAATGGAAGAATATAAAACAAAAAGTGAGAGGTACTTCATTCCTTCTTATCACAACCAAATAAACACAACCTTTTTCACTCACATTTTCCAAACCTTTATCAACTTTTCTTTCCCACACTAACACAAACCCACTTATTTCAATCTCGGACCTTTGCAACGTTTTTCCAATGCTTCACTTGTCTTTCCACTTTTTTTTAAAAAAATTTTTTTTGCTTGTTGATTTTTTTTTTTTTTTTTAAACAATAACAAAAACGGAAGAAAACAACTTTGGAAGAAAGAAACATGCAACTCAACCTTAAGATTCAAAACTCATCCCAACCCCTAACCTATTTCTTTTAATAAATTCCGAGTTTTGGTATATCTTTCCACCATTTTCCAAACCTCATTTGTCTAAATTCTCTCACCAAGCTTGTATTCAGATTAAGTCTGTTAAAATAAATGCACAGGAATGTGTTTGAAGCTCACCAAGCTTGTACTCAATTAAGAAATTGGCTGTTTATGCGGAAAAGTAGTGGGCTTTTCTGGCAAACGGTGAGTAATCAAGTGATGGAGTGATATGGGTTTTGAAGAGAAGATGATGAGAGATCGAATGGTGGTGGCGGTGTAGATTTCCGATGACAAAAACGCTCGGAAACTAGTCAAGAAGAAGGGAAGTTGCCCAAAAATGTAGTTCGCAAATTTGAGACGTTTTGACATTTTAATTTAATTTGAAATGACTAATTTAACCTTTAACTATTAAAAAAAATGACGTTCCTTTAAGGGTAAGAATCTAGAATTTATGAATCCAGGGATGCCAACCTAGGATTTCGCTAAACCTTGGGTAGGAATATGTCATTCACTCTAATTAATTAGTTTAGATGAAACATTAAATTGATAAACTTTTATAATAAACTATGTAAAAATTAAAGTAATAGTTTGCTTGAAGGATGAGGGAATAAACTATTACCCATAAATGCGTGATAAACATTAAGTTGATAAACTTTTATAACATAACAAATTTTTATAACCCATATCTGCGTGATTGTGAAGGATCCAGTGGTGGTTTTCGCTCTGATTATTCATTCAACTTTTCAAAACCATGTGGAATTAATGATTGTAGACGTAAAAATCTACCTGTGCGGAAGGGGGGTCTGATCCCGTGAGGTTGAGGCCACTAGCGATCCGCTGCACCTGCACACGTAAAGAAATAGGCGTAAACAAACTGAAAACATCGGGGTGGTGTTTGTCGTAGGCACTCGGACGCTCAAGTCAACAAGGCTGAAAGAGGCTTGTAAACTGAGGGCTAGGGAGTAGGGACATTACCGGAAGTCTAGTCGGGGACTGTGACTACGACAGTGATATGAAGCTCTCAAGTTGGAGCTTCGAGTGTGAAGGTGTAATGTAATGTCTCTTGTGAGAGGGTTGGCCTCTGTTTATATAGTGACTGTCTGGTCTCCCAATCTTGGTAGAAGTAGGAGTCCTAGTGCGATTCGGATACAACCCTAGAGGAGTTAGGGCGGTGGTGAGCTGTCTTACAAGTGTCCGGATAGGAAGGTGATCCCAATCAGGAAAGTAACTTTAAATAGGAAAGTGATCTGAACAGAAAGGCGACCTCAAATAGGAGATTGATCAGGAATAGGAAAGTGATTTATGGGGGCCGTGGGCTTCTGGATTCACTCATGGACCTAAGAAGTGAACCAAGATTAGGAGGCTTGTGCTCGGATGGTTTGGGCCGGCTGTATCTTGTACCAAATGGGCCTGCATCGAGATTGGGCCTAGTCTCTTCCACACAATCAGGCCCATTTTCCTATTTGGGCCAAGGGCGATTTTTGGCCCTAACAATGATCTTCCTCAATATAATACACAACAATATAAGATTTTAGTAAAGGCAACAAACACCGATAGCTTCTTATTAATTTATTATTAAAGAAATGCACATATATATATATATATATATATATATAATATACGAGTAATAAAGTATGGGCCCATATTTGATTTTTCTTTATATACAAATATTTACAAAATATTCTCAAAAATAGCAACTGGACAGTGTACCCCGACCCTTCCACTGTGTGACATTCCAAGCGACTGCAACTCACCTGTTACCTGCAAAACATTAAAAACAACGGAGTGAGCACTAATGGNAAAAAAAAAAAAAACATTTACACTTTCTTATGGTAGATTGCTAGATGTATCTAAAGATTAGTTTATATATTTATATAGAGTAAACGACATGTTCCCATCCAAGAGCAAGTTCCCACCTCTGGTTTCGTAAATTTCATATTCATACCCTTAAATTAACACCATTTTGTTTATTTTCTCTTAACAATTAAAGGCTAAAATACAAAAACATCTCTCAACTTTAGGTCTCTAGCCGGCACCGCGATTGGTCCTTGGCGCCATCTCCGACATCAAGTCGCATCTTCCTTGCTCCGATTCACCCCTTGACCATCATCCTCGTCATTCTTGGTTTGTTTGTGTCGCAATCAGCCCTCTTCCTCGTGCCACAACCAGCTTCCGAGCATGGAAAGTTGTGCGCGCTAATGGGAGAGCAAACATGGGTTTGGGCAAAGACCTAAAAGGGTTTTGTTTGGGGCAATTTAACAAACAACTGGTGGGCAAAGCGGAGGGTTAGGAGAAAAGAGTTTTGGTGGTGGTCGGAAAAACCAATTACAACTCAAAATTATAGAAAATCAATCAAACAATCAACACACTTCCAAAATCAATCAACACCAACACCAATTAACAAAAAATTGACCTCCAGTATTACCAAAAAATCAACAAAATTGTGAAACACTAAGTGGGGTGGTGGTTGGCGAACGATGAGCTACCATGGTTGGGGATGATGGGGGTTTTGGTAGGGTTGGCCGATGAACACAATGATGGTCTCAGGGAAGGTTTCTGATGATGGAATCAGCCCAAAAAAGGGAAAGTTTGCACTACACAAATGGAAAGGTGGCGATCGACGACGATGGATTCAAAAGGTCAAAAAGGTCAAGGGTTTTGTTTGGGAGATCAAGGGCTTGAAGACAGTGGGTTCGAGGGGTATTGAGGGTGTCGAAATCAAGCCAGTTTGGCTTGAGATCGACATTCATGTGGTTAGGGAGTAGGTGCGGGAAAACAGCAAAATCCGATCAGATTTTCGGTTAAATGCAGTTGGGGAAGGTGTAATCAAAGTTGGGGAAGAGTTCCTGTTATGATTGGTGAAGAAAATCGGCTAAGAGGTAGCCAAAAGGTCGGCGGTAGTAAGAAGAAGAACGACTTTAGTAACAGCGGAGGAAGGTAGATGAAGGAGGAGAAGATGGGAGGATAGTTTGTCATAGCACCCTTTGCATATGTGTCAGAGAATTTGATAGTCACTAACGGTGTTACTTTAAGGGTGAGAATCTAGAATTGATGGAACCCATGGTGGGAACTTGCCCTTTCGTTATACCTTGGGTGGGAACATGTCTTTTACTCTTTTATATGACAAATAATTATAGGAATATGGTATCTAGATCTTTTCTTAATTATAATCCAAACAAAATTAATATTAGGATTATTTAACTAGTAATTACAACTATAAAGTTTCTAGTTGGTTACCTAGTTAGAACATCCAAATATCAATTGATATTAATTATGTTAACATTATGCAAATGCCATTGAATTCATCCATAAAATATCATTTGAATCCAATAATATTTAAGCATAGTCACAAAATAAATATAAGAAATTCCTAATTTCAGAATTAACTCTCTGTATATAATCCAATTTTTATACTTAACTTTAATTTGTTTCTTTTAATACCAAATCAATTCATTTACCATATTTATGACGATCATATATAACAAGTATGACACAAAGAATAGTGTTAATTAAAATGGCTATAGACTATCTCAGGGGTCAAATAATATTCGCTCACTAACTTCATCATTAAGGTGAGCCAAAAGTAAAAATCTTAGCCTTTTTGTTATCCTAGCAAAAGGTTAATGACAAATACATGCCCAACAAATAAAATATTATGGGAATCTTTTATTTTACAAGATTTCGGTATTTGGTTTACAAGTAATAAAATATTACGGGAATCTTTTATTGTAAATAGTGTTTACTGTTGGTAATGTGGGGGGTAATTCGATTACCTTGTTAGGGGGTGTTATTAAAACATTATCGGGATAATCTGATTTTTCTACCCCTTTTCCCCTTAATCAAAGATCATTTCGAACACAATTACCCTCAAATGTCTACCAAATAACAATTACCCAACCCCCCTATCTTTGAGAAATTAGCTAAAACGCTCTAGCCACAAAAAAGGTTAAAAGTTAATAAAATATCTCCAACTACCCAAGACCACCGCCGACCATGACTCATCACCGCTAGCCACTAGCGTCAGTCGTCGTAATGGTGATATGACCTTTTCTGGCCATGGATCACAGATCCTTGGCCAGATACAGCCAGATCTAGCGTTTCTATGGCTGTGAAATGGGCATGGATTTGGCTATTTTCTGGCCATGGATTTGTGATCCATGGCCATTTTTGGCTTTACCGGTGCACGAATAGCTATATATGACAAGTTATGCGCCATTCTGTTGACTGCCATCGGCGGCTGGTGGTGGCTTGGGGTGGGTGGGGGTGATTTTGCTACATATTAAAGTTTTATATGGCTGTGGTGTTTTTAGCAAAATTTCAAATGTAGGGGGTTAAAAAATTTATTCAAAAAATAATAATAATAAATACTATTATATTAATATTTAAAAAAGTGAGCAATTTAGTAATCTATATAATATACCCACCCATCTATCCTCTCAACCAAACATATTATTCACCAATTTATTCGAACCAACCAAACACATTTTCTAAACATTTTTAGTAATCTTCAAGGTGATCTTTCCGTTAATATAATATCCCCTTATAATAAAATATTATATGATCCAAACGTCCTCTTTATATAAAAATAATTATAGAAATATGGTATCGAGATCTTTTCTTAATTATAATCCAAACAAAATTGATATTAGGACTATTTAATTAGATAATTACAAATATAAAGTTTCAAGTTTGTTCCCCAGTTAGAACGTACAGACTACAAGAAATTTAAAATTTATGGACAAAAATTTTCGTAACAGAAAGTGAAAAATTTATCTTAAAAAGTAATGCGGGACGACAAAGCAAATCGTCCCTAAATCATATTTTTCACAATCGAGAACAAAATCATATTTCTTTCTTAATAAATTTCCAAATTTTGTACAATTAGTGACAAAAATTTCGTCCTAGAAAAAACTGGTTTTTATCTACAAAATTTTTTGTCCAAAAATAATAAATTTCATCCCAGAATGATTTCCCTCCATATTATTTTGTCCTTCCTCCCAAATGGCATTATTGGCAGGGGGCCGGAAATTGAGTGCTAAGCATTTTTTGATGAAATTTCAATTTTGTCCACTAAAATAACAATTCTTGGATGAAACTGAATATTTCCCTAAATTAAAAATTGTAGTTCCAAATTTCGTCCCTAAAAATGTATTTTCACAATCTAGGACAAAATCATATTTCGTCCCTAATAAGTTTTCTAAATTTTGTACAATCAGAAACAGAAAAGTTCCGCCCCAAAAGAAAAGGGTTTTTAGCTACACAATTTTTCATCCAAAAATAATAAATTTCGTCCCTAAAAATGTATTGTTACATCGAGGACAAAATCATATTTCGTCCCTAATAAGTTTTCCAAATTTGTGCAATTAGAGACAAAAAATTTCGTCCCAGAAAAGAAGGTTTTTAACTACAAAATTTTTCGTCCAAAAATAGTAAATTTTGTCCTAGAATGATTTCCCTCCATATTATTTCATCCTTCCCTCCAAATGGCATTGTTGGCGCGGGCCGGAATTTGAGGGCTAAGCAATTTGTGATACAATTTCATCCCCTAAAATGACAATTTTGGGACGAAGTTTAATTCGTCCCTAAATATTTCATCTCTAAATTAAAAATTGGTTGTAGTGAAAAATATCAATTGATATTAATTATGTTAGCATTATGCAAATGCCACTGAATTCATCCATAAAATATCATTTAAATCTAATAATATTGAATGCAACAATATTTAAGCATAATCACAAAATAAATATCAGAAATTCCTAATTTGATAATTAACTCTATATATATAATCCAATTTTTATACTTAATGTTAATTTTTTTTTTTTTAATATCAAATCGATTCATTTACCATATTTATGACAATCATGTATAACAAGTATAGCATAGAGAATAGTGTTAATTAAAATGGCTATAGACTATCTCAGGGGCCTAGTTAGTAAATACGGGTATGACAAAAAAAGGGTACGGGAATTATACAGGTATAATACGGTAAACGGTGAAAAATACGTTTATAAAAATTTAGCCATAAAATTCGGATACGGGAAAAATACGGTACGGGTATATACGGGTTTAATACGGTGCATTGTCAATAATACGTTTTGAAAAATACTGCAATATCAATCTTAGTTTTAACACTTTTATGGACTACCTGGTTAAAATCAACATGATATTTCAAATGCAAAGTATTCAATTAACCAATAACACAAATACACAATATATAACTGATATTCAAATTATAGTCTCTAGACTCAAACACAATATTTAGCCAAGATTCAACTATAGTGTCAAATTAAACACATAAGTCATAACAGAATTGGGTTATGAGATGTGATAATTTTAATTCTACTGATGAGTGATGAGCCCTTTTCTGCTTTTCAGGCCTTGGGATAAGAGGGTTAAAATTAATCTAGTACTATAATCAAACTATTTTGAAGTATATTTATTTATTGGTTAGAATTGGATTATATAGTATATTTATTTATTTGAATATAAGAAATAATTTTTATTTTACAATTAAATAATAGAGAGTCACATATTTTAATAGGCTGAATGACATTTTCTCAACCCAAAGTTCGGCGAATTTACATTTTTCCACCCATTATTAAAATTCTTACATTAGTTTTAATGGTTAAAAGACATTCTTGTCAGTCTAGTCTGCACAAATTTTATTATAAAGTTAATATTACTTACAGCCCTAAAGTACAAATAGATGGTAATTACCTTCATTAACTTGAAAATTAGTCACTTAAACTCCTATCTTCAATTTCTATTAAAAATTATATTTTTATTAAAAATAGGTTATTAAATAAAAGAAAAGTTAAGTTTTATAAAAATAAAATTTATAAATTAATAAATAACCATTTTTAATAATTAAGAAAAAAAATCAAATTTTTAAAAAAATATAAAAAAATAAAAAATTGCCCCAGCCCCTTTTATCCTTCTCCCACATCCCACCGCCACAAAATCCTCCACCCCCAATATTCTTTCATAATTCACACCTGCTACGCACCTTCCCTCATCCCCAAAATCTAACAACTCTAGCGCCCCACCTTCATCATCTTTCGAAACCACAACGAACTCTAGCAGGGCCACCTCCTCTAATTTCTTTTCTTCTTTCTCTTCATTCTTGTTTTCCCTCTCTCACTATTAGTTTAATGTTTTCATGGATTTGTTCATTTTCAAGGTGAATTTGATGGTTGTTTGGGGCGCACTGCTGACTGCCGAAGAACTGAAGAAGAATGACTGAACCATATCTGTTTTAATTTTTTGTATAAACCCACCAAAACGACATCATCTTGGGGGTGAGATTTTTTTTTTTTCAAAAATTCACGAATTATACGGGAAACCTTATTATACACGAATTATACGGCAGATTTTACAAAATACGTATACACGCGTTTTATACGCGAATTTTACGGCTGTTCGTATAATTCGAGTATAATACGTGTTTTTACTAACTAGGCTCAGGGGTCAAATAATACTCGCTCAATGACTTCACCGAGGTGAGCCGAAAGTAAAAATCTTAGCCTTTTTGTATATCCTAACAAAAGGTTTATGACCAATGCATGCCTAATAAATAAATTTCTTTAAAAAAAGAAGAAGAAGAAGAAGAAGAAGAAAGAAAATAGGAAACCTGGTTTACTGATCGAATGGAAAAGCACCACGTACATAAATATAAGGAAAATGATAGAGTTACCGAAAAGTGTACACCGAAATTGTCCACCGAATGACGTGACAAAATCCTGACTGTTGATTAATATTAACTTATAATGAATCAACGATCAGGATTTTGCCTCATCATTTGGTGCACAAATTCGGTGCACACCCGCCGGTAACTGTAGCATTACTTTAAATATAAATAGAGCATAATATATATATGCAATTATAGAACTTAATAATAAAAACGTCATTTTCAAATGCGATTCAGCTTACGATGAGAGAACAAGTGGTTTATATAATAAGTTTGTTTAATGTTAAAGTGGAGTGATGTATCTATTGGTTGATTAAATCAAATCTAGTTTTGAAAATTGGTAGTTTAGTGGGTCCAGTAGGTTGAAAAAAAAAAAAAAAAAAAAAAGTTACTTTTACCTGTTCTTTTCGAATTCTCATGCTCTAGTCTGAAAATGGTTGAACGATTAATTTTTTGTATAGGGAAATTATTCGTCCATTAGTCACAGTTTTTGTTGGTTTTTCTTCCTTAATTTATGATTGGAAATAGTAATTAATAATAGCTTTAAATTAAATATTTGGATAATATAATGAAGCTCAACCTAATTCATGTAACGTGAAAATGATAGATTGATAACAAAAATTATACGACATTTTGATGTCGTGTTATGCCTGTGATGGATTATGTAATTACAATACAATTAAATTTGCAAAACTTTGGTATAAATAGTACTGTGTAAAGCAAAAAATGAGTTACAAAATTAATTAAGAAACTTCATATACATAAATCGAATAATTATGCATGCTTCACGTAAGTACGTGTCCATAAATAAAGATGAATCATACTTTATTATCTAATGTTTCATTAGTGCTGATCTTGAATTTCAAATAAGAACATGGACAAAAAAGCATATAGATATATGTGTATACTTTCGGCAGGATAATTTAAAGTATTGATATCACTATATTACATGATATTTATATTATCTCTATGACATGTAAGACTTATAATATTGAATTCATAATACGATTAATACCCATAATTAATGTACTGATAGTATGAAAAATAAGGCTTGTAATTTGTAAGTATATTATAATCATTTATATATTAAAATATCTTGTGTTAGTGGGCATAAATAAGTTACTATTTTGGGTGCATCTGAAATCCTAAATTAATAATGTTATTAGAGATGCATAGATATAAGTAACATTAACAAATAAAATTGTTGGTATGATAATAATAGTTGACAACATTAATGGCCATTTATTTATTATTTGAAAAAAAAAAAAAAAATCCTAGAACACAGCAGTTTCATTGAACAATATGATAAATATCAAATAGTGTATATGCTGATGTCAAAGAATTTCAATGGCCACTGCTGTCACTCAACTGAACTCATTCTCTGAAGAGCCAATAATATAATAATAAACTCAAGAGTCAAAATTGTAATTAGTGGCTGTGGCTGACTCATCAGTCATCACCACACAAACCGTGCAACTCAACCGACCATTGACCAAAATCTCCCTCAATATATAATTCAAATCCAAATTCATTTGCAGAAAAAACGTTCAATTCTTTTTCTCTACAAACCTTAAACACACAGTCTTCTCTTAAACAAACATCATTTAATGTGTATTTCAGAACTGGCTCAGCCTCTCGAACTAGAAGAAATAAACAAAAGGGTAGTCACAACCCTATACGAGGCCTTGAACTCTCGTGATGTTGATACGGTGCATCGCTCGCTAAATCCTGATCTTGAGTGGTGGTTCCACGGCCCTCCAATCCACCAGCATTTGATGCGCATACTCACTGGATCATCATCAGACGACAGCTCTTTCACTTTCATTCCTCACTCTATAGTTGCCTTTGGATCAACGGTCATTGTCGAGGGTGATGACAAACAATTATCAGTTTCTTGGGTGCATGCGTGGACTGTGACTGATGGGATAATTTCTCAGGTAAGAGAATATTTCAATACCTCTGTAACAGTCACTTGTTTTGGCGACACGGACGGATTTTCTTCTCCGGATTTGAGCATTAGTACTTGCCAAAGTGTTTGGCAAAGCAAGCTTTGTGATAATAAATCTGTGCCTGGTCTTTTGTTGGCACTTTAGCTAATGTTAATGAAGCTAAAATCTGAAAGAGTGATATCTTAAGATCCTGGATCAGTTTATATTTTAGGGTTTTTTTAAATAAGAAATATACTCGGGATATGTATTGTATAAATATTCTAGCATATGCTTAAAAGCTGGTGTCTCTTGTGTTCTTAATTAATATGATAATATTAATTGTGTTTTGTTTTCTTGTAAGTTTGTGTGGGCAGTTAATTTGTTAAGATATGATATTAGAATATATATGTTGATGTTATGTAGTGGAGAGGTCTGTTTCCAGAGCGTTTGTTATATTTTATTTATTATGGTTAATGAAGAGACATTACCTATTTTGTCTGAATTAATTCAGTTAATGATTTTATATGCACATATTTATTGATAGTCTTCAATTAGAATAAGCGTGCATTTGGCGGCCTCTAAATTCTTAACATTTATTGTTAAAGTTGGGAATTGAATTAAGAACAGGAGTTGATGAAATGATGTGTGATGAGCAGATGAGTAGTAAAACCAATAACAATTAGAGTGGATAACAGGTAAGAAAGCTTGGAACCACAGCCACTAATATCTAAAGTGGAAAAAATATATTATGTGTACAAATATTCCTACTATATATCTATATACAAAATTTCTTTTTTCTTATAATGGATAGTATGAAAATAAAGCTCATTTAAAGCTAAAATTTGATAAAGATTATATTATAATTCTTGAAAGGCAATTAAGGGGGTATTTTGAATATGTTGGTTGCAAAACTGAGAAATACAACCCAAATATACAAAACCACCAAAACAGCAACGCCAAAGGGCTGGAAAGCCTGGAATGCAACGCATCCAAGGAGAAGCTTGTGATGATAACATCATAAATATGGAAAGCTAATTCCCCAATTAGGGATAGTGATTTATACGATATAATGCAATCCATTGTTTTAAAACCTAGACCGAAGGTCAACCTGTTTTGTCGCAAGGGTCAACTAGTCCAATCGGTTGGACCGATCTGTTGAACCGGTGACATCAGCAATAATTTTATTTTTCTAAAAATTGCATGTTAGTCTTTTAAATTTTAGTATATTACAAAAATACTCCTAAAAAATTTTAAATTAGTCCTTAAATTTTTTATTTATTTTAAAATTCCCCCAAAAAATTACCAACTAATCCCTAAACTTTTGACATATTTCCAAAATACCCCTAAAAATTACAATTAGTCCCTATGAATTAAAATATTACAATAACCCTCCTAAAACCTGAATTTGACCGGAGAAGCTACTTGGTCCTAGTCTGATAGGCCGATCCGATTTGGGTTGTAAAACAGAGGTGCAACCTACCCTAATCCAGTAATTACTAATTCACCCAAACCCAAATATGATTTCACTACAACCCAATCCACTCCATTAGCGGCGGAATTAGAAAATTATATTGGGGGAGAAGGGAAGATAGAGTATGTTTGAAGAAGGGAGAGCAAAGTTAAAAAAAAAAAAATTATTTAAAAAATCGTATTTAAAGGAGATTATGTAAAGTTAAATAAACAATGCGTGCTAAAGTTAAGAATAACTTATAGAGGGTGAAATTGTTATTTTCATATATGAAATCTGAAATTTTTTGTAGAGACACAACTTGACTTACTTCGAATAATAGAGCACGCCGCTATTAAACTGTCCAGTGAAAAAATTTTATTTTTCATAATATTTTCTACTCAATCAAATATTAATCTATTGATTCTTTCTTATTTATATCCATTTGCTTTTATAATTGGAAAAAAAAAAATGTATAAAGTATTAATTCTTGAAATTTCAAATCATGGGTATATTCAGGGGTGCATCTCGACCGAAAACCATCCTATTAGAATTACTACATTGGTTTGCCGTTTTTATCCTTCCAATTTTCATTCATTATTTTATATAAACTTTAAGGGTTGGTTTGATACAACTTTCTCATGTATAAATTATAGAAGAAGAGCTTATTAAACTAGAGTTGTTTGATAAGAAAAACTGAAACGAGTTTTCTAGTACTAATTTATCAAAAAATTGTTTTATATACAAAACTAGATCAAGTCAAATTAACCAAAAAGGGTTATTTGAAATTTCATCATTTTAAATTAGGCTTGCCAAAATTGAACAGATCGAATAACACAACACGAAACCATTCGTTAAAAGCCACCGTGGTCCACCCTCCTTGATTCACATCTATAATTTCATCATTGGAAATGAGTTAAGAGCACCAATTGAACTACACTATATTTTGAGTGAGGATTAGGTTGTTATAATAATAAGGTGCTTAAAAATATGTTATAAATAAGATGTATTTTTTTTTTTCAGTTTTAAAATTATTACCTAATTGCTCTAGTAGGTTTCCTAATTTGTATTATTATTCAACATTTAAAAAAAAAAAAAAAAAAAAGTCTCAAGTTTTTGTCTCGTAGTTATTATATTCAAATTCAATAAAGGTAATATTGTTACATACAAATTTATAAAATTTAACAGTAAGATGTGACGGTGTAATGTTTTATTAATTCTATGTGGTTTCAATAATAACTTTAGCGGAAAGACGTATTATATTTTATATAAATTTGAGAATTAGACTTTAATGTTGAATTTGCTTATATTATTAGTATTGTAAGAAAAAAAAATTAATAACAATGCGTGCAATTATATGATTATGAAGTTTTTATACATTTCATTATTTATGTGTTTAGGGATATAGTTTAATACTCTAGTATAAACTTATTTATAAGAGGTCAATCGTGTGTCGTTTTGACGCTAGTGGTCGATAGTGGCAGCGACGACTATTAGCGATTGGCAATGGTTGCTTAGGTGGATTTTTTTTTTAATTTATAAACTTTTATTGAAAAAGATAATTGTTAAATATTTTAAATTGAATGGAATGAAATTAGATTTTCAATTGAATAATCAATATTAAAAAAAGACGTTTTTCACCTTTTAGGATATGATAGAGTTTGAAAAGTTAAATGAAGAGGGAGATTATATATTTAAAAATTTTATTTCTAAAATTGTTTTATTTTTTATCGAGGCTTAAAAAATGACCGTGAGGCTTAAATAATAACACTTGTATTTTGTTAATTCATAAAATGAATTAATTTAGAGTGGATTTGTTGGCACCCCCTAATGGACCAAAGGAGCCCCACTTTTTAGTAAATTTTATAATGATAAATTTATCCCTATATTAAATTATTAAAACTAATTTTAATTTTTTACACTTTACAATTACTTTTGGCACCCAACTACAATCTCATAAAACTCTAATTTTTTTATGCGATTCATATCATTCTTATAATAAAAAGATAGTTTAATGGAGGAAGAAGATTTGTGATGAGATATATCACGTTACATGCAACGCAAAAATGTAAGTTTTTAATTGCTTCAGTTATAAATATATTGTCATTTTTTTTATTCAAAGTATTGGTAGTTATTTAATCTATATGTTTTTTGTATTGTTTATTTGTGTTATGTTCTTGAGATTATTTGAAAAGAATTTTTTTAGTTTTAATTTTTTTTCTAAACTTTCACTTTAATTATCTAAAATTTTAATTCAGTAATAATGATGGTGGGTGTTGTAATAAACCAGTTAACACAAATAAACTACTAAACGCATAAACACAAGAAATCAAGAATAGTCACAACACGAGTTTTATCGTGGTTCACTTATCCAGAAATAGGAGAGCTCACTGCATTACTAATTAGAACAAGGTCCAAACAAGATCAAACCCTCACCAATTTACACGAAAATCTCTTAGTAAGTAACCCTAGAGAAATTCATCAGGAATCTCTAAGCACAAGAGCAAAAACTCTTCTGATTGACTAACCACCTCACCAATCAACCCAAGTTACAAAGATTTCCAGAAATTGAATAATCCCTAAAATGATAGCAAACTGAATCTTTTAGCAGAGATAACAACCCGAGTTTCAAAAACTAAGGATTCTAACTATTCATACACTTATATATTGTTGACCCCTTTGAAAATCCTCAGCTGTTAGATTTAAATTTGTTCAACGATCAGGACCCAATTCATGTTGTCTCAAAACGCAGCGTTCCATTAATCCCTAAAGCGATATCGTTTCAGTATTCACTTCAACAATCTCCACCTTGAAGACTTGAAACTCCTAGTGTGTAGTTTACTCTAAGCCATATCCCTCATAGCTTTAGATCATGTTTGTTTACTCATTTGATAGCAAATTCAAGCAGTGCTTGAACTTTGCTTGTGTGATGATCTTTGTCCCCATATCAACTGGATTTTCTTCAGTGGGTACTTTTTCAATTCAACTACTCCTTAGGCAACCAAATCTCTTAAAAGTGAAACATGACATCTACATACTTGGTCCTTTCATGATAGACTAGGTTTTTACTCAGATGAATCGCACTCTCGCTGTCTAAGTAGATTGTAACCTTCCCGCTAGTTAGGTTTGCTTCTGACATCATTCCCTGCAGCCAAACAACCTCCTTAAACACATCAACAATGATTATATACTCAGCCTCAGTTGATGAAAGTGCTACAATGGGCAACAACTGTGATTTCTAGCTTATGCAGTTTACACCAAGGGTGAAATAGTAGGCAATTGTGGATTTTCTGGTGTCTTTATTACTGCAAAATCTAAATCTACAAATCCAACAAGATCAAACATAGCAGTTTTCTTGCAGTACTTTAAACCAACGCTTAGTGAGCTGTTAATGTATCTAAGACATTTGAGGGCAGTCTAATGTTCGCTGCCGGGGTTGGACATAAATCTGATAAGCATTTATATAGCAAAAGACAGGTCAGGTCTAGTGCTTATGATCGCATGCATTATAAAGCCAATTACACTTGCGTATGGGACAACATTCACCTTTATCATCTCAGCTTCAGTTTTAGGACACTAGTCTTTACTTAGCATAAAATGATTTGCTAAGGGCATAGAGATAGGTTTGAGTCAGTCATTCCAAACCTATTTATCAATTTTTTCAGGTAAGAATTTTGTTCAAGTTTTAAACAGTTATTACTCATATCTCTAGATATCACCATTCCTAAAATTTTCTTGGCAATACCCCGGTCTTTCATATCAAATTCTAAGCTTAGTTTCTTCTTCAAATCTTGTATTCTTAACTTGGATCTACTGATTAGCAACATATCATCAACATACAACAAGATGTAAATTAGCAGGTTTTTATCTAAGTCAAAATAGAAGCAGCTATCATATCTGCTTCTTCTAAACCCTAGGTTCACTATGAAAGTATCAAATCTTTTGTACCATTGCCTAGGGGCCTGTTTGAGGCCATATAAAGACTTATGTAACAAGCATACATGTTTTGACACCCTATAATCAATAAATCCTATAGGCTGACACATATAAATTTGCTCATCTAAATTCCTATGAAAAAATGCACTGGTTACATCTAGTTGTTCTAATTCTAAGTTTTGGTGAGCAACAATGGAGAGCATAAGTCTGATGGTTTTGTATTTCACTACTAGGGAAAAGGCTTCATTGAAGTCTATTCCTTCTCTTTGCGTATAGTCTTTGGCAAGCAGCCTAACTTTATACCTAGGGGGATCAGAAACTGAAATACCATCTTTTAGTTCATAAAGCCACTTACATTGAATAAGTTTTTGGTCTTTGGGTTTGGGCACCAAAGACCAAGTTTTGTTTACCTCTAACGAGTGCATCTTCTCCCTCATTGCCGTTTTCCACTTGTCTTTATCTTTGGACTTCATGGCCTCTTCATATGTTTCAGATTTTGTTCTTTGGACTTATGTACATGCAAGCAAGGCAGTAAAAATTAGTTTTTCATCAGAATAGCGTGCAGGTGGCCTCACCTCTCTCCTGGTTTTGTCCCTTGCAAGTTGGTATTGTTGTAGATCAACTGGTTGGTTGATGCGTGATTTCATAAACATGCATATGTAGCAAGTGCACTAGTTGCAAAAAGTAATAAAATGATCAGAAGAGTATCTTTCCCACGAGGATTGTGTTACTAAGTACCGATTTCTCTAGTTTAAGGCCTAATTGAAGCAACAATAAACTGGATTGATGGAAAATTAACAACTAAATACAAATTAACAAAATATGAATGAATGATAATGAAATTAAAGCAAAACCCAACAACTTACCTAATTAAAAAATGCTAGGGTTTTGATTTCACCTAGATACGCTAACCCAAATCATAGAATCTATTACCCAAGTTCTAATTCCTTGATTTAAAATCGAGTTCCCTAAGTTGAAAGACATATCTTCTCAGGCTATATTTTCCTATTTATCCTTATTAAGCTTCCGCACCCAACAAAATGAAGATTAATAGTTCAAAGTCTTTTAAGCTTTATGGAATTCTATCTAGATTTCATAAATCGCGTTTATCTATCTATATTTTTCGCTCAATCTATGGTATTTATCCCAAGAGGCACCATCATAAATCACTTCTCAGTCTCATTGTGAACAACATACATTTGAATGGTGATCAAGCATCCAAAAGTCATTAAGCAAAGAGATAAACACTCAATCATGAAATTAAAACTCAAAATAAATCAAAACATATAAATTTAAATCATTGTATCAAGGTTACATCAAAACCTAGCTAAGCAACTCAGTTCATACACAAAAACAAAACAAAATAACAAAAACAAACTGAATCAAGGTTCATCATTGAAAAACAAGCAAAAGATGGAGAAATGTTCTCTAATTTGAAGCCCAAATCTTCAATAATCTTCTACTTTCAAGAGCTGCCTTTCAAATGACAAACCAAGACCCTTTTCCCTTCCTTTTCATGCTAATTTATACCTCTCTCACTTAAGGATGAAGCCCTAGCAAGCCAAAATGTGTCGTTTTATTTTTCACATCTGATGCATTTTCGCTGCAATGAAATTTTTCTTTGCCACGGTGAGGATCTTTCAGGCCAAATTTGAACATGATAGAATCTGAATATGGAAACGTGGTAAACATATGAATTGTAGAAAGTTCACTTATGTTTCTAATTGTTTAAGAATCATCCCAATCCAAGGTCTAAAGTTCAAGCTATGGTCAAAATACTGAAGTACGTCCAAAGACATTTTTCTTCAGTTCCCAATGTACTATTCACAATTTCAAGCCAAGTTTTCACCCTTGTTCAATCAGAATTAGGAAAAGCCCAAAAGATGAAAGTTGTAGCTCTGCTTCTTATATTTCCAAAACTTCTAAATTCAGGTCATTCTGAGTTTTGAAGCTCAAGTTACGTAATTTACGCTCAAAACTGTTATTTATGCTCAAAATCATTGTTTTGGCCTACAAATAAAAATTAGTAGAATTAGGTAGCAATTATGACCCAAATTATATGAGAAGTATCCTAAATCCTATCAAAATTCAATGCAAAATCATAAGAAAAAAAATATGATTATCAAATACTCCCAAACTTAGGATTTGCTCGTCTTCGAGCAAAAAGGAATAAAAATCAAAACAGAAAAAAGATAAATACCTAGATTGAATCACAATGCAAGTCTCAAAAATCGTTTGTACATTATTACAAAAAAAAATGCTCAACACTCCAAGAAGTCATAAATTGAATTGACAATCTTTCTCTATCAGTCCCCTGAGTAGGTAATCCCCACTTCAATCCACCTTCCAACTTCCCAGATTATTTTATACGGAAATATAAAGTTTATCAAATGGTGGCAGACTCTATAAGCCTAAGTATGGAACTACTCTCCACTAATGTAGACTAGACATCGCTAAGGATCAAAAAGTCTTTGCAAGCTTGTAACGTTAGGCTCGGGTAGTGGGCTCCAAGGAAAAGGATAGGATAAACAAAGTAAGAGAACTCGGTTTTCCTCATGCAACTAAGAGCTACATCAATCTCCACTTTTTTTCTCAACCACCAATCAAAGTGTTAACCATTTTACAACCCTCAAACTTATGGATTTCTTATTTTTTATTTTGAATTGAACTAAAGAAATTTTTCTTCTTCTTCTTCTTCTTTAATTTTTTTTATTTTTTTATATTTTTTGCAATAACAAATATTTGCAACACCATTGAGGTCTATTGCCTCTTCTTCTTACCCTTTTTGCAACCCCCAAACTTAAAATTTTGGTCCATCACTTATTCACACACCTCTCCAAGCTCTTCTGTGCCATACATTAGGTCCATAATTCTCCAAAAGGGTATGATAAAATGTTTAGGGTATAGGGATTGGACAATTTTTGGTTTGCAAGAAAAATAAGGCAATGAAAATCTCATAAGGCTCAAATGGGTGACTAGGGAAAGATTCATTCATGGGTCGGCTGGAAATGCTGAAATGTTCCGAAAAATGCCTAAATCATTCCCTCAACAATGTCTAATCTTAGAATTTCACCTCAAGTACTTCTTAACTAGGTTCTAGAGTCCACCAACATTATCATGACTTCACTTAACCGCATAAAATGAATCTAACATGCCAAAAGAATAAAAATGGTGATTGAACCACTCAACAAACCTCTAGAAAAAAAAAATTAATCAACCAACATAAACTTGAAGCAATGCTTAGCCTTTTCCATAAATAATATCCCAACAATCCTAGTCTCATCATAGACTTATGCAATTCATCTAGGCAACAACAACACAACACACACTAATCAAATAACAATCAAAGAACTTAAAACAAAAAGAAACACAATTTCAAGCTAAAACACACAAACCAACTAAACAAAAATTTTCAAAATTTTCATACCCCTAAACTTAAAATGACATTGTCCTCAATGTCACGCAATAAAGAACAAGGAATAGAGAAAAGAGAAGGGTTAAGAAATACTCCCGTAATTGATCCGCAAAGTGTGTCCTCTATGTCAATGCCCAACATCCATTCATTATCTTCATCGTAATGAGAATCTATCAAAACAAGAAAACTCATGGTGCAGCAATTTGTTAAAACACATTACAGATTAGTAAGGGAAATATCAAACCTCATCAAACTAAAATCAAAGTTCTAAAATTGAAAATAAACTTCAACAAAAACAAAATAAACTGAAAGCACTTGGGTTGCCTCCCAAGAAGCACTTTATTTAAAGTCGAAAGCTCGACTTTCCCATGGTCCTTCGTCAATCCAGATCCTTGTATGGTGCTTCACTTCCCATTGCCACCTCTTGGTCTTTCCTTTGGAATTTCGGGCATTCTCATAAGCATCTTTTCAGAACTTCAAATTCATATATGCGTACTTGAGATGATATGGTGATTGGTTGAGTCCAATGTTTGGAGTCTCTTCCAACACCAATTTTGACTTGTGTGCATTCGCACCAAATTCCTCAAATTATTCCTTGTGAGGTGAGTTGCTTGGTTGAAATTCCCCTAAGTATCTTGCACACCTTTTTGCTTTGAGATTTTCCTCTTCATTAGTCTTGTCTTCATGTTCTTCCAACTTTTCTTCATTATAAGGTTACTCCAACACTATACCCTCAATGTTATGACATTTAATTGTTCTTTACGATTTGTGACCGTTGTGCTTGGCAAAGAACCTTGAGATCTCTCTGTCAATTGTTCAACCAATTGCCCCACTTGAACCTCCAAATTTCGAATGGACACTCCTTGATTTCTGAAGTTTGAGCGTGTCTCATTCATAAAACTTGTGGTTTCTTGCATGAACTTTTCAAACATATCTTCCAATTTTGACACTCTCTGCTCTACCGGTTGAAAATTCACCACTGGTTGATAGTTTTGCATTGTACTTTGATTTAATTGATTGCTTTGATTGCTCCAAGACAAATTTGGGTGATTCCCCTAACTAGGATTGTAGGTGTTGGAGAATGAGTCATCTTGCAACCTTTGTGAACAAACCGTGTAATTCACTTGCTCGATTATTGAGAGGACTAATTGGTTTCCATCTTGGCATTCCACACTCCCATGGTTTCTTGCACAAAATTCACAACTTATAAAAGGTGAGTGAGTAGAATTTACGTTCATACCTCCCAATTGGTGAAGTGATGCAATTTGTGCAGATAATGTGGCGAACGCATCAACTTTATGTAGACCCATTGTTCTCTTTGGCATTGCTCTCTCATTAGGTCTTTGGTAGTTATTGTTGGCCATCACCTCAAGCAATTCATAAGCATCCTAGGGTCTTGTTATTTAAGGCTTTGACTGCCGCCACATCTACCATAGTTTTAATATTTGGTAGCAACCCAATGTAAAATGTTTGGACTTGAATTATTGTATCAAGGTTACATCAAGCCCTAGCTAAAAAACTCAGTTCATACTCAAAAACAGAATAAAATAACAAAAAACAAACTGAATCAAGGTTCATCATTGAAAAACAAGCAAAAGATGGAGAAATCTTCTCAAATTTGAAGCCTAAATCTTCAATAATCTTCTCCTTCCAAGAGCTGCCTTCCAAATGACGAACCAAGACCCTTTTCTCTTCCTTTTCATGCTAATTTATACACCTCTCACTTAAGGATGAAGCCCTAGCAAGCCAAAATGCATCTTTTTATTTTTCACATCTAATGCATTTTTGCCACGGCGAGAATATTTCAGGCCAAATTTGGAAATGATAGAATCTCAATCTGGAAACGTAGTAAACATATGAATTGTAGAAATTTCACTTACATTTCTAATCGTTCAAGAATCAGCCTAATCCAAGTCTACAGCTCAAGTTATGGTCAAAATACTGAAGCATGTCCAAAGACATTTTTCTTCAATTCCTAACATACTGTTCATGACTTCAAGCCAAGTTTTCACCCTGGTCCAATCAGAATTAGGAAAAACCCAAACGATGAAAGTTGCAGCCCTGCTTCTTATATTTCCAAAGCTTCTAAATTTAGGTCATTCTGAGTTTCCAAGCTCAAGTTACGCAAGTTACGTTCAAAACTATCATTTATGCTCAAAATCATTGTTTTGGCCTGCAAAGAAAAATTGGTAGAATTAGGTAGCAATTATGACCCAAATTGTATGAGAAGTATCCTAAATCCTATCAAAATTCATTGCAAAATCATAGGAAAAAATTGGATTATCATTGGTGTTTTAGGATTTCTTCAGCAGTTTCTTCTTCTGGTTGTTTAGTTTCAAAATGTTCTGTTTAAGCTTCAGTTTAAGGGTCTAAATCTGTTGGATAGGGTTAACCTGCTATGTCTGAGGCTCCACCTCAATTTGTGTACTTTCTATAAGGTTGGGAGATGTTTCAGTGTTTCTAATGATTCCTTAATCAGTGACAGAAGCTTTACAAGAGAATTCACTCTCATTGAACACTACATCTCGGCTTACTATGATTTTTACCTCTGAAGTCTCCGTATCCCATAATCTGTACCCTTTTGTGCCTTCTTGGTGATGTGAATCTCGCCAAGAATAACGAGATCTAACAACAAAAAAGAAACCCAAGATCGTTCTATAATTAGAATTGGATGACAAACCTTGACCTGATGTTTACAACAAACAAGAACCTCGGTATATATGACCTCAACCCATTATTTATTGTGAAACAAGAACCTTAGTATAAGGAAGATGCCACAAACAGTAGTGGAAATCTGTTTGATAAGTCTTTGGTGAACGCCAAGGGAAAATCCCGATATGTTCGAATAGTCCTTCAAAGAACTGCAGAGAAAATGCTCTCACGAATTTCTGAATAATGATCTGCTCTTTTCATTGATCAGGCGCCTATTTAACAGGCTAGCCATTACAAAGAAAATTCCTAAAATAGTTTCCTAATTAAGGCTAAAATCTAGTAAAGAAATAACTCTTACTTGCCTAAAAGAAAAAAAAAAAAAAAAAACAATCAGCCCTTTAATTGGTTGATCACATGCCTAAAATAGAAAAGGAAAGTGGGGAGCTTTAAATGGCTGTGTTATCAACCATACACACCCATAAAAGTCAAAAACAAATAAAAGGAAAGTAAATGGCATGCAAGCCTTACAATCAGACTTAAAAAAAGAAGGAGTATTCTTAAACATGCCAATTTAAGCTTAAGCCTGGCCAGATTCTTCTAGAACTTGAATCATGTTGATGAATCTTTGTTGCTCACGTGGATCATGCTCAATGGGCCTACACGAATTTGCTTGAGTCCATGCCTCTTGAATCATTCCGTTGAGTACATCTTTAAACTTCCTTGCTCGTGCTCTCGTAGTCAGCCCAATTCGAACTTGAGCTAGATCCCTTGAAGTTGTGCTATGATTTGCATCATTCCTCTCCCCTTGAAAAGGATTTGCCCTCAAATCATCACCTACATCAAAAGGACTCCAATTAGTAATATATACTCACCAGGTAACTCTAGCTTGTAAGCGTTGTCATTGATGTGCTCTAGGACTTGGAAAGGATCATCTCCTCTTGGAAGCAATTTGGAATGTCTTTGTGCCGGAAATCTCTCTTTTCTCATATGCAGCCAAACCCAATCTTTGGGTTCAAAAAGCAGCTTGTGACGCCCCTTGTTGACTTGTTTTGCATACTACTCCGTTCTTTGCTTAATGTTGAGTCTTGCTTTCTCATGAATTTGCTTGACAAATTCAACTTTCTTTTTGCCATCTAAATTAACATGCTTAATCAAAAGTAAAGGAGATAAATCCAATGGAGTTAAAAGATTAAATCCATATACAATTTCAAATGGTGAAAATTTAGTAGCAGAACGGATCTGTTATAAGCAAACTCAACATGTGGTAAATATTATTCCCATGTTTTGATGTTCTTTTTAATGATTGCTCTCAATAAAGTAGACAAAATCCTATTTACTACTTCAGTTTGACCATCAGTTTGTAGATGACAAGTAATAGAAAACAATAGCTTAGTACCTAGCTTACACCACAAAGTCTTCCAAAAATAGCTCAAGAACTCAACATCTCTATCAAAAACAATTGTTCTAGGCATCTCTCTAAAGAACAAAGTAGCAACATGAGAGGCATCATCCGTTTTTTGACATGGAATAAAGTGTGCCACCTTAGGAAATCTATCCACAACCACAAAAATCAAATCTCTCCCACGTTAAGTCCTAGGCAATCCTAACACAAAGTCCATTGAAATATCAATCCAAGGCTCACTAGGAATTAGTAAAGGAGTATACAAGTCGTTGGACCGCACTCTGGATTTAGCTTGCCTAGATGTGATACATCTACCACAAATTCTCTCAACATCTCTTTTCTTGTGAGGCCAATAGAAGTGTTCCTGCAAAACAGCTAAAATCTTTGCAACTCCAAAATGTCCCATTAATCCCCCATCATGAAATTCATGCACTAACAACTCCCTCAAGGAACAATTAGGCACACATAACTTATTCTCTCGAAACAAGAATCCATCTAGCCTAAAGAACTTACCACAAGCGGTTTTTTCACAAACCCAATATTCCTCACAAAATTCGTGGTCATCAGCATATCAATTTTTAATATGCTCAAAACCAAGCAATTTTGCATCAAGTGTGGAGAGTAATGCATACCTGCAAGAAAGTGCATTGGCAACCACATTCTCCTTACCTTGCTTATACCGAATGACATATGGAAACATCTCAATGAACTCTACCCAATGACCATGCCTTTTGTTTAGCTTGTGTTGGCCCTTCAAGTGTTTCAAGGACTCATGATCAGTGTGAATCATGGATTCTTTAGGCCATCGGTAGTATTGTCACGTCTCTAAAGCTTGAACTAATGCATACAACTCCTTATCATAAGTTGGGTAGTTTAAGGCTGCCCCGCTTAGTTTCTCACTAAAGTAACCAATTGGTCGTCCTTCCTGCATAAGAACTGCGCCTGTGCTAATACCTAAAGCACGACATTCAATCTCAAATTTTTTCAAAAAGTTAGGTAAAGACAATAAGAGGGTGTTGGTCAGCTTCTCTTTGATTAATTGAAACACCTTCTCTTGTTCTTGTCCCCATCTAAATCTGACATTCTTCTTGATCACTTCGATAAATAGTGTGGCTATGCTACTAAAGTCTTTCATGAACTGCCAGTAAAAACTATCAAGTTCATGAAAACTACGAACATTACCTACACTTGTGGGACTCGACCACTCTTGGATTGCACGTACCTTCTCTTCATCAACCTGTATACCTTGTGCACTAACAACAAATCCTAGAAATACAAGCTTATCGGTGTAAAAAGTACACTTCTTTAGATTAGCAAACAACTTTTCTTTCCTAAGCACATCTAAAACAAATTTCAAATGTATTACATGATTGTCCACGTTTTTGCTATAAATGAGTATATCATCAAAGTAGACAACAACAAATCTGCCTATAATTGCAAGCAAAACATGATTCATAAGTCTTATAAAGGTGCTCGGACCATTAGTCAATCCAAAAGGCATAGCTAACCATTCATACAAACCATATTCTGTTTTGAAGGCATTTTTCCATTCATCTCCTTCTTTTATTCTAATCTGATGATGACCACTTTTTAAATCAATCTTAGAAAATGCACAAGAACCATGCAGCTCATCTAACATATCATCTAAGCGAGGAATATGATGACTACTTTACTGTTATGTTGTTGATGGCCTAGCAATCAATGCACATTCTCTATGTCCCATCTTTCTTAGGTAAAAGTAAAACCGGAGTGACACATGGCTCATGCTCTCTCACGTGCCTTTTCTCCAACAACTCAATTACCTGCCGTTGAATCTATTTTGTCTTCTCGGGATTGCTCTTGTAGGCTAGTCGGTTTGGAATTGTCGCACTGGGAACAAAATCAATTTGATGTTCAATCCCTCCAATTGGAGGTAACCCATGTGGTGTTTCCTCGGGAAAGACATCCTTATACTCCTGCAAAAGAGAACAACAGAACTGGGCAAAACAAAGTCAAGTTCGTTAGTGTTTAGAAATGCCTCTTTGTACAAAAGTACAATCATCAGCTGATTTGAAGACATTGCTCGCTTAATTTCACTCACTTTTGCATAGAAATTCTTTTGTTTTCTCTCTGATTTTCTCTCAATGGCTGAATTTTGATTTTCTTTTTCTTTGTCATTTTTTTTTTTTTGGTCTTTCTCTAATTTTCTTTTTCTCTCTCATTTTTCTTGGCTTCTCTCTAATTTTCACTCTTTTTCTTTTGTTCACTCTCTTTCTTTTGATCACTCTCTTTTTGCAATCTCACTAGATCCTCTTATATTTGCTGTAGTGTCAATGGTACAAGAGTGATTGATCGTTGATTTAAGTACAAAGGAGTATTTGTTCATAAAGCCATCATGCTTCACATGCCTATCAAACTGCCATGGACGCCCTAGCAATAAGTGTCCCGCCTACATCACACAACACTTCATCTTCGTATTTACCGATTCGAAATGCAACTTACACATGCTTGTTCACCCTTATCTCACCACTATCCTTTAACCATTGCAACTTGTATGGTCTAGGGTGCTTCAACATGGGTAGTCCCAATTTTCCCACCATAATTATGCTTGCAGCATTAGTACAACTACCATCATCAATAATCACACTATATACCTTGTCTTTGACGTAGCACCTAGTGTGAAAGATGTTCTCTCATTGCACTTCATCAACTCCTTTTGCTTGCAAGCCCAATGCTCCCCTCACCACCAATATTAATGCATCCGAGGCTAAATATTCCTCCTCCGAAACGTCCTCCAATGGTGGCATGCGTCGGTGTCAAAATCTTCATTGTTGATCACAATTTCACCATTGTCTTGCAACACCATGACCTTTTTGTTTGGATATTGATTTGCAATGTGTCCTCTGCCCTGACATTTAAAACATTTAATGTCACGATTCCTAGAGCTAGAAGTGTCAGTTTTACCTTGAGGAATGTGGCTGGTATTCATGGACTTGGGCTCAGATTTGGACGTTTGTGATTTATCTATCTGCATGGTAGAACTGAAGTTATGGGCTGCACGTGACCCACCCCCTCTTGAGTTTTTGCTCCACTTTGATGGCCATGTGCACCATATCTTCCAACTCCACATAATGTTGCATCTCTACCTTATCTTGGATTTTCTGGTTTAATCCAAGTAAAAACCCAGCCATTGTAGCCTCTTAATCATCTTCTACATTAGCTCGGATCATAGCAATCTCCATCTCCTTGTAGTAATCCTCTATGCTTTGGCTTCCCTGTGTAAGACCTTATAGTTTTTTGTATAACTCTCGGTAGCAGTAACTTGGAACGAACCGCTTTCTCATCATTGTTTTCATCTCTTCCTATGTCTCTATTAGTCGTTCTCTATTCCACCTCCTATTTATAACAAGCTGATCCTACCAAGTAATAGCATAGTTAGAAAATTCAATCACAATTAATTTTACCTTCTTTGCTTCAGAATAGTTATGGTAGTCAAATACAAACTCCATCTTCTTCTCCCACTCAAGGTATGCTTCAGGATCAGATCTACCTTGAAATGACAGAATCTTCATCTTACAACCACCCAAGTTGTTATCTTCCCGATTCCTAGCTTCTCTAAACTACCCTCCATGTCTCCTATTACTAACAATAGAATCCCGATCATCTTCTTCATCAAGACCAGCCCCATAAGGCTATTCATCTTCAACCCTCATTCCCTCAATTGAACTGTTTCCCTTATACACACATTAAGGGCGTTTTGTGGTTGCTTCTCACATGTACTCTCTATCTGGTTTATCTGTTCATGAATTGCTCCAGTTCCAACTTCATCACACACCCATCTCACTCATCATGGCTTCCATAAACACTTTCGGAGTAGCCAGTTCCGTAGCATCTTTGGCAACGCTCTTAGCACTGTTGTGAGACATGATTGCTGCAAAGCAAAGTTAGAAAGAAAGGACTTCACAATTCTCTCCCTTATGTGTTTACACTCAAGAATGTGAATCACTCTACACTTGTGTTTCACTAAAAAATACGTGGCTTTTAACCCTCTAATGTTCTCACCACTCTTGCCTTTTTCTACTCAATAATTCTCTTTTAGTTTTTTTCGAAACTAAACAAACAATACTCAAAATTTTCAGCAACAATTCACCAAGAACTCATCAAGGAATTTTAGGTTTTAAAAGCAAGAATACAAGGAACACGGCTGATTAGATTTTTGGAACTACAAAATAGCACAATTTCCACCAAAAAAAAAAAAAAATGATTTTGGGGTGAGGTGATTTTCAAGCTTATTGGAACCAAAATGGATGAAAACAAACAATTTTTTTTGTTTTTTTTTAATGATCAGCAACTATCTTTTGATAATAATAGAATAAGATTTCGAAATAAACTACAACAAACAAAATACGAGTGGAGTGGGGTAAAGGAAATTCGGCTAAACTAGGGTATGTGAACCGAATTTGGAAACTAAAAGAACACACACACACACACACACACACACACACAAAAGGTGTTTTAAGAGATAGGCCAACCTAAACTAGAACCTGGCTTTGATACCAAATAATATGAATTGCGCCAAGAATAACGAGATTCGACAACAAAAAAGGAACCCAAGATCGTTCTATAATTAGAATTGGATGACAGACCTTGACCTGTTGTTTATGACAAACAAGAACCTTGGTATATATGACCTCAACTTGTTGTTTATTGCAAAACAAGAATCTTGGTATAAGGAAGACGCCACAAACAGTGGTGGAAATCCATTTGATAAGTCGTTGGTGAATGCCATGGGAAAATCCTGATAAGTTCGAATAGTCCTTCAAAGAATTGCAAAGAAAATGATTTCATGAATTTTTGAATAATGATATGCTCTTTTCATTGATTAGACACCTATTTAAAAGGCTGGCCATTACAAGGAAAATTCCTAAAATAGTTATCCTAATTAAGGCTAAAATATGGTAAAGAAATAACTCTTACTTGCCTAAAAGAAAAAAAAAAAAATCAGCCTTTTAATTGGCTGATCACATACGTAAAATTGAAAAAGGAAAGTGGGGAGCTTTAAATGGCTGGTTATCAGCCATACATGCCCATAAAAGTCAAAAACAAATAAAAGGAAAGTAAATGACATGCAAGCCTTACAATCAGACAAAAAAAAAAAAAAAAAAAAAAAAAAGAGTATTCTTAAACATGCTAATTTAAGCTTAGCCTTGGCCAGTTTCTTCTAGAACTTGAATTATGTTGATGAATCTTTGTTACTCACGTGGATCATGCTCAATGGGCCTCCACGAATTTGCTTGAGTCCATGCCTCTTGAATCAGTCTGTTGAGTACATCTTTAAACTTCCTTGCTCGTGCTCTCGTAACCGGCCCAATTAGGACTTGAACTAGATCCCTTGAAGTTGTGCTATGATTTTCATCACTTGGTAACTTAGGAATATGCATTTGGTGGATCTAGGCTCAAGTTTCCCTCCCACAGTATGTGCATAAGCAACACACCCAAATATTCTTAGGTGGCTTAAGTCTGGTCTCCTCCCAGACCAGATCTTTTTGGGGCATTTCCCAATGATGGCAATGGATGAGCTTCTATTTGCAAGGTAGATTGTAGTAGCTAGAGCTTCCCCCCAAAATGTGTTTGGTAGCCTTGAGGTAAATAAAAGGCATCTAACCTTTTCTAGTAAGGTTCTATTCATTCTTTCTGCTACCCCATTCTGTTGACGGGTCCTAGCAATAGTTCTATGCCTTAGAATGCCATGCTCTCTATAGAAATTATCAAATTCAGTCTTGCAAAATTCTAGCCCATTATCAGTTCGTAAAGCCTTTACTTTCTTACCTAATTGGTTTTCTACTAGCAATTTCCACTCCCTAAACTTGGTCAAAGCTTGGTCTTTGGTCTCCAAGAGAAATGTCCAAACTTTGTTGTAATCATCAATTATTGATAAGAAGTAACTGTTTCCACCATGAGATTTAATTCTTTCAAGTCCCCAAAGATCCGAATGTAGGTATTCTAGGCAGTTTGTAGTTAGGTAAGTTCCCTTTGAGAAACTCAGTATGTGTTGTTTTCCTAACACAGTTTTCACATAATTCTAGGTTAAAGATAGTGTCCCTCCCAAACATCTTCTGACTATTAAGGATATTCATATCCTTCTGCCTCATATGCCCCAACCTAAGGTGCCATTTTTCAGTTACAGACAGTTTACTAGGAGGCAATACAGTATTGAGGCATTTAGGATGAAAGTCTCCACACAGTATAAAGAAACCATTTCTCTTTTCCCCTTTAAGAACCAGAATCTAACTTTTATACACATACAAGCAGTTATTGTTAGCTTTATAGGAACATCCAACCTTATCTAGGGTCCTTAAGGAGATGAGATTCCTTTTTAAATTAGGAATATACCTAACCTTGGTTAATTTTACAAGTTTTCCATCAATTAGATTAAGGGTTACACTGCCTATTCCCTTAACACTACAAGCCTTATTGTTACCCACATAGACAGCCTCATTTTCATGTGATTCTAGGTTCTGAAACCAGTTCTTGTTTGGGCTTATATGGAAAGAACAGCCTAAGTCTAGGACCCAATCCTTAGCAGTGTCAGATGTTGACATTGTCAAGACCTCAAGCTCATCCAGTTGGTTCTTACTAAAGGATAGGTTTATTCCAGAAAAAACACTTTCTTGTGTCTGATCTTGTTTTATTATTACCCTTCCACTTTTTCTTGTTCTTAGACCCCTGCTGATACTGGTATTTTTTCCTGCTTGGCTTGATTTTGGCCTACTTTTTACAAACAGATGGCTACCTAATCTTTTCTGGACTTTTAGCTCTAGTTCCCTAGCTTTGAGTCCTACAACTATCAAGTCTAGACTAGGCACATTCCCTAGATACTGTAGAGCATTCTTTACTACAAGATATTCATTGGTTAACGAATTTAGTAAGATCATTGCTAAGTTGTTGTCCCCTAGTTCTTGGCCAGTTCCTTAAGGATTAGAGTCATTTTTAAAAACTCATCTAAGTTGTCTTTAATCGACTTAGCACTATCCATTTTGTAAGAAAATAGGGCACCTTTTAAAAATGCAAGATTGGGTGCAGGCTGTAAAATGTATAAGGTTTCAAGTTTACCCCATAGTGCTAGAGGAGTTTCTAGCCCATCTACCTTCCGTAGGACATTGTCTAACAGGTTCATCACTATGAGATTATATGCTTCCTGTTAATCTCATCTTTCTTCCTCAGTTTCTCTTTTGGCCACTTGGATGCATCCTTTTTTAAGAGTAATCCCCACCTTGTTGTGGGAAAGTAGCGCCTTTATCTTCTTCTTCTAACTGTCGAAATAAATCTTTCCATCGTATTGTGTGATTCCAAGTCGTGTGGTTTTCATGATATAGGTGTTTGTGTTTAGAGATTGTCTCTATTTCAAGAAGCCCTAATTGAAACCTCAAACAGTATCGACAAATGGATTCTTGAAAGATTGCTAAGACAAGAATCTAAATCTTCAAAGAACCTCCTTAATCGATGATTTGACAACTTGAATCTTTAACCCTAGACTCTAGATCACCAAGGAATGACCTAATTTGAAAAGCCCGAAATCTTGACAAACCCTAGGACTTCCAGAAAACCCTAGATCAATAGGCAATTCAACAAATCAATCATTCCTAACTTCTATTGGCTCTGATCCCAATGTTGTAATAAACCGCTTAACACAAATAAACTACTGAACACACAAACACAAGAAATCAAGAACAATCACAACACGAGTTTTACTGTGGTTCACTTATCCAAATTGGATAAGCTGCGTCTATATTGAGCTCCGAAAATGGGAGAGCTCATTGCACTACTAATTAGAACAAGATCCAAACAAGAACAAGTACAAACCAAGATCAAACCCTCACCAATTTACACGAAAATCTCTCAGTAACTAACCCTAGAGAAACTCACCAGGAATCCCTAAGCACAAGAGCAAAAACTCTTCTGATTGACTAACCACTTCACCAATCAACCCAAGTTACAAAAATTTCTAGAAATTGAATAATCCCTCAAATGAGAGCAAACTGAATCTTTTAGTAGAGATAACAACATTAGTGTCTAAAACTAAGGATTCTAACTATTCGTACGCTTATATGCCATTGACCTCTTTGACAATCCTCAGCCGTTAGATCTAAATTTGTTCGATGATCAGGATCTAACTCATGTTGTCTCAAAAAGCAGCGTTTCATTAATCCCCAAAGCGATATTGTTTCAATCTTCACTTCAATAATGGGGTTATATAACAGGGAGTTAAATGTTAACAACTTCTAAAATATCAAAAAGGGATATTATCAATTGGAGAACTTTTAAAAAAATAATAATAATAAAAGAAAAATGACATAAATTTCATTTATATTAATAGACAAACACCTTTATCAATTAATATACATTTTTTTAATCAATAAACAATTTTTTTTTTAATCAATATACGAACTTTTTTTTTTTCCTAAAAGTGTTGTTTGACTAATAAAGTGTCCATTTATTGATATAAATGAAACTTGTGTCATTTTTTCTCTATTTTTTTATTTTTTTATACAAGTGTCTGCCAATTGATAATGGCCCTATTAAAAAAAAAAAAATGGAAGGAAGGGCAGTTTTGAAATTTATGGGGTGTCATAAGAAAGAAGTTTAATTTTAAAACTTTGAAATAAGGTATATTAGGAAATGAGACTAGTCCATTAGTAGGGTACTAAGAACAACTTTGAAAGACTCTTTATCTAACCCGAACTCTTTATTAAAAAGAGTTTGTCCATAAAAACAAGAATCCAATAGGCTCGTTATTCTTTAAATATAAATTAAAGAGTGAGTTTGACTCTCTACATCTAGAGAGTCAAATTTCACTCTCTATCCTAATATTATTTAATAAATTACAAGTTTCTATGCATTTTATTATTAATTCTCTTTCCTATTAAGTTTCTTTCCTATTTATTAAGTCTAATTTAAATAGTTTATTGGATTTGAATACAAATTTTGTTCTTTACATTTAGAAATTAATGAAGATGCTCTTTATTTATGCGAAATGTGCTCTTTAAAATAAAAAGCGCCATTGGAGATGTTCTAATAGCTCCTTTCTTAAATTTAAATTGGGGAAGTAATTTTAGACCCCGATATTTTTCCCTTTAGCCCTCATCATTAATTTTAAGTGGGGATATAATTATAATTAAAAAAACTTATATATTCTTCTTCTTCCTTATTTTACTAGAAACTTTTATGTTTGTGGTTCTAAAAAATTAAATTTAAATTTAAATCAATCCGAATTAACAATAAAACATGAAAGAAAATCAATCAGTATCGTTATCATATAATTATGGATTAATTTAGTTATGAAATCACAACGTCAATGCTCCTACAATCAAATAATCACTTCCAATCTCACTTTGATGGAAGAAAAACCAGGTTTTATACCTATAAAACAAATCCTAACTTGACAGAAGAAAAACATGTTTCATATCCACTTACAATCAAGTAATCAGTTCTAAATCCTACTTTATCAGAAGAAAACCCAATTTCATACACATTAAACAAATCCTAACTTAACAAAGAAAAGCTCAGTTTCATAACTATTAAAACACTTGATATCACAAAATCCTATAGAGAAAATTTGTTTCTTTATTTCAATTTTGATTGACTTAAATTTAATTTTAATTTTTGATAGCTACAAACACAAACTTTTAAATTGATGGGAAATCCCTCACTTAATTGATCTTCACCGCCAACTTTTAAATTTATTTTTTGTTTTAAGAAATTTAACCTTAAGTTAAATTACTAGAAATAACATTTTAATTTCTAAATACACTCATTGTGTATTCTATACTTTTCTTTTAATTTTTAACATTTAATCTTATATAAACCCTAATCCTAAATTTTCATAATCATTAAAATATTTTGTTTTATTTTAAATATTTGTTTGTTTGATGAAAATATAATACTATATTTATGAAAAACATAAAGAGATGAATTTGAATATGAAGACGACAAAATAAGTTGAAATTAGAAAATTGGGACCAAAAAAAAAAAAAAAGTGTTCCTAGTTAAGTCTGATTTGGGAAAAAGGGTGTTAAAAAAAAAAAAAATCTAATTAAGTTAAAAAAAAAAAAAATCTAATTAAGTTTGAAATTGAAAAAAAAAAACTTAATTGAGCCTAAAAGATTAGTTTCGATATTAATTAAGCTTAAAAGGTTATTATCGGTATTAATTAAGCCATTAGAGTGAAGATTAATTACATGACTAAAAATCACTTCCCTATATTGATATGGCTACCCTGTTTTAAAAATATTATTTTTGGATCACACATCATTGATCAATGACCCAAAAAAAAAAACTGCTTACCCAAATGGACCAACCCGTTTTTTAGGCTTCAGGCCCAATGAAACAGCACCCAATTACCATAATACCCTAACATTGCAATCAAATTTACCTCCTCATCCACGAAACCTCAAAACCCTCTAAAGGGAGAAGTTTATTAAAAAGACATTTGAAGTTAAAATTTAATTAAAAGGCTATGTACTTTGTAAATGTTAACTAAATAGCCTTATTTTTTATTAAGCTTAATTAAATATGATTAGGGGTTAATTAGGATTAATGAATAATTGCGTAATCTTTTAAAAATTATAATATGTCCCCAAAGAGTTGAAATTCTTGCAAACAAACCCAAACACCTTCTTCTTCTTCCTCCCACCACATTAACGCATTCCTCCGCCATTAACATCTTCTCCAACACATATCCTCCTCCTTTTCCTGACATTTCGTCCAAGTATGTGTATCTCCCCTTTCGATTTCATATTTCGATTTACAAAGATCTGGGTTATGATTTTGATTTAGCATGGATTGAGTTTGGATTATGATTTTGATTTAGTTGTTTAGGTTGTTGGAATGTGTTTAATGTAATGGAAGTTGAAAGGAGTGCAATCTGTTGAAAATTTATTCTAGGTATGATGGATCGATTGTAGGTGGAGATGACTGAAAATGTGTTCTGGGTATGATGGATCACTTAAGCGATCTGGTACATTTGGTAATGCAGCAGATAGATCGCTTAAGCGATTTGCTAAAAGTCTGGTGTATAGGAGCAGATCGCTTAAGCGATCAGTATATGACATAAGATTGCTTAAGCGATCGTGGTTATTTATACTGGATCACTTAAGGGATCAAGTGTATCGCTTAAGCGATCCAGTATATATACCCATGATCACTTAAGCGATAAACCAGACCATATAAGCAACTGTGTAGATTCTTTTTAAAATATTTGAACCCTTAGTACAGCCTTTAAGAATATTTTTTTTCTTGCATTACAGGTAGTTGGCTATTATTACACATGGGACAAGTTGTTTTGGGTGTTGAATATTTTGGTGAGTGGGTGGAGGAAGAAAGTAGCTGGCAGTGGATTGAGAAGAGCAAAGAAGTTATACCAATTGTTGTGAGCACAGAGGTTAGTTTTGATGAATTGATTGATGAAATAATTAGAAGAGGCGATTTGAGTTGCTCGCATAGTGGTATAGTTGTGAAGTATGTTTTAAGCAGAGTTCTTGAACATTATAAAGTACCTCCTGCTACATTAAAGTCGGATGAAAGTGTGAAGTTATATATGATTGATGTGGCTGATAATGGTTCGAGACTGATTTTAAGGGTTTCTTTTGTAGAAAAACCATTGGAAGTTGGTTCAAAGGAAGGGGATAACGAGGAAATGGACGGAGATTTGCCTGGTTTTAATTTGAACTACGAGGCCATTGATTTGTTAGTTGAAAAATCAAGAGTAGACGGTGAATTGGGTGGTGAGGAGGACACTGTAGAAGAGGTTGGTGATGGGGGGCAAAATGAAAATGTTAAGGAGGAAGACCCCGTACATGTTCCCACAGATGTAGAGATTCCTTTAAATACAGATTATGCAGAAGGCATAGATTATGAGGAAGAGAACACTATGGTCATTTATATAGGTTTAGAGGGGGTAATTGGAGGTAGTAGTGAATTAGCTTATGTTTTTACGGATGGATCGAAGTTGCGCATAGGGTATTTATTTGACAACAAAGAGGAAGTGGTGAGGAAGCTAAAACTTGTTGCCGTGAGAGGTAATTTTGAGTTCATCACCAAAAAGTCAAATTCATTAGTTGTGACGGTTGCATGTCGTGACCGAAAGTACAAGTGGCGGGTTTTATTGTAGAAGGTTGGCGGAGTCAGAAAAATTTATTCTTAGCACATATACCCGTGAGCACACATGTGGTTTGGGACATATTTCAGGTAAGCATCGACAAGCGTCCGCTGATGTCATTGGACAATTTGTCAAAAATCGGTTCGTTGAAGGGAAAGGTCCATCTCTTAAAGACATTCAGAGATTTGTGTGCACAGAGTTGGGATGTGCTGTTAGTTACTGGAAATGTTGGAAAGGGAGACAACATGCCCAAGATTTTGTGAGGGGCATGCCGGAGCACGGGTACACAGTATTAGAAGCGTACTGTTATATGCTTGAGTTGACAAACCAAGGTAGCAAGACGGCTTTGAAGTGGGACAAGAATATGATGTTTAAATATTTTTTTGTTGCTTATGGTTCTGCTATAAGGGGTTTTGTAAACATGAGAAAAGTGTTGGCTATTAATGGTTGCTTTCTGACGGGAAAGTATGGAGGTATATTGTTGGTGGCCACTACACAGGACAGTGAGAATCACACATATCCTGTTGCATGGTGTGTGGTTGACTCTGAGAATGATGAGTCATGAACTTGGGTTTTTCAGCAATTACGTATGATAGTGCCTAATAGTGACAGGTTGTGCATGATATCCGATAGGCACAACTCTATAAAAAAGGGGATTGCCACTATTTACTGTCAAGCATATCACAGATTTTGTATGAGGCACCATGGTGAGAACATAAAACAAAAGTTTAAGTGTGCTGACCTCCTTCAGACATACTTCATGGCAGCAAAAGCTTACCGGGTTGATGAGTTCGAGGAGCACTTCCAGCAAATCCAATCAAGGATGATAGAGTTGCTAAGTATCTTGAGCATGATGTTGGTTTCGAACGATGAAGTAGAGCTTACTTTCCTGGAAGAAGGTTTGATGTCATGACCACGAATATAGCGGAGTCCATAAATTCGAAGTTGTTGATAGAAAGAGAGTTTCCAATAGTTGCACTTTTTGATGCAATCCAGAGGACATTGTCACGGTGGTTCCATGAATGTCGTACGAAGTCAGATAATTTTACTACAACCCTTGTTCTGTCAGCTGAAAAATTATTGCGAGAATGTATGAAACTGTCAAATGCACTGTTTGCCTATCCTCTTAATACTCAAGAGTTCACTGTGCGCGGCTATGGTCTGGATGCCCTAATTAACTTTGTTAGTAAAACTTGTAGCTGTAAAGTGCTTGACATTCAACGTTTACCTTGTCCTCATGCACTAGCAGCATTGAAACACCAACAGAAGCCGGATTTTGGTTCAAGAATTTACGTGGAACTTTGCTCTCCTCTCTATATGGCAGATCACTACATGCTAGCTTATTCAGAAACAATATATCCAGTGCCTCCAGAAGAGCAGTAGGTAGTGCCGCCAGAGTTGGCTGACATTATCATCCATCTACCATTCAAGAAAACAACAAAGGAGAGAAAAAGAGTTAAGCGTATTCCATTAGCCTCTGAGGTTCCTCGGAAGATGAATAAGTACTCAATTTGCAAACAACCTGGCCACAAGAGAAGCAGTTGCCAGTAATCACATGCAGATCCAGAAAATTAGGTTCGAAAAAGGATGAAATTCAGGGAGTTGCCAAGGCTAACCGTTGATGAGTTATTGTTTTCAATTATTGATGTTTTAAATTTTATTGTTACCTTTAATAAATCATTCTTTATATTTGGTATTCTTGTTACATGGCCTAAATATTTATTGGTGATTTTAATTTGGAATTACGTTATCAAATTGAGGAGGAAGTATAGAATTAATACGTGTTGGTAATTTTAGTTTGTCAAAATTTAGGAGAAAAGCTGGAAAAGTATATATTGCCCATGATCGCTTAAGCGACTAAGTATATCGCTTAAGCGATAAAGGATTTTTCAAACAGGATCGCTTAAGCGATATCACGGATTGCTTAAGCAATCGTGCACCTAGGCAGATATTGATTCTGCCTATCACATGATCGCTTAAGCGATCTAAGATCACTTAATCGACCAAGTGAAAAAGACAAGAATCGCTTAAGCTATATCACGGATCGCTTAAGCGATCATGCACCTGGGCAGATTTGATTCTGCCAATCACATGATCGCTTAACCAATACCTACGAGCGCTTAAGCAACCCTGTGTAAACGAAGTTCCTTTGACTATTAAACAGATTTTTTGTGCAAGTAGTTTTGCATAGTTACAACTCTGTACATAAAATTGTTAGTTGTTGGCAATAAAGTATTCTTTATTGAACGAATCATATGGAGCTGTAACTGTACAAAACTATTTGCACAAACAATCCATTGATTAGTCTTTCAAACTTCGTTTACTCCTTAAAATAATAACTCTTTTAAAATCAGACCGAGAAGAATCTTAAAAGAGTTTAATATTTATCAATGCTTTAAACATTTCACCATCTTCTTGTTTATCCATATCACAACTGTGAAGCCATTTTATTGCTCGAACTCTTAACATGTAGAGTTTACGATTCGTTCAGTGGACCATGACCGTTATTATATTTATATTAAACATATAGTTCTTTTACGTCAGTATAAAACATAAAAGGTGTAGAATGTTTACGTCTATGCTAAACATATAGGGTTATTCGTAGAGTGGAACATTAGGCGATTTCAGATCGTGTAAGCAATCATGTCCTAGGCAGAATCGCTTAAGCAAATATTTTGGGAATATTTTAAAATATTCCCAAAATATTTGTTTGTTTAATTATTTAGTAAATATTAGTTTATATTTTTTATTACTTTTAGACCCCTTAAGTTTATTAATATCAAAATACCAATAGGAAAAATTTTAAAATTTAACAAATACACCCCCACCTACCCACAGTGCCAGCGGCCACCACTGCCAGAATCTAGCCGGGAAAGGGCGTTATGATGCACAGTAGTCGGATCTGGCAAGTAAGGCATCGATATGGCCTTTCCCAACCAGATTGACCATGAATGTGGTCGGAAAAGGCCAGATCTGGTCGTCGACGGACGAAAAAGTCCAGATCTGGTCGTCAGTGATGGCCAAATATATGGCCGTTGTTGTCGGTCAACGATGCCCAAGATTTGGCCATCGTTGACCGTCAACGTTGCCCATTTCTTTGAAAGTAAATGTCGGCCAAATGTGGCCTTTTTTGGTCATTTGTAGCCATCGGTGGTAGCCGCAATCTGGGAAGTTGGGTGAGTTAGGGTGTTTTTGTTAATTTTTAAACTTTTTTCGACGGTATTAATGAAATTAATTCACTTAATGGGTCTAAAATTAATTAAAAAAATACTAATATTTCCTAAATAATTAAACAAAGAAATATTTTGGGAATAAGATTTGTAATAATTATAGGAATATTCAACCAAATGCACCCTTTATGTTTTGAACAAAGAAAAAGAAGATATGTTCACTAAGATTCCATGGTTACCTTATAAATATAATAACGGTCATGGTCCACTAAACGAATCGTAAACCCTATATGTTTAGCATAGATGTAAACATTCTACACCTTATATGTTTCATACTAACGTAAAAGAACTATATGTTTAATATAAATATAATAACGGTCAAGGTCTACTGAACGAATCGTAAACCCAATATGTTTAGCATAGATGTAAACATTCTACACCTTATATGTTTCATACTAACGTAAAAGAACAAAATGTTTAATATAAATATAATAATGGTCATGGTCCACTGAACGAATCGTAAACCCTATATGTTTAGCATAGACGTAAACATTCTACACCTTATACATTTCATATTGATGTAAAAGAACTATATGTTTAATATAAATATAATAACAGTCATAGTCTACTGAACGAATCGTAAACCCTATATGTTTAGCATAGACGTAAACATTCTATACCTTATATGTTTCATACTAATGTAAAAGAGCAAAATGTTTAATATAAACATAATAACGGTCATGGTCACTAAACGAAGCATAAACCCTATATCTTTAGCATAGACGTAATCATTCTACACCTTATATATTTCATACTGACGTAAAAGAACTATATGTTTAATATAAATATAATAATGGTCATAGTCCACTGAATGAATCGTAAACCTTATATGTTTAGCATAGCGTTAATCGCTTAACCGATGCTCTGAAATACAATAAATAATATCCGAATACATAGGATCGCTTAAGCGATCCTCTGTATGTACACTTAGTCGCTTAAGATATCCGTCTGTATCGCTTAAGCGATTCTTTGCTTTTACTCTGATCGCTTAAGCGATCTGTCTGTATCGCTTAAGCGATTCTTTGCTTTTACTCCTAGTCGCTTAAGCGATCGGTAATCGCTTAAGCGATCTAGTCCGCGGCAGAGCCCAGATCTATGATTGCTTAAGTGATCCATTTGTATCGCTTAAGCGATTTTCTTAAAAGACTCTTGGTCGCTTAAGCGATTTGAGATCACTTAAACGATCTTGTCCGAGATAGAATGAATATCTACCGAGATCTATGATCGCTTAAGCAATCTTATGTATCGCTTAGGCGATTCTTCCTAAAAGAGTCTTTGTCGCTTAAGCGATTCAGGATCGCTTAAGCGATTCAGTGATATTTTCCGAGGCAAAATGAACATCTGCCCAGATGGGTAATCGCTTAAGCAATCTTATGTATCGCTTAAGCGATGCTTCGTAATAGACTCTTGGTCGCTTAAGCGATTTGAGATCGCTTAAGCGATCGTTCTGGAAAAGTCTTGGTCGTTTAAGAGATATATGTGGTCGGTCATATATGTAATTGTTTGGTACCATGCCTGTTTTTAAGTTAATTAATTTCGAAATGACTGTGATTGGGAAACATTTATACATCACTCATTTCCCTTCCAAATCCAAAAAGAATTTGTATCGCAAAATTAAGTAATTTATATCAATCTAATTCATCACAAATCAAAATATCAGAGACATCAATGTAATTGAAAGTTTAAACTTAAAATCATCCATAATAGTGCCGAAACACAGTAATTCCCAAGACATTTAACTGTAGTTTGATTGCAATAAAATGTCCTCCACCTAAACAATTGCAAAGAAGAACCCAATTCCAAGTATAATTTTTCGTCTCATTTCCGTTCCATACATTGTCATTTCCCTCCTGTGACCTGCCAACCAGCTTTTGAGAAGTTTTAGAATTCTGTTTGTCAGGAACTTGTCTGAGATCATTGTTTGGTACCATGCCTTCCCAGCAACCTTTATTGTAGATGCCTCCTCCTGCCAACCAGCCTTTGAGAAGTTTTCGAATTTTGTTTGCTAGCAACCTGTCTGAGATCATTGTTTGGTACCATGCCTTCCTAGCAGCCTTTATTGCAGATGCCTCCTCTTGCCAACTAGCCTTTGAGAAGTTTCCTCTCATTATTTGCCAGGAACCTGTAAAATTATCCGGCACACACCTGCAGACACGTCAACTTTTGTAAATTAAAAAAAAACACGTAAAAAAGTTACAGAATGGGTAGATGAGAAGTTCACTCAGTCTGTCTCTTTTGATAAAGCTTCATATAAGCATGACACCTACAGCATCAGCACCACAACCCAAGTGTCAACATTAACATTACATAAACTACAAAATTCAAAGTCCAACTTTCATTCCTTTTTGATTAGGTTCTGGTCACTCAAAGCAGATCCATATGCCCATGGAAGCACTTGACAACCCATCGCTCCTGACAGTTACTCATTGTTTCGTCATTCAAACCATCCATCGGGGTGTTGGTCATGTCGAACTGAATAAATTTCAAGGCATATGCCCCACATTCAGCACTGCAATAGGAAGAAGACATTAACATTAGAATAAACTTATAGAACAATTATATTATGTAAGTTACTTTTATACAAAATTTACCTTGACTTATTTATTGGGATGGTAGAGCGCTTAAGTAGCCACTTTCTAGTTAGTACTTGATCATTGAAGTGCCCAAACATCCCGCTGTCACGCAACAGCCGCGGGAACAACCTAGACAGTGGCTCCAACTCGACCTCCAACTACTTATCTCGAAAAAAGTTAGGTTGCAGTCAAGGATCTTCAGCAACCCCTCCTCTAGATGGGAATCTGCCATGTTAGTCGAAGAAATGGAGTTGGATTGTTTTAGGTATATTGAGAGTTGAAATTTTGGAGAAACTGAGATCAATTTGGCGTTTGTTTTAAGTAAATTGAGAATTAAAATTTTGGGCTTTGAGAGAGATTTCTAATTTAGGGGAAGAAGAGAATTTGATTCAATCGATTTTGTTTTGAGAGAGATTAGATTTAGGGACAAATGAAATTTTGGGTTTTTAATTTTTTTTTTTTTATTTAATTTGGGGGGAAATTGTGTGGTTTTTTTGATGATGTGGTGCTGCCACATCATGATATGAGAGAGTGATATGAGAAGGTGGTGTAAGCCTAGTATTACCGAAATCAATTCCCTACATTGAATTATTGATATAGCTACCTTTGTTAAAAATATTATTTTTGGATCACGCATCATTGATCAATGACCCCAATAAAAATGCTTTCCCAGATGGACCAAGCCGTTTGTCAGGCTTCAGGCCCAATCAAACAGCACCCAATTACCATAATACCCTAGCATTGCAATCAAATTTACCTCCTCATCCACCTCAAATCCCTCTAAAGTCTAAACAAACCCAAGCTAAGGCCTCCGTAAAATTATCAATAGTGAGAGCTCTTCGTCTCCGACTCAGAGCAATGTTGAGGATCATCTGTCGAACTGCACTCTCTAAGTCCCAAAACTACGCCGTCTTAACATCGTTTGTTAATCCCCATCACCATAACAATTTCACATCAAAATCAAATAACAGCACTAACAAGAAAAAGCAGCCGGAAGACAATAAGAAATCCAAGTCCAAACCCTCCGATGCCTCCACCGCCGTCCAATCGGAGTCTGCCACGTCAGTTGAAGAAATGGAGTTGGCTAGGGCTCGCGCTCGCCGCTTAGCTGAAGACGATCGAGATACCTTCCTCGATGTGGGCCCCAACAACCGCCCTCTCTTTACTAAAACTCCCTCTCTTTCTTTGCTCACTCGCAAAGACGCCTGCACTTACTTCAAATTCAGGTATCATATTAACGGTTATGTTACCGGAAATTCATAGAAATTACTACTGTCCCGTTGCACTCTTTTTTTGAAAAAATAAAAAATAAAATGAACTCCTTGTTTTCTCGGTGCTGTTACTGGGCCTGCATTATAGTAGAACGTTTAAATGTAATAGACTTGTCCCACGGTACAGTGGGTAACTTTACCTCCTACACCTTTGCAAATTCTATTATAATATACATTTGTTTGGGCTATAGTAACAAATATTTATTACACAAATTATTGATATTGATGCAGCCCAATGGATTTGAGATAAGTTGGCATTTAGTGCCAAGTCATGAACTTCTATACCATTGGATTGCACTACATCACTGTTCTAAAATTTGTTTGAAAATTTTGTGTTACAAAGCAAGCCTTGGTTTTTTCCTCTGGGCTGTTACAGTAGTGTAACCTTAAATGCAATGAGATTCTACTAATATTGCTGCTGTTTTGCGCATCTTGATATATAGCATTTTAAACGCAGAATAGTATTTGATGATTGGATTGTTTATATTTAGTGAGGAAGAATTGAATGAGGTATTGCCAGAAGGATTGCCGACGGGAATGTTGGAAGAATTTAAAGAATCAATGAGGCATGCATTGCTTGTGAGACAAAGTTTTTTGGGTCTTCGCGATAATTTCAGGCGAATAGTTGATCCTCCAATGCTGTCTTCTAATGGTACCAAACTACCTGTGTTATTTAGTTGCTTTGGATGTTTCTACTATACTGTGTTTTCATACTGGGTGATGTCAAATTTGTCAAATGATGTGTGATGTAGCATGTCAGAATTACAAGGTGTGGGAACATGAGAGTCGCCTGGTTGGCAACAATAGTAACTCTATTGTAACATGACCTTTTAATTATCATTGTTAAGTTCTAGTGACGTCAAAGTTATATGTTAAAGATGTGAAATTAATTCTTGAGTTTAAAATATCATGTTGCTAGAGAACTTTCATGGTTCCTGGTTGTTAGTAATGTTTTCTTATGATATTGATCAGATTAATTGACAGTCCTTCATGATTTAGTTGTTACGAATAGTTTAATAATAATGGACACATACACATAAAAGCTCATAGATGCCACAATTATTGGATGGAGAGTTGAGTGTGAGACTGTGGTGGGTAATATTGAACAAGATACAGTTACTTCGTTACTTAATTCTTTCAGGTCCTAAAGTTAGAAAGCAAGTTGTCTTGGATGGTCCTCGTAGTTGTGGGAAGAGCAATATGCTTGCAATGCTTGTTCATTGGGCTCGTGATGAAGGTTGGCTAGTATTATATGTTCCTAGAGGTCGGGAGTGGACTCATGGCGGATACTTTTATAAAAACCCACGAACTGTTCTTTGGGACACTCCTCTTCAGGCTGAGCATGTTCTCAAGGCAAGAATTCTTTCCTATATGGTTTGATGAATTGTTATGGTCATTATCATGAGCAGTTGGTAGGTCGCTTCATATTGACTAAACCTAATATTGATGATAGAAGGTGGTTGCAAATTTTCATTCATTTTATAAGGAACATCGGAAATTCCATGTGAAAGTTGCTAGACAATGTCATACTACATGCATAAGACCAGAAAATTTTGTTTGAAGGAGGCATGCAGTATAAGAAGTTCTGTCCATAATCATGCACTATTATTATTCATTTATTGTGTTTATGGCTACAATGTCAGTTTGATTTTTGGATTGTAAGTTATGCTGATACACGTCACTGCTTCTTTTGATGGAAACAAATTTGTAAGGTTTTCTCTGTTTTTCAGGCATGTCCGTGGTTCATTGTGTCATTGTAATTCCCTAACTGGTCAAATTTTCTACAGGATTTTTTGAAATACAATGAATCCCGTTTAAGAGAATTGCCATGCCAAATACTTGATCCTATTCCACTGGGAGAGGGTGCCGGTATTGGATATATGAAAGGGGTTGACTCCAAGGAAATCCCCGAAGGTTCAACTCTATATGATCTAGTTCAAATGGGAATTCAGTAAACACATGCGGCTGTTAGTGCGGTTGTTCGTTTAGGAAAAGAGTTATCACTTGTGAAAGATATCCCTGTTCTTATTGCAATTGATCAAGTGAGCACCAGCTCTGTATTTCGTAGTCTAAATTTTAGTCAATTTTCTTTTTTCACTTTTATATCTCTATTGCAGTTGGCTATGGCTTTCTGTGTCTATTGAATGAATTTGTTGCTGTTACCTGTCTGCAGTATAACAACTGGTTTACATTCAGTGAATATGAAAAGCCAGTCACTATTCGTTCTTGTCGACCAGTGCATTCTAGAGAATTGACAATGGTTAGTACTAACTTTTCTTTTTCTTAAATTTTTTTGCTTAGGTTAATAATACTTTTTGTACATGGTAAACCGAATTAAAAGCTTTTTTTTTTCCTTCAATTTTATGAGCTTATGGTTATTCAAAACATCTCTAGATGAGATGCGTGCCTTTGTTTCTTGTTTTGCTGTCCGGCATGCATTTTTGTCCCATCAATGACAGTTAACTTTTCATCTCGGCAATTTCTGTGCACTGCTTTAGACTACTTTTTTTTTTTTTTTTTTTTTTTTCTTCTGACAGGTGAATGCCTTTAGTCTATAATGCATGATGAAATGATGGTAGGTGCTTTCTCTCACCAACTGCTGTGGGAAAGCTTCGCAAAGACTTACCAGATGTTCCGGTGGATGCCCGTTTTAATTTGCCTCGCTACAACATTGATGAGCACGGCAGTTTGCCATTACTACCATAGTATTTTAGGAGTTGCATACTTTCTGGATTTCAGATTTTCATAGAAGGTTTGTCATCTGTCTTTGTTTGCTTCTGATGGTACCTGACCTGCAAATTACCCAATAACACCAACAATCTATCCAACAATTCACAATCAAAGTCCACAACCAGAAAAAGAAATATCTCTCTCTATATTGATATCAAAACAGAACATACATCCAGAGTAATACATCCAGACCATGTTCAATCAGCAACTCAATAAACAATAATCACAGCAAATAAGACCAAGTACAAATAAGAAAAACAGTATGATAAGACTGAACTTCAAGGGCCATCACCTCCCTTCCAAACCTAACCTTCTTTCTGAATAATCTCTTTCTTTCTCCTCTTCCTTTTATTTCCTCCTGACCCTTTTTGCTCCTAACAGAATTTCTCTTCCCTCCAATCCTATCAGGCCACCTGTCCTCTCATAACAAATTCTAACCTCCTGCATAGCAAATATTCCCTGCTTCTTACCACTATTCTTCCTACCGTAGACCAATCCCCTTAGTTGTTCATCAGCTTCTTTTCGGACATGCAATTTTCCACTGTAGATGTATAGTTTGGAACTTGCAACTTAGAACTTAACATAATTTGAGGTCTCAGTCATTGTGCATCGTTTTCTTTTTTTTTTTTTTTTTTTTTTTTTTTTTTTTTTTTTTTTTTTTTTTTTTTTTTCTGGCAGACAAAACAGTAAGCAGGGAGGTATTCACAGAGGAAATTTGAAGAAGTGTACTACTTATCCAATGGGAATGGAGTAGAGATGAGATCTTTGGCTCCATTGATGCGATGACATATGTAAGATGCTTCTTTTATAATGCATTGAAAGTAGCACATTCGCTTGCCCGACTTACTCTAATTCCTTCAACAATTAGTGTGACCTGTGAGATTATGATTCTCTTTCAGTTAAATTTGTTTGTTGAAAATTCTTCGACGGCTATGGGCCTACATGAAGCCATGCACCGTATACAGATTAATTCCATTTGTGTCCTTTTAATGGAAAATTTTGATGTAAGATGTTTATTATAGTGTGGATTGATCCTCTTGAGGTGTACATGGTTAATTATTTACAAATAAATGTCACATTAATGGTGATTTTTCCATAAGATGAAGTAATGAACCATTTATTATGTTTTACTTTCCTATTTTATGAATTAAGTATTACTAGAAAAAAACCATTGTTTTAAAAACCGGACCAGAGGGGAAACCGTTTTGATGTCGGGTCACGGTTCAACCGTTAGACCGCTGATTGAACCGTGACATCATCACACATCATGATGACGTCAACATATTTAAAAAAAAACAATTTTTTTTTAGATTTCTATTTTTCAATAGACAATAACAACTTAATTACTGTCTAACATGATTCAAAGTTCAAATCACACAACAATTCAAAGTCTAAATCCAACATTATGTTGTATTTACATATCAAATGACAAAATACATAACAATTAATAACAAAACATTTGATGCAAGTGTTTTTTCTTTGATCCGTCTTTATGTTGATTGAGCTTCACACACTAGCATCAAAATTCATCATCATCATCACCATCATCATCATCATAACATCACCATCATCTACAAATTTCAGTAAAAAATAGAAATCATAAGTTAAAACTTGTAATTAATTAAATAGATGACTTCTGTGTTGGTAAAGCCAAAGAGCAAGATGCAATCATTAAATTATATATGCTTGCTGAGTTAGCTTTATAGTTGGCTTATGGTTTTAAATGAAATTAAATATTTATCTAAAGTTTTTTAGTAATGAGAGTTGTTACAATATCTTTTAAGTTACGGGTACGTAATAACTCGTTAACATGAACACTTTCTTGTTGAAATCAAAATATTTCTAACTTTTCAAAAATGTTTAAAGCTTCTGAGCATAAAACTTTCTATGGCTCCGTTGGTTCACAATTTTGGTTTTTGGGAAAAGTTTTTGAAAAAAGTTAAAAAAAAGTTGAATTGGGCGGTATTACGATGTAGGATTTACAACTTATAAAAAAACCCCTTATATTTGTTTTTTTACAAAACACCCCTTATAATAAAACATTAAAAGTTAACAAAAACACCCCCAATCCACCCTCAAATACGGACAGCCGCCACCACCACGGAGGGTGGCCGAGTCACCATAAACAAAACATTAAAAATATTTAGGGGTATTTAATTGAATTAACAAATTTAGGGGGTTTAAAAAATGTTGAATAAAGTTGAATAATATTGTGAGTTTTTGGGTATTTTACTGTTTAACTTTTTGGGAATACTAAAAGTAGTATTCCCAAATCCAACCAAACGAAGCCTATATTTCCATTATTCTCACATTATTTTCTTTCTTTTATTGTCTAATTGTAAAATTGAAATCGTAAAGAATTAAATCAATAATTTTTTAATTATACCTTTATTAGTTATAATTTTGTATAGTAATAATTAGTTTGTATAGTAATAAATTAGTTTGACCCTATAATGTACAAAGGTTTTACTATAAAATAATAGCACACACCCTTAAAAAAAATGTAAAAGCACTTTACATTAACATCATCATTGATTTTAGCTTCTACTAACATCAGTAGTATTATTAGTATATACATTAACATCATCTAAGCAGTTCAACTGATCTAAATCCCTATATTACCATCCAGAGCAATTCGAAAATCCATCAAAATTACATAGCATAAGTTACTCGGATGATATACTAGAACACAAAAGATGAGCAAACTGAAGAGTTCATAACCCAAAAACATTAAAAAAACAAAAACAGAGGTAGCTTTTAGTATCAGAATGGCTTCAAATTAAGTCCCAGATAAATCAAGAAGCCTACTGCATGAAGTATATTAACCACTCTATTGGCCAAGAAAACATTGGTTAAAACATTGCGGCATTCCATTGAGGCCTTCAGCAGCTTCAGACCCTAACAATAGGGACAAATTAATATATCACTAACTATAACACATCAAACTTCAACCGTCTTAATCCCTAAGAATCCTTCCATCATCATCTCCTCCATTTCTCTTCAAATAAAACACATCAAACTTTCCCATGCATGCATGATGAACCCCCACATCGATATGTAATTTAACAAAAATGTTTTTCAAATGTTTGATAGCAGTGGAGATGGGAAAATAACAAAATGTATGACACAATTACCTGTCATCCAACACATATCAATCCAACACAACAGATTCAAAGAATCAAAAACCAAGAATTACGCACTCAATCTGCCGAAACAGAGCAATGCTTTACCCAAGCCTAATCACTCAATAACCTCTATAACCTGCAAGAAATCAGAGACCATCCTAGCCTCAAGATGAAACGCAACCCTCTCACAAATCTGCCCAGATTACAATGAGAAAGACCCCAGCAAAAAGCCCCAAATCAATTGCTCATTCACACAAAGAACCCTAACAATTTCAGACTAAAAAACCCGATAGCTGTACACCTTCTAGCTATGGTTTGCCTTTAGATTGAAAAAGTTAAAGGGTGTTAACTTAATTTAAGGGAGTGAGGAATGGCATACCTGGATCGAGGAATGGAGCTATCATCAACAAATGAAGATCGTCGATTTCCAACGAGGAACGGAGCTGCCGTTGTCGATTTCCGGCGAAGGAGGAAGACGTCGTCAATTTCAGAGAGTTCAAACGCGATTTGGGTGGGATTTCAGAGAGAACAGAAGACAGAGCCGAAACCGTTACAATTTTCGCAAAGAACAGAGAGTTTGCTTAGAAATTTTTGTGAGGAAAATGGAGAAAGAGAAAAACTGAAGATTGAAGATTGAAGAAGACGAGAAAGGGGCGTGAGAATGACTGCATCGTGTTTAGGATTTAGGTTGTTAATAGTAATATTATCCGGTTTTTAACCGGTTTAAAACGGTTTAATGCTTATAATGGTTTTGAGAGTGAACCGAACCGGAAACGTGACCGATTCACGGTCCAACCGGTTGGACCGGCCGGTCCGGTCCAGTTTTTAAAACAGTGGAAAAAACGTGACCCGGTTTGGGCATATGCAAGTGTGCAACAGTCAACACACGGACATTGTGATTTGTGATAGCTCTTACATAAAATTACTAAAACCCCCTAAAAAGTTAGTCTCTTAAAAAGTTTCCGGTTGCCCGTAAACTATATTCAGTTACTTCTTATAATATAAAATTATAAGTGCCCATGAAAAGTTAGGTTCAAACCCCACCTATAAAGTAAAATGAAACCCAGGCCTAAAGCTTGGGTGTAAAGCCCAGGCTTTTTCCCGGCCCTGGATTGGATTTAAGAAAGGAGCCCAGCCGAAACAAGCCCGACCCGGGGTTTTTACAAAGTTTCCAGAATCTCTTATTATCATATTCCTGGCCAATCAAAGTATTTGACATTCAGAATTTGAAACGATCTTTGCTCACCGGAGTTTTTAATAATAGAATCATTGTTTTAAAAACCGGTCTGGACCGGCTGGTCTAACTGGTTGGATCGAGACCCGATCACGTGTCCAGTTCGAGTCAACCCTAAACCCGGTATTACGCAATAACTCGCTTTAACTCGTCAATGGATAGCGTGAACAGTGTAAACCGTCGGTCCAACCGGACTGCAAGAAAAACTAGTCCAATGCTAAAAAAGGGCAAAAATCCCTAATTTCTCACTTTCTCCTTTCTCTACGCTCAAAATGTTTTGAAAATTTTTTAATGAAATTGCGAAAATCTGAAATCCCACACAAATCAAAACTCAATCTCAATGAAATCGCAACCATTCATTATTGAAATCGATCGCAACTCAACTCTCTAAAATCGAAATGACGCCTTCCTTCCTCGTCGGAAATCGACGACGACAGCTCCATTCCTTGCTGGAAATCGACGACGATGATAGCTCCATTCCTCCTCTCGTCAATGATCTAGGTAAAAAAACACACCGTTCATGACAGTTCCATTTCGTTTTTCAACTTGTTTTATTAATGCATTTATCATAATAATGTATATGCATTTGTGGTTTAGTTTTTAGAGGTCCACTGATAGTTGCAATTACAGCAGGATAATGTATATGCATTTGCGCCTGTTTTTTTTATGTTCCTTAATTTTGGTGAATTAGTTCTTTGTTGGGTGGTTTTGTATAAATATTTTGGTGAATTAGCTTGTGCCCTCTCTGTTTCTCATCTGATTTATGAGACTAGCGCTTTGTTTTCCAGAACTTCAAAGCTTTATTTCTCTTTTCAATTTCCTGCACTGTTGGTTCATAATTTTCCTATTTTTATAGATACTCATTGTTAACCTTTAGCCCCTATTTCATGAGTTGGAATTTTGATAACATCTCACATCTCTTGTATGATTGTTGAATTAATTCTTGTATCGATAATTGGGTTTCCAAGTTTTATGTGTTACATGTGAAGTCACAATTGTATTTTCCCTTTGCCATTGCAAATGCACTTACCGCCACTTTATCGCAGTTATCTTAATGAGTAGCTTTTGTTTAATGTTGTGGAGTTTATCATTTGTTGATGAATTATGGATTCTGCTTGGGTATATATTGTTTATTTTCAATTTAAATAGTCCTTATAATATTATATTATACGATGTACATGTTTTAGTCATATCACCATCACTTAGTTGTTTATCAACTTTGATAATTGCATATTCTACTTCCATATAATGTGTCCTATTTAAAAAATAATTTATTATAAAATCATTTATATGTCTCTGAATTAGCATATTATTTCTATTCATCTTTTATTGTTTTTCTCTTTTCCATTTTGAAGGAGATGATGAACAGAAGAGAGGGAATAGATCAAAGAGGTATGTTTGTATAGGTTCGAATATGTTGGGCTGTCTGCCATTCATGTGTGAGCTTGAACATTAAAATGGACAAGAAGCCCAAAGCAATATAGAAAACAAATTTTGAGCTGCTTGTCACTTCCTTCTTGAGTAATGCTACACTTACACCATTTTATAAACATCATGATGTGGTATATGCTACAACCATGTAAATTCTATTATAATATTAAAAATTTAAAATAATTAAAAATTTATGTGATTGTGACATATGCCACATCATGATATAATGAAAATTGTGTAAAAGAGTGATGTAAGTATTACATTACTCTTCTTTGAGAGTTAGAAGAAAAAGAAGCAGAAAGAGAGAAAGGAGAGAAAGATGATTGTTTTTGGATTAAAGAGTTCATAATCCAACGGTTTGATTAGTGAAATTTTTTGTGTAGATGATTTATTGTACATCTTCATTTAAGGTGATTTATATTTTATCATGAACTAAATTTTAAGGTGAAATGTTCTAGAACCCAGTATAATAATATTAGATATACATTAACAGACTTAAGGAAGGCATACTAAATTATTGTTATTTCTTGTGTGACAACCTAATAAGTAGATAAAGATTAAAAATAGACAATGTCAATATCTGGCTCTAGGTCTTTTTCACAATCTAGTAGAGATAGGATTGATATAACATAGACACATGTTATTGAGGGTGTAGATCCAAATGGAAGAAAGACATTAAAATGTCTTCACTATGGGAAAGGAACTAGAGGAGGAGGTATTTTTAGAATGAAACAGCATCCAGCTGGAACAAAGGGGGATGTAAGTGCTTGTTTAAAAGTTCATTTTGATGTTCAATACTTGATGAGAGAATCACTAAAAGACATTGGGATAAAGAATAAAGAGAAGCTGATTCTAGGAAGCATAATACTCCTTACGGTGCTCCCGTACATGGATTTGAGGGAGATATGTTAAATGAAGATAGTAAAGAGTTTTGTCCATTAAAAATTCACATAAATGAAGGTAGGTTTGGCGGTAAAAAACAAAGTACAATGCTAGACAAATCAAAAAGAAGAAAATCTATTGGGATTGGTGACTATTTTGCTCCAAGGACAATTGGTGGATCTCAACCATCAATTAGGAGTTGTTTAGCTGGAAAAGATGTGACGTGGAGAGTAGACATGGCTTTTGCAAGATTCTTTTATGCTGCTTGCATCCCAATTAATGTTGTAAATTCAATTTATTTTCAGCCTTTGGTGGATGTTATAACTGCAATTAGGTATGGGTATAAAGACCCAAATTATCATGGTTTGCGTGCCAATTTATTAAGAGATGCTAAGAAGGAAGTGCAGTTTCTTGTTGATAGTTACAGAAAGATTTGGGAAAATGTTGGATGTACCATAATGGCTGATGGTTGGACTGATAATTCACATAGGTCACTGATCAATTTTATGGTGTATTGTCCTATGGAAGTTTGTTTTGTGCAATCAGTTGATGCTTCAGATGTTGTGAAGGATGTTGGGACATTGTTGAAGACGTTTGAAGAGGTAGCTTTATAGATTGGACCAAATAGTATTGTCCATTTTGTCTCAAACAATGGATCCAATTATAAAGCTGCTGAAAGAATGTTGTCTGAGAAATATCCGAGTATTACTTGGTCACCCTGTGCAGCACATAACATAAATTTGGTGTTAAAAGACATAGCTGAGATGGATCACATAGTTTATCTTCCGAGACTTGCTTATGAGGTGACGAAGTTTGTATATAATCATACATTCTTGATAGCTTGGTTGAGGAAAAGACAGGTAATATACTTTTAGCTCATGTTCTTGTCAAGTCATAACATAATATACATTTTTTTTTAATTGACTAGCATTTATTATTTATCAATTGAACAGGGTTGGAAAGAAATTGTTCATCCGGGCGCAACCCGTTTTGCTACAACTTTCATTGCAATGAGAAGCCTTCATGAGCACAAACATGACTTGTAAGCCATGGTGATAGATAAGTCATTTGTCGATTCTCGATATACAAAAAAGTAATAAAGGCAAACATGTTATTAACATAATTCTAGATAACGATTTTTGGGATGATATGGGTAAGATATCCAAAGTTTTGAGTCCATTGATGCACTTGTTGCAGATTGTTGACTCAAATGAAAAGTCTGCAATAGGATATATGTTTGATGGCATGTACAGAGTGAAAAATGCAATTAAGAAATTGTTTAAGAATAAAAAGAGATTGTACAAGCCTTGTACACAAATCATTAAGCTACACTTGGATAGGACGTTGCGCTGTGATATCCATTTTGCAGCTTATTATTTGAATCCTGCCTTTAAATATAACGAAGCATCTTTTTGTACCAAGCCAGAAGTCATGAGTGGTTTCCTTGGTACTATTGGCAGTAAAGAAAGTGTGTTCAATTTGAACAAGACAAGATTAATGGAAGAGAGTAGATTATATTCAAACCGGGAGAAAAACTTTTCTCGTGGGCTTGCTCTTAAAACCACCAAAACTACACGTCCTGGTACGTAATAGTTATAAAATTTATAAGTTCTTTTGTTTTTTAAAACTAATTTATTTATTATGTTCAATTTTCGATTAGACGAATGGTGGAGATCATTTTAGTATAGTACTCCAAATTTGCAAAAGTTTGCAGTAAAAATTCTTAGCCAAACTTCAAGCTCTTAGGGATGTGAACGAAATTGGAGTGTTTTTGAGCGCATAGATACTAAAAAGAGGAATAGATTGGAGCATCAAAGGTTGAATGATCTTGTCTTTGTTCACTATAACTTGCGTTTGCAAAACAAGTATAAAACATTGTCAATTGCTCAATTATGCATCACTGTTATTGTTATTATCTATTATTTTCCTTGATATTTTACTTGTCATGCTTTTAATATTTCATTATGATATTTTAAGAGGTGTTATAAGAGAATAAGTTTCGATCCTGTTGATTATGAAAGTATCGACAAAACTGAAAGTTGGATAGTTCACGATGAAGAGGAGGCCAGTGAACTTAATTATAAGCATTTGGAACGAATGTTATATGGAGAAGGATCTATTCCTGCTGGAGTTGCTGATCACCCTTCTTTTTATGATTCAACCCATGTTCAAAAGGTTGGTTTCAAATATTTAAACAACTTAGTATCTACTATAAATTAAATTACAAGTTTTAACTTATGATTTCTATTTTTTACTAAAATTTACGCAAATGATGATGATGGTTATAATGATGATGAATTTTGATGTTAATGTGTGAAACTCAATTAACATGGAAACGGATCAAAGAAAAAACACTTATACCAAATGTTTTATTATTAATAATTATGTATTTTGTAGTTTAATATGTAACGGATGAAGTAATGAACACATCATGTTTAGATTTGGATTTTGGATTGTTGTTAAATACTTAAATTATGTTGGGATTGTTATTGAATTTGAACTTTGAATCATTTTAGACAATAATTAAGTTGTTATTGTCTTATTAAAAAATGAAAATCTTAAAAAAAACAAAAAAACAAAAAAAAGGTTTTTTATGTGCTGACGTCATAATGCGGGTGTGATGACATCACCAATCCAACCGATTGACCTGTGACCTGGGGAGCATAATAGGTTACCCTCCGGTCCGGGTTTTAAAACAATGAATATAATTAAGTCTATGCATTTTGAACGTCACGAAATGGTGAACTCTTGCTCTTTAACCTAAAGCTTTAAACAAATAATGAAAACAAAATTTCCCTATATTATTTCAGTTTATAAATTTATGAAATCAATATTACAAAACAAAATTGGCAAATAAAGAAAGTTCTGCTCTTCGGAACTATAGACAACCCTAAATATTTGATTTCAGGAACCCTTTTTTACCTCTGGACTAATATACACAATCTTCTGTCATCCTTTCTTGATCAAACTCTATACTGCAAAACAGCTATTGCACTGCCTGAATCAGCATGTCTGCAATAACTACAAGAAAATATACCAAACAGATGATTAGATAATCTGCAAATGAATTAATTGACAAATGCCAAAATATAAAAAGAATATCTTCATATTTTACAAACAGGCACCAAAATGTCGAGTGTCAAGGATTCCGTGCACACAAGAGGTTTGATAAATCAGAATAATCTTTGTTGCGTAAGCAGCAACCAAACAAAATTAATGCCAGCGTTGGTCCTTGTATCTCCAGTAGGGAATAACACAACACCAGAAGACTGGTGACAGCCCTCCAATGAAAGATTGAAGGGCAAAACGAATGGTAATTTGCAAAACTAATCTGGATATGACAGTTACAGTAGAAAACATTAATTTTAAAGAGTAAAGAAATTCAAAATTCAGGCTCCATGATCTCAATAAAAAACATTGAACACCAAACATAGAAAACTATGTACTTGGAGTTGCGTCCAATTTTCTTAAAACTTCCCCCGAGAACATAGATAAAACCAAGAATCTAACATGCACTACAAACAGATTTTATAAAATTTCATGGAACAAAAACTGCCTTTGCAATGTTAGCTCAATAAGTAGTGAGAGCTCACCTAGTAGCAGGCATCATTTATGCTCCCAGAGGAAAGCTTCAAAATCACACTAAACAGGCTGCACAATACATTAAGCATAAACTTACATACTGGAAACAGAGGTAGAAGGTAGAGAGAAAAACAACTCTGCACTTAGATGTGAGGTCCAGCCCTGTGATCGGAATCAACTCCCATGTCTTTCACACAAGAATTGCAGCTTCATGCTGTATATACAGTATACGCGCTTCCGTTTTGTGATGGTCAGATCTTTTGTATAACTTAAGTCAATTGCAACCAGAAAAGCAGTATCCACAATCACATAAAATTGACTTCTATGTCAGAATGGAGACTGACACAACGGGCATGATGATTTGTGAGAAGTTGAGAACCACTTGTACAAGCAAGCTGAATGGAACTTGTGTTTACATGTCTTGCAAGCAAGACGAGGAAGACCATGGCTCACAGTGTGGATGACACTGTAACAAATAGGGCACTCCTCAACACCTTCAAATTCCTTGTCAAAATTGCGCTTCCATATCCGTATAGCTTCAGCTAAAGCTCCATTCTGCATCACAAGTAAAGGAAATTACTTATTTTCCTGGTCTAGATGTCCTCTAAACCAAATAATTTTCATGCCACTTTTGGCTTCCTTTCCACAACCAAGCCAATTTCTAGGGGATTTCACATAAAAGGTTATCCCCAACTTTCAGTGTATATCATTCATCAACAAGATGTAGGAAAAAAGAAACAAAAAGCAACCGGAAATAAGCTATAGAAAAGTACCTGATTCTGAACGAACAACATCATTGACATTATCCACTTCCTCTGCTTCACTTCACTAATACCTAGGCTTCTCATACAATCAACATCAACTGGTCGTAAAGGGTAGGATGCAGGAAGACGAATAACTAGATCCATTTTGGTCTCATCCTTTGTGTAGGTGGCAACAACCTCATTTGCTGATTTACTTACAGTAAGTGAAAAATTTTCTTCAGCAATATTGGCTTTCTTGATCTGCAACAAACAATTCAGTCAGAGCTTCAAATAGCCTGATTTGAATTAAAAAACGAAACTTTCCAATTTTCTACACAGAATCAAGTCAGTCGCATTCACAACATGGGTATAAGTTAACTAGACAGAGAATATAGGTTAACAATTCTAAAAACAAATAATTTGCCGAGACAATGTTTGTAAATAAGCAGTGAACTAGAATTAACTTTTGTTCTAGTCCAAACGCACCTGAGATAGTTCATTAGCAATTAGAGGAGGGCTGCACCATGTTCTTGTGAAGGATTCAACCAAAAACGAAGTGCAACGGTCACGTAAATCACTAAACCACCCACGAACATACGCAGGAAGAACACAAAGAATCAAACCATATAATGCTCCAGCAAGCGAAGCCAGTTTCAATGATTCAACAGGCCAAAGTGATTCAACGGAAAACAATAATGAACCTATTCTGATAGCATGTTTTGCTGCACTTGCAGCTGCTGATGCCTCAGGAGGAAGATCCCCATCTTTCTTTTTCAGACCTTGAGTCATGCACACTTCCAAAGGAATATGTTGGAAAATGCAATCTAATATCACTGGATTAGAAGAATCTAGAATATACTGGACCAATCTCTCCCTCAAAGGTGCTACTGATGGTAAAGATGACAAGTGAGATAGTACCAAAGACCATGCAAGGAATACATTTATCTGTTTAATTGAAGAGGCAAGTATGTCAGTGCATTCAGGGGAAAGGAGAAAAAAAAAAAAAAAAAAAAATTTGCAGCCGTGAGATCATCTAAATTAGTTAGAATAAAAAGACAAATGTAACTGCACTGAAGAGCAAATTTACCCGTTGTTGGGCATCCAAATCCATGTCCAGAACCTCGTAAGGTAACTTCTCAATCATACAAGAGATTTCATCCTTCAAATGTATGTTTTCTTCTGATGACATATCATGACTGGGAGGATCCTGGTGAACACTAGCATCTCCGTCCAAGCAAAATGCAGTATCTTCACGGAAAATAGCCAACTGAGAAACAGGCTCAGTAGACAAAATAACATATGCAGCAAACTGCAGTGATGCAATTGGTTTTGGAGAAAACAAAACAGCATACAGGGCACTTATGGGCCCTTTTCTTAGCCCCCAAAACTCAATTGACCTAACTGCTCTCTCTCTAATACGTGGTGGTGAGTTTACGACACTTGATGCCACCAATTCCCAAAAAGAAAGATGCTCAAGCCGCGATGATATTATAATCAATGCAGCCTCAAGACCATAAGAACTTGCAATGGCCTCGGAAATGCCAGTGCAGAAGAATAAGCGAAGAATACCTTCTTCAATCCGATCTTTAATATGATCCCATTTTTCTGTTCTCAAGGAGCTTAAATTATCTGAAACTTCAACAGTATTGCGTCCTAAAAGCCTGCAACACAAAGAAAATGATAGAAGGGCATTTCTAGCATGATTTATAGGAGAAGGGTCTGAAATGGAGACAATTTGTTCAAACTTCTTAAGAATAGAATCTAAATTGTTAGAAACAGAGCTATCAGCATCGGTATCATTCACATGTTCGGTAAACTCCTCCATCATCACAACTGCCGACTGAATCCAACAACTCAAGTGCGAGAACAAAAAGCCCCAATCATCTTCATTAAACTCCTTCCAACAATAACCAACTGAAATAACCATCAGCTCTGATAGTAACCCCTGCACCACTGGCAGCTGATTAGCTACACCAGTTACATGCCTCTGCTTCCGAAACAAATCAAGTAAGAGTGTTCTCTCTGCACTGCTAATACTCCTCTCCAGCTTCAATGGTTCTCTTCCCCGCAGTCCACTCAGAGGATAGCATGAAACAACCAACTGAAACCATTCTTCCATATCTACAAGAAATCAATCGGTGGTATCAGTGCAGTTAATATAATACCATCTTATGTTAACTGACCATAAAGACATGACATTGAACAGAAAGCTTTGGTCCAGTGGAGATGCTGTATTTTAGCAATACTCTTAAGTTCTTTGGTTAGAGAGAAATATAAGAATTTTTGAAGAAGATAATGACCTAGAGATACTTTGTAAAAGAGTTCATATTCTCTGCTTCTTTGTGGGCATTGATTACAAAGCAATCTAAAGGAATTTCTATTCTCTTTATTCAAAGGTATTGGACAGTCCTAGTGTCTTAAATTTTTTATTTTTTGACCTCTTTGAGGCATGTCTTATATAGAAATTATTGACCACTTTTAATTCGTTGAATTCTGGTTTTATTCTTTGTATTTAAATTTTATTTCTCATAAAATTTTAAACGTCCAATTTAAAAAAAAAAAAATAAGAAAAAAAGAAATGAAAAATAACCAAACACACATATATCACCGGCAGATAACTTCAGCCCATAAACTAAAAACAAAAGGCATTTACCTTCTCCAGTCTGCCATGAAACTAAAGGAGGGAATACTAAAGTTCTATTGAGCCAGCTTTTGATGGTATCCAGAATCTGATTTTCTTCAGAAGTATCAAGATCAACATCTATACTACGGTCACCAGAACTGATGCTTTGTATAAGAACACTCACAATTGGAGGAAGAATCCTCAAACAATTCATATTAATTGCCTCCCCAATAAAAATCTTATCAGCGAGCAGTTCAAACAGAGCCATAGCCTTCTCTCTTTGCCATATATCATTCTTAAACAAAGTGATAAGCAAAGATACAAGAGCTCTCAGGAAGGGTTCTTCAATCTCCACTTCATCGTCTAAGGCATGCCATATATTGAGCAAACCCTGTGCACCATTTCCTCCATGAACAAGAGCACCATCAAGTAAAATGTGAAAGACGGAATCTAAGAAGTTCTCATGAGAAACATATTTATCACTCTTTGCATATGCACTCAGTACAGGTAAGAAAGAAGTTAGAGCACTGCCTCCAGGCCATTCCCATGTGCACAATACTTCAGCGGCAACCCACGCTCGAGAAGTAATCTCATTATTTGTTGTTTCCTTGGGTACAGATGGGAAAACATTTGCAAAATAACCAGCAACAACTTTCTCAAGCCCAATTTTTGAGATAAGCTTGTCAATTAAGGAAACAAATTTGTGATGCCCAGATGGCTGCACCCAAATTATTTGCAGTATGAGTACATTGAGCTATTAAATCTTATATACGAAAGAGTGGACTCATATTTTATATAGTTTAGAAAATTTAGCAACTATACCAGCCTTTCATGGGCACAGATGCTTATTTCAAGACAAAACAAAGTTTGAGGAATCAAGATCCATTTCATAAAGAAGTTAAGCATAGAAATCCTAAGGGTGTTGTTCTTGAAGGCTGCCTCTCTTTTTCCAAACCAATGTGGCAGGCCAGAGTTATTAATTATTAGATTCACATGGCATTGCACCATATCCGTGAACACACTCCTCAGACAGTATTACACAAATTATACACCTTACAATTAAAAATTCACCAATACTGAAGTTTAGAGCCCCAAATACAATCAAAAACCTTCTTCTTCTTCTTCTTTTTTTTAACTTAGGAGAACATCGCTTTTTTTTTTTTTTTCAACATTTGACACCAGATTTCTTGTTTCATGCCGTCTTGGTGCTTAATATGCAAGGATCTTGAAAAAGACTTTGCATAAGAGCAGAACACAGCAGAATTTTCTCTATTTATTTTGCATAGGGAGAAAACAAATAGATGGAGATTAAATGACTATCAGTGCTATAATAAGTACTTTAAGACTGTAAAGCAATCAGAAGGCCTAGAATCATGACTGGATAACCAGAATACAGCTAGCAGAACAGCCTAAACAGAAAGTAGCAAATTGCTTTTTAAGTTAGAAAATTTTTGGAAAAGATTAACTAGAGCATATAGAAGACATTCTGCTGATTAAAGAGTTCCACAGGGACAAAATCCTTCTTTTTTGTTGTTGAAACCAAAAAGGGTAAGGAAGAGATGAAATACTGAAAACAACAACAATGAACTTAGAAATAATAGAACCTAGAGCACCAATTCATAGTTGGCATCAAGTCAAGGGTATGCCACCAAAACCGGCTATCCCAGGTCAAAAAAGAAAATGCTAAGAAACTTGAAAAAATAAAAATAAAAAGCAGGACTATTATATCTTATAGCATACTAAGCCAGATCCCTAATTTAACCCCTAAATCCCTATGTTCCTGCAGTTTGGGTGCTGAATTTGAAAATATTATTCATCAGATGCATAAAGACATAGAATAGTAATTAACAATAAAAATAAACAATTTAATAATTAAAAAAATTACTACTAAACTTAAAGGATGAGATGTTACTCACATATTTATCAACAGAGACATTTTCAATATTCAAGTTAGGCATGCTGAAATTTGGAGTAATCCATAAAGGCCATGTGTCTCCCTTGCTCAGAAGCTGGTCTAACAGATTTTGTTCCAGATATTGATTCTTCTGATCAAGACATTCAAGTACTTCAATGATCCATGTGTAGCAGATAGACACTATTTCATCTGTCTTTAGATTATCATCCTTGAAAACAGCAATTCTAATAGAGTGAATCAAGATACTTCCTAATCTCTTCTGACTGTCCATGTTGAGACTTCTCAAGAACTGACCGTTAATATTAGAACGAGAAGCATTCACAGATTCACATAACTTCAACCGTGCCTTGGTTTTCTTCTTTAATTCATCATCAAGTGTATCCTCTAAAACCATAACCATGCTACACTCCCAGTCAATGATAAATACAGCAGCTGAAATACTTGATACTAGCCCTATTTCATCATTCAGTGTCTTTAAGCTGAAGAAGCTACCATTGAGTATGTCTATAGCAAATTGAGCCATCTCAATCACGTTCACAGAATTTTCAACTTCCATAGTAAAATCATTAATTTCAGTAGTAAGTAAAGAGCTTGCTTCTCTAACCCAAGTGAAAGGGGACACCCAAAGAAAAGTGAGTAACTTTTTAAGAATTTCCTTGAATATTATAATCAATGCATTTCTGGAGACAAAAGAAATTTGATTGCCCACTGCTGAGCCACCAAGAAGAGCACTGCAATTCACATAAAATAAGACTTAACATTAACAAATAAATAATTAAGACAAATGAAGAAGATCATATATATATATATAAGCAGGTAAAAATCCAATGAATTAAGCGATTATATGCTTGCAGGGTAAAGGGATAAAGAACTTATTTTAAAGCATCTATTTCCATTTTAGACAAGAAGTGATTCCATGTATATTCAACTTATTAGTGATATAGATAAAGGATTTGGTTCGACATTAAAAATATAAACTACAAAGTTAACCCTAGAAAAAAAGGGAATATGTTAACAAACAATTAAATTTTAATCTATAACTGATGCAATATGGACATAGTTTGCGGAGCTATGGATTTCCTTCAAAGCAACGTATTGGTCCACAGCTGACATGCATGACAAAAATGAGCAATTGGCTAGCTTCATATCATGGATAGTGGAAGTGGGGATGCACCAAACTGGCATTGTGTGAGATTTATTAAAGAATGTGAGAGTTGGACATGAAAACACATATCATGGCGTGGAAATGATGAGAATGAACTTAATGGTATACATGTGATCACAGAAGCATTTATACATTGCCTTTCAAATGTTGTATAAATAGTATATATGTGATCACAGAAGCATCTATATCTTGCCTATAAAATGCTGTATAAGTATTGATTACATCCCCCTGTGTTTGTTATGAGTTTCCTGTACAGGAAAGTATGTATTATGGGAACGTTTCAAGATTCTATTTACATACCACATGAACCGTGTGTCAGAAGTTCCAAAAGGGGGCAATGAACATGCAATAGCAACAGAAATAGATTCTAGAAGCTCATGATGCCAATGATCTGGCTGAGAACCTTGCCAACGAGTGGAATGGTTTCCCACCTTCCTATTTGTAATTTCATCTCTTGCTTTCTCCAAGAGCATTGCTAATACAATTAAAGAGTTGGAGTCTACGGTGCCAGCCCCAGATCCAAAATGTTTTGAATTAGCAGCATAAGAAATTACAGCATGCCACTGCTCATGGAAACATTCATCATCAAGTAATGTAAGCAACAGATCTAATCGAACACTTGTTGAGTAGTTATACTCATGCAAACACCAAGGAACAAATGTTTCCTTTAACACTTGCATAAAATGCCCTGGATCCAACTCTCTGTCCTTATCATCAGAGAGAATATCAGAGGTACCATCTTCATTTTCAATAAAGAGTTCTCGGACAATCTTTTGGGCTCCAAATACTGTTATTGAAACTGATAGAAGTCTTATACCATCTACTGAATCCTGATACCAAGAAGATAAATAGAAGAATGAATAATAAAGTGAGCACATATCAAAAATGCATTAAAAGTGTACAGAAAGTAAACTCTAAAACAACATAATAGGATCAGAAATCTAATTCCAGAACAANGGTGCCAGCCCCAGATCCAAAATGTTTTGAATTAGCAGCATAAGAAATTACAGCATGCCACTGCTCATGGAAACATTCATCATCAAGTAATGTAAGCAACAGATCTAATCGAACACTTGTTGAGTAGTTATAATCATGCAAACACCAAGGAACAAATTTTTCCTTTAACACTTGCATAAAATGCCCTGGATCCAACTCTCTGTCCTTATCATCAGAGAGAACATCAGAGGTACCATCTTCATTTTCAATAAAGAGTTCTCGGACAATCTTTTGGGCTCCAAATACTGTTATTGAAACTGATAGAAGTCTTATACCATCTACTGAATCCTGATACCAAGAAGATAAATAGAAGAATGAATAATAAAGTGAGCACATATCAAAAATGCATTAAAAGTGTACAGAAAGTAAACTCTAAAACAACATAATAGGATCAGAAATCTAATTCCAGAACAACAAATTCTTGAGTTCAACCTATGTACTTCCACACTCTCACAGACACCAAAGTTATTATTATTATTATTGTTTGTTTTTTGGTTTTTTGTTGGGAGAAAGGGAGGGGAAGGGGTCTGTCAGAACACATTCAATTTACATAGTCGGTCAGATGTCTGCTGGTATGCCAGTCTGCAGGTCAAGAGCAAGAGGGCCTTCTTTAATGCTTCCACTAGACAAAGAAACTAGAGGTAAATCCCCATATTCTGAACAGGAAATTTATAAGGTGCAGCTAAAGTGAACATGAAGGTATATCTTCAAGGAACCCATGGAAGAAAAAGATAAAATTTTTCCTAAAAATTTACCAGTGATCTTATCAACGGGAAGGACTTGGCCAACATTGGTCCCACTAAATAATTCACAGGCCAAGCTTCACCTTCCTTCATTGCATGTCGCTCCAGTAGCGATAGAAATGTTATGATCTGCTCTATATTCCCTGTAGGTCTTTCTATGTTTTCTTTTTGCTTAAACACCTGCAGGCAATCCTCCTGAAATGCCACACAAAAAGATGAGAGCAGATTATGTTCCAGCAAATACATGCCTGAGAGAATTCCAATAATGCATTTTCCCAACTCATGAGTATAAATCATTGGATGCTTAATATTCAGTGTTTCCACTGTCTTCTTATGGAAATAAGGATTGCTATCCTCAGATGGAACCACAGACATTCCAGAGATTTCTCTTTTCTGATCCTTTGAGCTAACAAAGTATAGGAAATCTTGCCACAGAAGATTCACAACAATATTGTCAATCAGAGAGAGTCGAAATTGCACCACAGAATCATCACCATCAAAATATCTAGCACCCAAGAGAAGTGCGAGATTAGAACTCAAAAAAAAAAAAAAATAATAAATAAATAAATAAAACTGCCGAGGCAGTGAGATGATACAGAGTAGAGTTACAGGAGAAAAGCTTAATGACCTCACCTTGATGTATTAAGTATTCCCCAAAGAAAACACTCTTTAAATGCCTGGAAAAATGCTAGTTGGTCTGAATTTGAGGAATGTGGCTGATTCCTTCCAGCCCACAGGCTATGGAAAAAATTCTGAAAGAATTTATCAATGACTACTACTTTAGGGGGCACAATCTCCAAAAATAGGACCAAAGCTGGATAAGAAACTTGCTGAGACCCAAAGCACCCGTTCCTAAGAAAATTGCACAACTGATTTATTACAATCTTTTGAACATTCAAAAAAGTCCAGCTGTCTGGGAATCTCTTAGAAAATAGTAAAACCATATCCCACATTGAAGAATGACAAACAGGATCCTTTTCCTGGAAAGCACCAAGTATTGAGGTTGCAATAACTTTCATATTCCCTTCATTGAAAACATGAGGAGTATTTTTAACAAAACTCCTAAACACCGAATATGTAGCTGATCGTATCATAGGGCTTTGGGACTTCAGAAAGTCTAGAAAGTATTTATGAGCTGAGAACAACTTTTCAGAAAAAGAAACAGCAGTCAGCCTAGCCTTAGCACCATGTTTTGATTCAGCAGAAATGTTTTCAAAACCAGATCTTCCTGTTTGCTCGCACACTAAAACATCAAGAAGTGTGGCCAGTGCCAGCAGTGAAGAAGACATCACCTGCTCTCCAAGCAATAGGACACACAAACTCATGACTTGATTAAATGAAATAACAAATTAATGGCAAATAATTGAGACATGACAATCATAAATTCAGTAAAAATATTTGAAAGCATCCTGATTGTTATTTAATAGGTAAACCAGGAAAAAGACTGTGCTTAAAAAATTTGAATTTCGTAACACAGATTGATATTCTATCCTCTAAATGTAAAAGGGTAAAAGAAAATATTTATATCAATGGGAGACCCTGAAAACATACCTGCTGGTGCATCTCTTCCAACTCATCCAACGCAACAGCTTTATCAGACAGATCTTGTGGTGTAAGCTTCAGGTTTTCTTCCAAATACATGAATACGTCATTTGTGCATAAAATCAACGCATCTAATCTCTTTTCTTGTGCCGGAAAGGCTGCCTATCGATAACCGCCAAACAGGGAGATCAAAACTAAGAACAAAAGCCACAGAATACAGGAACCAAGATACATGGAAGTTTATTTGACATGGGGATAGAAGTTTACAGAGCAGAACTTCTAACAATATTTTAAGAAGAATGAAATTACTTTGCATTGGGCCATATGCACCATATTTATACTCTCCAAAACCATTTTTTCTTAAATACTTGGAAGAGGAGGTGTGGACAGTATGTTTCAGAGTGCATATAGCCCCACTCAATTACTTTTATGAACATCAAAATTATCCATAAATTGATCACAGACCATTGTGATAGTAACAAAGATAAAATGAGCAAGCCTCTGACTTATTGTTCCAGACACCATTACTTGCGATACACCAAATTTACTTCCAACAGACTATTTTTACAGATGATGTATTGGCTACTTCTAACTTTACTCAAAGTATCTAATGCCTTGCTCCCATATCCTTACACCTTAGTCTTTATTTTTATTTAATATTTTTTTTAATACTTTAGAGAATGTAAGGTCACTATATTTTTTGTAGCAAATTTTTTTATTTTTTATTTTTTTTGAGATGCTAAGTAATGACTATAAAAAACCACATTCGAAGATTGCTACATGGCTGCATTGCTTAAACTATCATGAATATTGCAAATTTTGCTTTGGCTCACGATATTGGAGGGGGTTTTCTCCCTAAGGGTTCAAAACTCTAAAGTCTTATTATTGTTCTTTAGGTGCCTATTGCACCCAGTGTTTCATATATCCAAACATAATAACCCAATGGCAAAGGACAAGAATGATCTTAATCACTTTGCATATTTGAAAACACACAAACACGTTATCTGATTACAATTCTTTGTACAGGATTCTGCAGTCAAGATCAAAGCAGAAATTCTAGTGCAAAAAGAATGTTTTGCTATGTAGTATCAACTTTAAAACAAATAAATAAAAAATGGTTTACTCTTCCATAAAAAATAAATCACAGTAGCTGCAATGTCCTAATATTCTACAGCAGAAGGTAATAATTATGAGACCTGTAATGATCGCTTTGCAGCTTGAGAAACTTCAGAATTTGAATCAAACTGAGAAAACCACCATGGTCCCATCAAAGATTTCAGATGCGGAGCTAAATCCCGCCTAAGAAAATATACAAGAGTTTTAGCAAGCAAATTCTCGGCAGAAATCAGCATGCCAAAGCAACAGAACATAAGGTTTTCCAGAGGTCAAATTCAACAAAAACAAGCTTGCACATGCAAATATGATACAGAAAAAACTTACAATAACTTTTTAAGACTAAGAAGACTAAAATCTTATAATTGGCAGGACTAGGCATAATTACATAAATTACTCTTAAATTTCAAGATAAACTATTGACTCCAAAATAGATACTTCTTAGGACAAAATGTCAGAGAAAAATAACATTAAGAAATACAATCAAATTTATTAGTTTCCTTATTAAAATACAAATTCTTTCTATGATTGTTTTGATTTATTTTCCTTCAATATTTACTTTAGTTTAAGAAAAGTAGATTTATCTTTGATTATTTCCTTCAGTGTTAGGACTAGTTTACTGTAAATGCAGTTACAAATGCATAAGTTTCATAAGGCTGTCAATAAAAAATTCTCTTTATTATCAATGAAATTTCATTTTATTCTCAGGGATACTGTGTTAGTTCTCTTGCTTCATTTTGTGCTTTAAATTTTTCATTAATTCGTGAAGCCAAAACATTCTCAAAAAAATAAAATAAAATAAAATATACTAGCACTAATACAAGAGAAATAGCTTTTTGAAGATTAAAACCACAACATTAAGCACAAATCTTTTTGCATAAAAATTCCAAGATTTCCAAAGATTGTATCATATTGAAAGAAAAAGAATATTAGCTTGCACAATGCAACAATCTAGTCATACCCAACAGCAATAACAAGATTAGTCATGGTCTCATGTGTTGCTCGCCGAACTTCTCTATTGTAGTCCAACAACAGCCTCTTGTATTCAAATGCCTACAAGAGAGGGGCTAATACTCAAATATTATAATAATAGAGAAAATACCAAGATTCAAGAGTAAAATAGATCTTAATTAAGCACAGCTCTGTAGCAATAGAAACTATAATTCAATGTTATTTTAAATAAATCTTCATTAATTGAAACATAAATATGAAACACTAGCAACTAAGTGAAAAATAAGTACTTGATGATCAGAGTAACATAAAGGTCCAACTACTGCCAAAAAATTTCAAATGAAGCGATGGACATTAAATCAAACTTTGAGAATAGCTATTAAACGTGAAAAAGCTAAAGAAATGCATAGCTTATTTCTCCCCATTCCTCACCCCCCAATCCCCCCCTTTCCTTACTCTCAGAATTACATAATAGCATTAAACCTTAAGAATGCGTAGCTTCTTTACTTATTCTCTTGAATTTCCTCCTAATTCATATTTCCTCCTCCAATATTCACCCTACAGTGACTTCAACATGTTAATAGGCATGGTGATTGTTCATTCTAATATACATCAAGTATGAGAATTAGACTGGGGGAGAAAATTAAAGGAAAGAAGAAAGATAAGAAAAATGACTAGAACCAATTAAACAACTATTTCTATCATAGCATAGACAGAAGAGCAAAGTATTGACTGGGGGAGAAAATTAAAAGAAAGAAGGATGATAAGAAAAATGACTAGAACCATTTAAACAACTATTTCTATCATAGCATAGACAGAAGAGCAAAGAGTTGACTGGAGGAGAAAATTAAAGGAAAGAAGAAAGATAAGAAAAATGACTAGAACCATCTAAACAACCGTTTCTATCATAGCAAAGACAGAAGAGCAAAGTGTTGCAGTTATCAAATTCTTGTATAAACAACATTCACATAAAAGCAAACAAACAAAGCATACCCATTGTGGAATAATTGGTACTATGTCCTTTCCGGGCTTTCCCTTGAGCAGCACAGATAGAGATGTCAAAGCTTTAAGCTGTAAACCAACAAGGACAGCTATGTTATAAAAAATCCCACACAAATTTATCTCTAAGTGACACATTAAAGGAGGTAGCCTTAATGATGTCACTATAGAATATTTTCAATCATCAAGCAAAAATATACTATTAACAAATAACCAATTTTAATTATTTAGCTGCTAATGAAAATTCACACCCCATAGCAAATGCCAATACGCCACTATTAATAGTAAAGCAAGTCCATGATCCTACAAGGTCATAAGCACCCAACTAACACCTAAGCAGAATGAACTTAAAACTCTTGAAAAAATTTCCATGTTATTGTTAATATTACATTCGAACAAACTGAAAAAGGTCCAAGATATTCACATCACCTAAACAAGATTATACCTCAAAACCTAACTGCGAATCAAGTAAGCATGTATGAAGAAACACACCAACGACAAAGTTCATAAAAGTCATAGTTATGGAGTTTTCAAGACAAAATTCACACAACATATTATTACCTTGGTCGTAGGGTCCTTCCTAGCAAGCCTCTTCAAGTGCTGTGCCACTTCACTATCTATATTCTGCCAATAAAAAAAAAAATTATCAAAATTTAGCTTATTCAGTGCAAAGATACAAAAATTACATGCATGTCCAATTCATTCTTAGTTACATGTTTTGATTTTGGTTCAATATACACCGCAATAAACGCAATAAGAATGATCAAAATTTAGCTTATTCAGTACAAAGATACAAAAATTACAAGCATGTCCAATTCATTTTAAGTTACATGTTCTGATTTTGGTTCAATATACACAGCAGTACGCGCGATACAACCTAAACATGAAAGAGAGGCAATAAAATTAATAAAAAGTACCAAAAAGGGGCTTGAGTCTTCGGTAGCGAGAGAAGAATCGAGGCGAGAATTGCCGACATAGCCGCCGAATCCGACGGCGACCGAAGTTGAACCAGACGGCAACAACGAAGCAGCAAGACTAATAAAATAAAAGAAAATTAAAAAAATATGGAAACAAAAATTCAAAGAAAATTTGATTAATGCTTGAAGAGTAACACAAAATTAAAATTTGTACCTGCTGCTTGAAGGACGAGCTTTGGTTCTACCTCCTTCTCCTTTCGGTTTCCCCATACTGTTTTTCTTTCATAAACCGCCGCCGGTTGGTACAAACACTGCGCGTCAGAGGAAGCGAGTTTGCGGAGAAATTGAATTGGAAGAGGAGGTGGCCTAAATGAAGAAGCCTCTTGCTTTTCCAGTACAGTTTGAGGACTTTGGAAAATTCAACTAATTATAAGGTGCCACGTAAGTATACTGAGGGGTAAGTTTGTCATGGCCTCTTCGAACTTTCGAATAGAATTATTTGAAGTGGCCATAAATATACTACATTTACAGAAAAAAAAATTGTTACAAAGATATGATTCAAAAATAACTTAGACAAAAAATGAATGAAAATATTTGTAAGATTTTTTTGTAAATATAATATTATTAAAACAGTATGTACATTTAATTTTCTAAAATACAATATCTACATTTTAAAATAATGGCCTTAATATCAATTTGAAACGGTTAAAATTATTTTTAAAATTGTAATAAATTTTTTGTTTTTCTTTTTTCCCTTCAAATATATCCTTTGAGTGTGGAGGAATTCATCAAGTGTCATTGCGTGGATGTACAAAGTATAGGAGTACATCTTTAGAACCTCAATGATTCAACATCTTTGTAAATAAAAGGAATTGGTTATTAAGAAAGAGCACTTCAGAAGTGTAAATTAAAATTGTCAATAAATTCATCAATTCACAATCTTAAACAAAATCACAGGGAAAATTTTCCTTACATCCAACGCGAGCCAAAAGCACAATCGACACAAAATTATCAAATGAATGAAACACAAATAGTGAAATGAGACAAAAAGGAAAGGGCTCTCACCTTCTAACTTTTAGCATAAGGAACATGAATCATAATATCTCACAAACTAGATAGAAGATGACCTTAATCTTCCATAGAAGTTACGGAATTCTGTAACCATAGAGAACATCATATCTAAGCTGAATGATGGAACTAACTACAAAATAACTAAATTATATTTTACATATAAAAGTTGTTTCCAAGTCCAAAAATAAATGAAAAAACAAAGGGTAATGCAAATCTAAACGTACCACTTTTTTATGCAACTGTGGTATGGGAATTAAGATCACCATCCCAACACCATATATCCACTGCTCACCTCATGTACTTCTTGTAAGTTTGGTGTGCTTAAAACTCCTTGGAAGAAAATATTGGTCGTTTGTTTCCATATTTCATATCCTATTCCCAATCTTATCCTCAAAATAACGGTTTGTTTTATTATCTTCAAAATACTATTATATTTTCTTCAACTATTTTTAAATCCCTTGAGTTTATTAATTTAACTAAACACTCTCAGAAAAAAAGTTTAAAAATTAATAAAAACACTCCCACTCACCCACATTTGTCAAATTCTGGTTAATAACATCGAAAGATGGTCGGAATCTGGTATAATGGCACACTACTGGCTAGATCTGGTCGGTGATATGCTGATCTATTATTTTTCGGCCAGATACACGGCCAAAAGATCTGGTCGTTGACGGCCAGATCTTTGGCCGTAGTTGGTCGTCAATAACGACCATATCTTTGGTCATCACTGATGGCCAGAAATGGCGGTAGATCTGGTCTTTTCTGGGCAGATCTACCATGGATCTGGCCTAAAAATGCTATATCGGCACACGAACGGTCAGATCCGACCGGTCGTGCATTGTAACACCAGATTTCGGCGGTGTGGCCGGAATATGGCAACTATGGGTGGGGATGTTTTTGTTATTTTATAAAATTTTTATATATTGGGGTGTTTAGTAAATTAGCAAACCTAGAGGAGTATTTTTTTAATTTTCAAATTCTATCTCGTTATTTTCACCCAACTCTAAAAATATCAAAAATCCTATCCAAAGTAATAAGGGAGAACGGTATTTTCACACCCAAGGTTTGACGAAATGACACTTTCCCACCCGTCAAGTTTTAAAATGACACTTTTTCACCTTTCGTCAGGTTTTGTTAGTGTTTTATGTTAATATTTGACCGAAAAGGCGAAATACCCTTAAATAGTTTATTTTGTAATTTAAAATTTAATTAAGTCAAAATCTTTACTTAATTATTTATTAGTTCAAATGTAAAGATACATTTTTTTTCTTTGTTTATTTAATTAATTAGGAATATTGATTTTTTATATTAATTAGGAAAAATGAAAAATATTATAAATTTAATAAATTATTGAATAATAGTAATGAGATATTGATGATATTATAAATAAATAAATATTAAAATCATTTAACTTTAAACAATTTCATTGCATTACTCCTAACTTTTTAGGTGTAACCAACTACTTTTTCCTTTTTTGACTTTTGACTTTTTAGCTAATTAAAAAATTATAAAGTCAAATTTTTAAGAATATTTTCGTTTTTTTAATAAAATATTAATGGAAAACATAACATAACCTAACGAAGGGTAAAAAAGTGTTATTTTTAAACTTAAAGGGTTGGAAAAGTGTCATTTCGTTGGAAAAATGTCGTTCTCCCGAATAATAAAACAAACGGACCCAATTGGGGCAGTCTGTTACAAATAATTCTTCCAAAGATGGGAATTCGAAATTATAATTTCCAGGACAAAAGCTTGTACGACTTTCTAAACCAAAAAGTATCAAGCTCTTCAATCTACAACAGTTAATCTCAGTTTCTATTACATCTTCGTCATTTGATACTATTTTTGTCATCGTTTCGCATCCACATATCTTCATTTCTTTGAGTTGCACCAGGGTTTTGGCAGTTGAGAATGCCACTAGGTTTTTCAATCTTTTGAAAAAACCACACTTCTAGAACTGTACTGTTAAAAGATGTTGAGGATGGCACTAAATTAATCAAATTACCACACCACCATGCATCGAGAATTTGAAGATTTCAAAGTATCATGCCCAGTTTTGATTCTTGTTTCCACATGTATTTCAGATTAGAAAGTTCAAACAACTTTAAATCTTTAATCTGTGTCAACATCCTCTCATATCCCTCTAACTCTTCATGTGAGAATATCTCTTTGCATGAACGCCATGACTCAGAATGAACTTTTCCAGATTGTGAAATCTTTGAAAGGCGTGAAGTGGAAAAACACCTGATTTATCTTTCACAACACGAAGAACTTCCAACTCGGCGAAAGAGATGTTCAAGGAACACACCTTCCCATATCATTGCAACAACCTCTTCCGCCTAATTTCAGTTCCTCCAAATTTAGGAAGACCTAGTTACCAATAATAAACCGGTGCACCCATAAAAATTTAAAATCTGATTTATCTATCACAATGTGAACTCAATAGCCTTGGAGATAAAAAAATCTCTACTAATGAACCACAAGCAAGAACAGTTAGTGATTCCCTAACTGCACACACCTCCAATATGTTGGAAGGGAAATAGTCAATAACTTCACATTTTTTAATCGCCATTATTAGTTCGCAAAAGATCTTCAGAGAGTTGGTTGTTCCGTATCATCTTCAAGTTATCCATGCCATAATTACCAGTTCCTCTAAGCTTAGAATGCACTCTGTAGCTCATGCCTTAAGTAAGATTATTTCTAATTCTTAATTAATGGAGTAATTGAAAAACTGTCTATCTGGAAAATTAAGATCTAGAAGATCATAAGACTATACAACGAAAATTAGATAAGAGAAACAAAGTAAACAATTTAATGTCCTCCACCTCTTCACGAAGAAGGTTGAATCTCCTCTGAGTCTGTGCTTATGTTGTCAAGGCGAATGCCTTAAATCACAGAGCATCTCTATCTCCACGTTTAAGTATGGAAATTCATGTAATTTCTGAGCAAAATCTTGTAAGTTTTTCATGGTCTTTTTCCATCAGCACTCTAAATGAGAGAAGATTAGTTTTCCTTTCTTCTTCTCTTACTCTTCCGGACTGCAATGCCATATCTCAAGGTGCTGGAGCTTCACACAAGCTTCTGAATACTGAGATGCAAAGATATGTTTTAGTTTACCACATCCCCACAAGATCAAATGTGTTAAATTTTCAATGGAGACATTTATGGAAGTTTATTGTGCCAATCTTTTGAATATTAATTTCAGTCAGTCCAACACCTCCATCCTGAAACAGAATCTGCGGAATGCTCATGCGTCAATATTCCTTTGTATAATTAAAAGAGTTCAACTTTTTTATAATGACACATGTGTTATGCTGGAAAAGTAGTTATGGCGCCTAGCCTTAAGTCAGCATGGTGTTAGAGTTATAAGTAAGGTTTCTACAACCGTTCGGAAAAACTGTAGCCATGTTGCGTGATGACATGATTAGCATGCTCCTCCTGCTAGTATATGGGTAGCGCCAGTTGGCTAAGTTGGAACCCGATCCACATGTCCATCCTGCCTAATCGAGGAAATCACATCAGGCAGGTGGAGCAATTGGACGAGAGAAGGATCTTGATTGACACATCTACCCACTCCAATATATTAAGTAATTCATTACCTTAATCATCCCACAATAAATAAGGCTCTCTCTCCGATTTTTGGGAATTAGCTAATTTGTTACAATAACATTAAATAGCAACTCTCTCTCTCACTCCCTCTTGTATTCTCTAATCTAAACTCGCTAATCGCTAATCGCAACCTAACTTCACTCATTCACAATCCGATATCAGTGGATGTAGGATTTCACCTTTGAGCATCGGAACCCCTAACATTGTTCTTCAACCTGTTATTTCACTAAATACTCCCATAAATCACGTGTACTTCTGAGTCTGCTTAGGCATTTTCCACATGCGAATATTGGTGGTCCAAAATCGACAGCAACAGTTTGGCATGTTAGAAGGAGGGCCGATTTAGTACTGTTCTGTCATTTAAGAGAAGATACTTTCTGACTATCGATCCCCACTACCGTCCAATGCGTCGCTGTTTCGAATACATGAGCGAAAACCAATTAATGGTACGAAGAAATCCCCCATGAAGACAAGAGGACACTTCTCCCGAGGTGCCCTCAGCCAAAGCAAATTTCATGGGGGATATCCCTATCACTCACGGCTTGATCCAGATGTCCTGATTACTAATGGAAAAGGTTCAACAATACATCTCCAACGGTCAGCCACAAAGGCTAGACCGGTGGATCGGGTCATACCCCTCGAATCAATGAGGTGGTGCTAAAACCCGCCAAAACGCTTGTAGGGCTAATCGCATATGAAAGCAGCATAAAATGGCAAAAGCCCATACCGCATACACTGCAGCAGTCAAAGAGAGTGTGAAACTCGAGTGCCGCTAGCGTACCCAAGGCTCCCGAGGGATTAGCGAACACCGACATGCCCCGGGTAGAATACCCGTGCATGAGACTCTGACTGTCGAAGCTCGACCGTCTCGTGCCACGTCTCACAAAAAATCACTCACAAACAAAGTGCAAGCAGGCGAGATTCCCATTATCGCCCAAATGACCCGACCCAACTGACTTTGATCGGCATTCTTCGGAGGTTCCCACTGTTCGCGTAAGTCTATTCGTACCACCATGTGCGGGAGGTTAAAAAGGTTCCCCGAACCCATTCAACGCCATCACATGAACTCTAGCCAGCGTGTATGTTAGGGAAGAATGGCCAAACTGTCGGCCGAGGCGAGGATGAATCCAACCCTAAACGGTCTTTTCTCAAACCGCATCGTGTAGGGTTAACCCATGTTGTGGAAAGCGATCCCCAGGGCTCTGCTGCCAAAAAACAAGTCAAAATGGGGAGCTAACAGCGAACTTTGGATCAGATTAACAGGCTCAACAAACGAGCAAGGGAGGTCCGCAGAGGCGTCTCCTTTTTTCTCTGTAGATTAGCCCGCTCCTTCCCCATCAGATTCAGAATGCTCGACATTGGTGATCATTCGATGTGAACTCTGATCCCGTACAGGAATCATTTGTAACGAATTCAACGACCTTATGGAACTCCACTAAGGTTTCTTACTTGCAAAATGTCATTACTTAGCAATAACCCCTCTTACTTCCCATGCCAAGCAATGTGGTTTCCGGTCACTCCCAACAGGATCATTAAGCTCGGGCCTCCGATGAGCTCGACATTTCTAGACACTTCCAGGCGAACAGGAAGTTCTAGATCCTTTAAAGCTTACCCTAAAGGTCACATAAGGCAAGATGGAGAACCCCTCCAATCTTATATGGACAGGTTCCACAGGAGCTCTATAAGTACCGCTCACATCTCCCGACGAGTTTGTTCGGACTTCCTATTACGAAGTTTATTCACAGACAATTTGGTGGAAGGAGCTGCCAATCTGGGAAGATGATTTACCATTCCCATCGCTCTACAACCTCATGGAACGTACCTCCATTTGAAAACTCTATAGCGATGCTCACCGCCACGACCCCAGTCCTTTGAGCAGGCTCCCCCAATCGAACGAGGCGAATAGAGGGCTAGATCATAGATAGGCTAATACGATCAGCGAACACAGGAAAGAAGCACGAATATAAGCCTAATAATCTTATGAACTCCTAGTTTCTCGCACATCATTGTTACAAGGTTAGTACACCCTCTGAATACATCCAGTCTCGCTATTTCTTGCTAAGTCAGAAGAGGTTCGATCTGCTCAGAGGCCCAAGGAGCATGACGCCATGAAAAATCCCCTCATTCATTAGAAACATAAAAAACACTGTCGCTACATCGGATAATGGTTATCACAATGATGAGTATCGGCCCTCAAGCAGCTATTGAGGACCTCATTAAGCAAGGGCACTTCAAGAGTATGTCGATGACTCTGTCCCGTTTGGGAGAAAATCACAAGAGGAAATCAAGAAGAGTGTCCTGGTCTCCAAGTCTCTACAGTGTTAGGTATCATCTTTGGGGGACAGCATCTGTTCATCGTAGGGATTCACGAGGTTCCACATGACAGGTATGCTCGCCGTAGCCCATCCGACCCATCAGTGTCATGGAGCACAATGCCACGACCCTCAAAGTTCGCACGAAAGCAGGAACTCACCTTCCCCAGAAAGAACCTAGTAGATTGCATCCTTCCCGATTAGCTCTCGTCATCACGCCCGAGACAGGGTGTGCTAAGTTCACAGAATATTGGTGGCACGAAAGCCGTTGTAACATCTTGTTCTAAATCTGTGCGGAATTTTTCGAAGGAGAAACGATGATGCCGCTCTGAGCCTACCTCTAATCCCTCTATATAGTTAACCCACCAGGGATCACTTTATCCCTAAAAGAGGATTTGCTCTCAGTCACGATTGGGTGACACTAACAAATATGTACCAAAATCACTACAAGTTTCTTATAGTGGGACTGTCCGTATCGCTATTTTATGATAACCTCTACAACTGAAAACTTTAAAGCACTCACCTTCGATCTAATCTACCATCTAAATAGAAGTTCCCCACCTGCACAGGGATAGAGGAAGTAATCGGATCTCAACGCCATCTCGCGACTGCTATTAGGGCATTGCAATGGCTTGCAAAGGAAAAAAGAGCACTTCACTTGGCATCCGCGGCAGCAATGTATATAAGATTAAACTGGATCGAACCATAGCCTTGGCCCCAGCCAGGATAACAGGAAATCCTTGTATCTCCATGAATGCCCTTCCTACCTGGGCCCGTTGAGGACTTCACTGAGTTCAACAGTTGATCAAAGCGAACTGAGCCGAGGGTTTAAGAATTAGAAGTCATCTCAACAACCCCAGCTCCAAATAGCGACCTGACTGCTTTCCTCACTGGAATAGCGACGTGTTCGCATTGACAACATGCTGACGACATAGTCCCAGGATCCGCCTGAATATCATTTCGTCATGCCCTGAATACTAATGCGGTCAGGTCTGTCTGCCAGATAAGAAAGATAATGGATCCAAGCGATATCTTCCTTAAAGTTGGAGGTAGATAATCTTCCTCCTAACTGGTGATCATCCGGGGAGGCACTCTAACCCGTGCTGGGTTACCAACTCAGTTTTGGTAAGAAGCCTGCAGCCAATGGTGAACCTTGTTAGTGACTTCGCTGACCTCAACAAAGCCTAATCCAAAGACCCTTCCCTTTCTAAGATATGCTGGTCCATCGCATGTTGCTTCATATCACATAGCACATCTCTTTTGAAGTTAACACGGTATACTCTTCTGGAGGTACAGATAAAGCCAATCCTCTAATGTTCGTTTTCCAAGTTTCCTCACAAAATTCTTGGGGTACATGGTTAACTAGAGGAGAATAGGAGATACAAACCCCAAAAAATCCAACCTCTCCCGATATGAAAGCCTCGACCAACCGCCACAGGTTCGCGAGTCCATGGTGAATGCGGACTCAAACCGCTTCATCTCAAAGACACATATATACCATATGCCATTTCTTTAAATACTTAGGGCCAAAGAATTTTGAATGGACTCGTGACGTGCAAACAGCCATTCCAGAGCCTTAAGTCACCTCAGAAAGCCACCTCTTCTATCCAACCTCCCCCTCAAGAATTCTCTTTCTATATTTTAGTTCGTCCCTCTCAGTCTTCGGTCAGCGTAGCCCTAATCACGCGAGAAGGACAGGGTCAATTGAGTGTATTACGCCCATCAAGGCTCTGCTGGCCCCAAAAGGTGATATCCAGAAATGAAGCGATTAGCTACTGCCCTACTGATCACCTCCCAGAAAGTTGAGACCATTACTTCCACGCCTACATACAATCCAATTTGAAACTATTATATCTGCTCAAGCAAGTCCTTTAGGAAAACAAGAGGCTTCGGGTACGTTGCTCAATGGGAACCATGGAACTAAGTGTTAGTTCTCAGCAATATAATCGCACAGTAACCATCAAATGGCAAGCTGTTCCCGATTTCATCTCAGAATTCTCATATCAATTGATTTAAGGTCCGGCAACATGCCATAGTCACCCAGGAACTTTCCAAATCTTCGAACCTAGAGCCTATCCTCAATGATTCTCAACAGAGAAAGGGCCAGTGCGACCTTTCTCTTCCTTAGTCCCGAAGGGACTTATATTCATTGGCATTTTTAGATTTGGGTTCAAATTGACGAACATGAGGCTAAGATGAGCTCTACTCACGGTCTACAGTTTTGGCAGAGAAATGGATTGACCGCGATCAGCATCCCAAGCGACTCCATGCTTGGTTGCAACCAATCTTGGAATATCAGGCGAAGGAAGAAAACATGAGTCAATTATCTGAAGAAGCTAATCCATCTCGAGTCATTTAAACACTTCACGATCACGCAGAGCCCTAGAAGCAGTAATTCTGTCATGGATGCCTGGCAAGAATCCGCGTCGCTGGACTCAGATGGTTCCAAAAGTCTCTTGTTTGGGTTCCTAAGATCCTTTCTATCAACTTGCCTGTGCGCGTGGATCTGTGAATGTACTGAGTCGTTTCCTATATACCATTCAATCATTCAGTATCTTCGAGATGGTACCTTACCAACGATACAGATCGAGGCAAGACACATGCGAACTAAAGCATGCTCGTTTACACACACTTATAACAGATCGAATTATACAATCGAGGGTCATATTAACTAACGGCCTCTCATCCTCCAATGGACCAAATGAGGAAGCATACTATAATACCTGAGACTACATGAAGGTCAAATCTGTGTAATCACAACGGCCGTGCACATCTCTCATCACAAAGTTGCTCATCAAGGTATTACTGCCCCTACGACTCCAAGAGGACACCTTTCAAGCTTTGTGAAAAAGTGTGATAAGTACTGAGAACACACTGCCATCCCGACCAAACATGCCTCTATCAGGGCTGAAAACTATCTCGACAGATAAGGTATTAGTTTTATGAATCTTGAGCTTCACTGCTTGTCGGTATCACCCAATCAGTTCTGACGTCTGGGTTCCAATCTATGCAACCTCTCCAACTCTAGACACAGACCTCACAGCCTTGATAAACGGGTCACGTCAACTATAATTCGTCCTTGGTCGAATGATGCAGTCCTAATTAACAATGGCGAAGGGATTTGCCAACGGAACCCCCTCTCGAGTCCGATTGCCTCAGCACATATCAAGGCAATCCAAGTGAAGAAAGCTTGCTACAACAATAACTGCCCATCCTCGCCATCTGCCCTCACCTTCATTCACCATCACTACGCGAACTCCATTTCGGCTCGCTTGGCTCACCCTCGCGTCGAACGGGTCACACACCAAACCAACCAATCCTCTCTAGTCCATCCTCCCAACAAAAGCCAAGCAAGTACCAAACAACCCCCCTAACCATTCATGTAGGGTTGAAACACCCTGTCAGTTACAATGGGAGTCACCCAACCGCGGGATGACCAATGATCCAAGCTAACCAAGCGATACACAAAGGAATGATCCACCAGGACATACACTACTCTTATTGACCCAACCAAATGTGCCGTGTGCGAATCTTATGGCCGAAAACCAGTCAAAGAGGATGACCTATGGTATCACCCTTTCTCCAGTGATGATATTGGCCGACGTAGAGGCAGTGATGAGGCTAACATACTATGCATGTGATCCCCCCTAAAAAGATAGCCCTCATTGCTAGGCCGATTGCCTTCTTGGATGCGATCGCGCTGGCCCACATGCCCCACCCATAAATTACAACTATCCTTGCATGAAGCCCTATGACGGCACAACCCCCAGATGATCACATCCTCATACTAGTAGCATTGTCACTGCCTCGATCCACCGATGACTAAGGGTGAAGGCCGGCATATGTAGAGTTTTGGTTCAAAGCTTATCTGGTCCACTCCTTCATTGGTACACCACCTCCCAACGGTTCTATCGCCTTATTCACACAACTCCCCACAACACTCGTGATAATTCGCCAGCAGCAAAGAAACTTGAGAAGCTATTAGCCAACCTGTACAAGGTATCCTAAAGAAGGGAGGATCCGTGAGAGAGTACATCACAGATTCAACAAAGAAACTTCTATCCCTTCCTGTAACCCTGAGACAGCTGTAGACAGCCTTTTCAAGAAGGGTTCCCTCTTGGATGGTGCTTATACAAAGAACTGACGAAGCTTGTTTCCTCCACCTGTGGAGGCCTCTTGGCAAGCAGTGATTCAATAAGTGGGAGAAGATGAGATGAATCGAGATGGAACCCCATTTACCAACTATCTCCCGGTAACTTGAACAATTCAGGCAACCATATTCGAGCACACAGCCACCTCGAACTGCAACAGACAATTCAGATCGTGCCAATACAAAATACCAGAGTACAACTCACGTGAACCACAGCCTAGGTTGTGGTGATCGATGAAAGGATGTGACTAGTGTTATGCCAGGCAAAGCTTAATGCTGAAGCAGGAAGACCACGACCAAGATGGATACTAGTTTCCACGGCGACCATAGTCACATAACACGACAATTAGCTTGCCCTACGGTTGAGGTCACCGCACTATTGAAGAAGTGACCAATCTACGAGAATCCTGTTGACATATCCAGGGAAGAAACACCATCCAGATAGAAAAGAGCAACACCAAAAAAAGATCTCTACCTCCACGGGAGCCTATCTTAAGGATTCTGCTCAATCATCTCCGAAGTAAAGATCATGGGGTCAGGTCTTTTCCTCCAGCCAACGCTACAACTAGAGCCTCCAGCCCCATGAACTCTAATCCATACCTTTGGCTTCTCGTTCGCACTCCACTAGTAATTTAATTCGATACAATGAGCCGTCACCCTGGTCTCCCTCCATCACGATGCTCTAGTCGTCTCCCTCTAGATTTCCAACATCTAGTCAGAGGGTATTCATAGAGGTGGATCGCTCAACAAACATTCTTTTCCTTAAATAGTGAGGCTATGGGTTTGGAAGAACAACATCAACCGCGACCGAACCCTATTGGTTAAGTTCGGTTCTGAGCATAAATACACCATTGGAGAGATCGTCCTCCTATTTACAGCCAACGAGAACACAAGCATACCGCTTTCTAGTGATCGCCTTATCCATCACCCCAACAACGTCATCTTGGGCCAACCTTGGATCTGACATGTGAGTTTGTTCCATCCACCTTCTACCAACATCAGGTGTTCCCTACCAAATAGGAAGTATAGGAAATCAAGGGTGACCTAACATAAAAAGGCTTCATCAGATTGTTAGTAAAAATTCCTTCAAAAGCACAGGTACTAAAGCTTTATAGCATTATGTCTCATCCAACCCTTCCAACCGGCCTAGATTAACATCTATGAAGATGCATGAAGTACCGAACAACACCAAAACCCTGAAAGAACAGACCCCTATAGGTTCTTGCCTCATTCCTAAGACAGAGAGAAACTGATAGAATTTCTCAGACAAACCAGACTATTTCGCCTGGTCCTATGTAACATGATAGGAATCAGCCTAGAGGCAATGTCCCGCCACCTCAAATAGATTCCGATACCCTACCATGCAGTACAGGAGAAGGAAATTCGCACTAGCGCAACTGGATCGTCCCAAACGAAGAGGATTGAAAATGTTACTGAGTACTGGTAGGATTAGAAAGGTCCATTACCCTAAATGGCTGCAAACGCTGTGGTCGTAACCAAAAGAATGGAAAGTGAGGGTCTGTATAATACTTCATAGACTTAAACAAGCCATGGCCTACAGGACTCCCTTACCAAACTGTGTGGGATCCCACATATCGACATTAGGTCGATGCGTAACACTGCAGCCACGGCTCCAAGCTTCCTGATGCTTTCCTTATGATACAACCAAATCGTGAATTCACCCCAATGCCAGGAGAAGATATCTTCCCTCACAGAGAGGGTAACCACTCTAAACAAAGTGATCCTTCGAAAGATCTCAAGAACGTTGGGGCTATCTATCAGCGGCTATTCAATAGAATGTTTGTCGAACACCTCGGGGACAATCATGGAGGTTACATCGAAGACAATGGCTTGGTCCAATCTCTGGTGGCCAAATGTAATACCTAAGAGAGTGCAAAGGTAGTTTCGAATAACTTGAAAAGTCCTTTAGATGTAATTTTATGTTACAAACAAGCTAAAATCACACATAGGGGCAAAACACTAGTCCGATTCATTTGAACGTCAAATGAATCAATTTATCCATAAAATAAAGGCTTAGGGGTTAAACCGAGTTATTTTGCCTACATGATAAACATTGAAAAAGTCAAGGATGGACGATAGGCTTTATTGCATTATACAATGGCATTAATTAAGTAATATTAATGTCTGTGTGAAAATGACCAAAATGCCCTTATAATGAAAAATTAAAGGACTTATTGGTTCATACAATTAAAATATTTGGGCCAAGTTGCATAATTTTGGACAATCAAATGAAATATTTTTCCTATCATGAGATGAAATTGCGTTCAAAGCAAAGGAGAGAGCATTTCTTCACATTTCTTCATTTTCTCTCAAATCTTCTATGAACAAGCTTTCTTTCCTAAGTTTTAAAGGATTTTTTGCTTAATTTTTTCACAAGGAGAACAAGATAAGCGAGGGGTGTGCCTTGGATCTACTCACAATTTGAATGGTTTACAAAAGGTAAGGATTAAAACCTTATCGTTTTGATGTGAATTTGAAGCTTTTGAGGAACTAAGATGTTAGTATAATATTATATCTGTAGGATTAATGTGTAAAAGAAGTCCAAGCATAATGATTTGTTGAGGAAGTCTTTAAAAGGTTACAGAAGAACTTCCCATGACTTTAGGTTTATGCTAGGTTTTGTAGATTTTATAAAACCTTAATTCACACGGCTTTAGTCATATAATTAGTTGGAGCCAAGTGTAGTTGAACGCATATGATTCTACTTATTGCTTTGAATTCCTTATCACATGTACAGTTATTTCTGTTTATGTTTTATAGTTGTTATGTTTGATTGAAGAAAATGAAAGTGTGTATGCTGATTGTGGCAAACTTTAGTATGGGAGGCCACATGGTGTTTGAATGGTTGCTAGTACGACTTGTATATATGAGGTGTTTGTAGTATTGTAAAATAGACCTTACAATGTTCACATAGGCAATAATGGATGATTATGGGAAATGAGATTTTAACTTCCTTTAAGATTTTAAAGACTATTCCAGGGAGGTTATTTGATCCATAAGTTGACCTATTGGTTTCATGTTAATAGGAATTATTGATATGGCATAGTAATATAAAATCACAGTTAAGGTGTAGGGAGCTTAGTGGTTTTGTTAACCCTGCCTCATTATTTCGACCATAAACTTTAGGTTAAAAATCGAATGAGATGAGTTCATTAACATATTAGAAAGTTAAGACACAAACCTATAACTTGTATGTTATCACGCCAAGAGTCATCGATTTAGAAATAGATGGAAAATACCTGAAGTATCAACTGGTTTTAAAGTTTTAAGATTTAACATGACCAATTCTTATGAGTTATGAAGTGGATTATTAATTATTATTGTAATTATGCCATGTACTCATGTTTACCCATTAGTTTAGATGATCTTTGAAAGATGACAATATGTCATGATGTCACTGCATATTAATGTATTATGGCATGAAGAGCAATGTAATACATGTTTAAGAGTGAGTGGTCGGTGGTTGGAGCCTGGAGAGGTAATGTAAATGATTGATAATCCATAGAGGAAGGTTAAAAGTATTAGCTCACCTGAATATGTATTTACATGCCAGAAGGCTAGAGATTCATATACACATGATGGGAAACGGGGTAGAGCAGGTTCTTGTATACGGTTGAGGAAGATGAATATATGCTTAGATGCTAAATAACCGTAAGCACGCTCTGATGATATGAGTCAATCTAGATGATTTGAGGCTAGAGATATGAAGGGCTTAAGATGCTAAGAAAAGTCCGATCGCCTAACATAAATGCAATCTCAGATGCGTTTAGTAGCATTACATGAGTTATGACAATATTTATGTACATTATGTGATGATTTATACTCATTATATATTTAGAATAGATTAGGTCATGACATGTTGTGCGTGTACTATGTTTCCAATCCGTATTTGTATGTGACACATTGGATGTTTTATATAGCCATGAATAAATTATGAAAGACAGATGAAAATAGAAAAAAAAAAAACATATAATATATATCTCGATTATATATATATATAGATAAAGGGAAGTATCCTAGATGTAAAATCATCAGTGATGTTGTTAACACATATGTTTTAAATGAAGAGCAAATAGCACATTGAGATGACGATCATTCTTTACTGCGCTATTACGCTCACCTTTTTTGTTTGATTTCTTGCAAGTAGACTATAAGCAAGGGCTTCAGAGACATAGGGCTACATGTTGAGGAATGATTTTTTCCTCATCTTGAATGTTTTTATCTTTCTGGAAATAATGTAAATGATAAATTTTAGTTGAAACAACCTTTTGGCATAGTCCACCCATAATATGTTTCGAATGTTTTTTAATGTAATAAATTCTAAGTTTTGAAATTTATGAATATTTGGATCCTAGCATGACATTTTATATGCATGTATTGGATTTACTATTATTATTCCTTACACATATATTTTTTTAAATACAAAGTTGTTCTACATAGACATGTAATCCTCGGGATTTCACTCTATTGAGTGAATTATTCAGAGGATACCTACGGAGGGCGGCGTTTTACCCATTAGCGCCTTACACCTCAGCCAGTTTCGCCTCCTAGTGTTAAGGAAGTCTAACATTAAACTTAAATCCAGCCAAAATTAGCCATTTGGTGTCTCATCATAACTTTTTGGGATACAATGGTAACTCAAACAGGGATAGAAGCCAACCGCGACTAGATTAGAACGCGATCCTCAATATACCATCTCCAACTAATGCATCAAAGACTCCAAGCCATCGCAGGCAATAGCCCGCTTTGAGCTGAGTTCATGCGTCCATATCCATTAACAATGCCAAATCATCTTCTCTCTTCTTCACGCACTTAAGACTCCAAGAAGTTGAGTGGACCCCTTCTGCAGGAAGCCTTGCAACATTGAAAAGAAACCTGACCTCTCTCCGCTTCCTTTCAACAAGACAATGTGATGGGGAGACTTTACACCTCACCGGTCTGCAAGAGAAACAATCTCATAGTGTAGTTTGAGAAGATGATACGAAGCAGCTACTGTTTTTCTATGTAAGCAAGTACTACTCGACGCGGAAACCTGAATATAGTCAGTTGAGACGGCCCACATGCCCTCATCCATAGCATCCAGAAGCTTTGCCATACTTTCCTGGCCCTCCATAGTCGTACTCACTTCTTTACCCATGTCACTGAAGATAACGCCACAAGCCGAGCTATCAGACTGCTCCTGGCAATAAGACTGTATACTTAGTGAGTTCAACATATCTTGCTAGCCCGTACTATCGTCAAGTCCCAAGCACTGCAGACTTCATCACTAGATTCACCTCGATACCACTGTCCCAGCAAAACGGAAGAGTTATTATGTATGAACCGTGGGTCCCTTCCTAATGGACATCTCTTATGTGAATGGCTCAAGCAATGTGAATGGAAGCGGGTTCGGCTTTACTAACAACACCGGCGGATATGTCATCTAGATCTAAGCGGGCCGTACGATATAAGATATTTCAAGTGCATGCCAACAGAGCTGAATATGAGGCTCGCAATCGATGGACTCACTCTTCCTCGCATACAGAAATCATAGTACGAAAGCTATGGGGAAATCCAACTCCCAGCACAATGTTCAACCAAAACTACAAGGCACTTCACCACGCTGTGACTCGAAGATGACAGCTAACTTGAACTTGTCAAAGAATACTACACCAATTCGAAAGAATTCTTCCATTGCCTAAGTCCCAAGAGCGGAGAACTCTCATGCCAACACCCTATATGCTACCCTCGGATCAGCCCTTCATGTTCTTCCATCATAACCATACCTCTATTATTTCCTCGAATGGCCACCAACTTGAAGGAACAACTAGCAAACACGTCAGCCCAAAAGACAATGGACATCGAACTGCTGAATACTAGATGACGCCAATAGTGAAGTACTTGTAACACAATAAGCTCTTGGTTTTTACAAAATGAAGCTAAGCTGCCTAAAGCAGAGCATCCAGGTTTTCCCATATAGGAGGGCCAACTCTTTAGAATCATCTTCAATTCCCTCCCATCAAGTTCGCAGGCCCAAAAGAAGAACCAGACGTGTTTCCGCCGAACTCCATGAATGCGGTGAGACACCATGCAATGTACGCAGCCTCCGCACCTGGTGATCCCGCTGGATACTATTGTCCACCATACACACTGAATTTATTCAGCTATTTTAAGATTGTGGATAGTTTATAAGAGGTTCACCCATGTCCTCACCATCTTCCACCTGAGCGCATCCACTCCATCCTCACCCCTTGGCCATTCATGAAGTGGGGATGGATACAGTTGAAAGACTACCGACCACGCACCTGAGCAACCGATTCTTCTTGTTGCTGTGACTGATTACTTTCACTAAGTGGATGTGTGAGCCGAAGCTTTCACACAAGTCAAAAAGACCGAGAGACCCAAAAGCTTTTATCTGGAAAACTGTCATCTGCGTTTTGAGATATTTAAGGAAACCGTCACCGACAATGAACCCAATTTATATTTCAGCTCAGGGATTTCTACAACAAATAGATAGTGTGATCAAGCTAATCTTCTCTACCCCCCGTTAACCCCAATCCAACGGCCAGGCTAGAGTCAATCAATAAAATCATCATGCATCCCGTAAAAGAAAACCGACTATATCCAGCGCAGGGTGCATGTGCAGATGAGCTACTCAGAGTCTTTTGCTCCACCGAACTACAGCTCACTCATCCACCAGGAGACTCATTTCTCATTCACAAATGATTTGACAGCAGTCCATCCAGCCAAAGTTCGGTTCTTGTCCACCAGACTCATGGGCCGACGGAGGCCGAACAACAAGCAGAACACTGGACAACCGTTGATAGATGCTATGTGAGCGGTCAAGATAAATCTTCAATGTCAGTCGACCAACAAGTAGGCCTCCGTACTAACCACTGCAATGGTCAGGATCAGAACTTTCAAAACAAACGTTTGGTCTTCCACAAATCTTTCAGAACACATGTAATCAACTCGCAAACTCGGCCCCACTTGGGAGGGTCCCTACAAGATTACCAAAGAAGCAGGGAAGGTCGCCATCGCACTACTCAAATTCCCGAAGGCCGAAGACAGAAGCAACAGTGAATGAGTCCACCTCAACACCTACTACTTTTCGGTACATAACATTCCTCTACATGATTGTTTATCTTTTTTCTTTTATTTATTTAGAAAGGTATGATGGGCCTATCCATCTCCTTCAATAACACAATCAGCCTCATGGCCCAAATTCCATGACGTATATTCAACAATTATATCTTACGGTCAGCCTGCGCGATCAATGATTTGTTTACACCTTTGGATCGAAAACCCCTTGCCCATTCATGATTTGTACACTTCGGATCGGCAACCTACCGAATTCCTGCTTTACACTTCGAATCGGACCTGTCCTATCGCAGATTTTACAACTTCGATTGGTCTTTCCCGTTCGTGGATTTACACCCTTCCGGACAATCAACACTTGCCCAATTTCACCACATATTTTTTACACCTTCAGATCGGCCACATTCCCGATACTCCGGATTTACAACTTCGAGCGGTCCTATCCTTTCACTGATTTACACCTTTGGATCGGCCGTGCCTGATTCCGGATTTACACCTTCGGATTGCCTGTGCCTGATTCAGGATTTAGCCACCTTCGATCGCCCTTGTCCGATTTCACGGATCTATGCCTCGATTGGCCTTGCTCGGTTCATGAAACTACACATTTAGTCGGTCGAAGACCGAGTTGACGGTTCTTACACCATCAATTGACAGTCATTGACCCAACCAATAAAGTCTACACACTAGGCCGCACCAAAACATAGCCAAGTAGAGTTCCCCTACCATGCATCACGAACAAGAATCAATCAACATAACTCATTCACAACACTAGGAAAAGCATTAAGATAGAATCACAAGTATAGTATTAAAAGAAGTCTTAGCGTCTAAGTCAGAATACAATGTAAGGCACAACGCATAGGAACGACTCCGACATGGCCACCAAAATACATACAGTAAAACAAAAGCTAAGTATCATCGTACGAGTCTCTCACCTATCTTCGACTCGGTCACCCTAAATCGCACAACCAGCACCCGCCCCTGCATCCTGGTCCCTCACAATCCTCATAAGGCAATAGCTCGGCTGGCTAGCAAAATCAGCCTTGCTCATCAAATTCTCTTCCCATAGGCCCCAACCTCTCCTGAGCATCTCCTGCAATGATGGATTTCCTCATCCAGGTTTCATAAGAGCTGTTCCTACCTTGTCCAGCATGAGCTCTCCCCGGGCCTTAAATAATGGATCCTACACAATAATTAAGGCACTGCCCTTGAAGGACCTGTTAACTCCGTATCTTCTCAGCCAACTCTCGTCCGCACATCTCCAACTCAACCCTCAGCCTCCTTTAGACGCTGCTGGCTCTCCTGCTCGGCTTCTGGGCTGCTGCTTTCCTTTGTTACAACGGTATGGCACCTGGACACGTCCTATATTCTCTTCTCTTGCCCTGATGTCCTTCTCAGATTCTGATTTCTCGTGAATGCATGCACAACAAACAATCTACTCATTAGTATACACACGTGAACCACAATAAAAACAAAAAACTTCCTGCTTTACTTGGAATCACGGGATACCCCCGTCACCACCCGATCGCGCACCCATCGGTTCAACAGGTCTCCCTCCGCCAGAACAGAACGAGTCGCTAATTTGCTTATAGGAAGCTTGGTCAAATAGTGACACAAAACGTGGAATCCGGATCTTAAAGGTATCATCTCATCTCTCTCCCCAACAATAAGACCATTGTCAGGGATGACTGGCGCCGAGGGCAGGTTGACGACTGGTGGAATCGCCACCACATCTTTCTTCCTTCTCTCTTCTCTGGCCGAGGTTTCCCCCTTCCTCTTTTCGATGCCTAAGCAATAGATTCGCTCACACTGAGGACGGTCAGGCTTTTTCATTACTTTCTGCAAGCGCAAATCTCCAATGGTTTAGTGGGTTAGCCTAGACGTCCCATAGTGGTATGATTGCAATAGCGCGTTAGAAGTACATGCGAATTATCTTCATTCAACGAAGGGAAGGTATACCTTGTCCGAATTGCTTCTACTTTGGCCCAGAGATGGAAGTATCACCTGAGTTTAGCCTTCCTCCAACAAACACTGAAAAGCGCCATCCCTCTGCGCATTGAATGGCTAAACCTTCTGTCTACACGTCCAGGTTGTCCCTACTCTCCCTTCCCGATCTGAATTCAAGCTCTCCAAAGAAGAAACACAATAAGATTGTACCTAACAAAATGTAACAACAAACAAGACAAGGTTTCTCGACCTGGCTCGCCAAGTGCGCTTAATTCGCTCTACTAAAGCCTCTCCGCCCGAAGACCGCCTTAACGCCTACACAAAGTAAGTACTGATCCTTTCTAGTTATCTGTCCTTGACCGAAGGTCAGTCACCAGGATGTACTAATTTGACTAAGAGTTGATCTATCGACCCTTCTCATATGTCGTTTTCCTTCATGAATAAAATACATAGCTCATGTAGCCCAAACATCACCTGGTTCTGCACAGAAAGGTCCTCCATGCATCTCAACCTCCACCGCGTTCGACATTGATCTTCTACGAGGCATCATGAAATGGTTCAGCACCTCCCAGACGAGGCGAGGAATTGGAATCCTCAACCCATCGTGAAACATTTCCTCATAGACACTCACCCAGCTCTTTGCCTCCTGATTGCCCCTATCGTACCATTGGCAAAAGGTCCTGATCTTGATTCAATTTGTACTGTTGATACATCATCTGGATCCACACCACGTCACTACTTAAGCACGGTGGATAATCCCTATTAGAACCCCCCTACCTGGCGACTCGGCTCATCTTCAGAGCCTACCTGGATTAGGTGGACCTAGCCAACTTCCTTCGGAGTCTTCTTCACTCCCCCATGCTTGTCCGGATCACTCAGATTAGCGACAATAAGCTCGTCTCTAGGTAGCTATGTTCAAACTAACGTCAAGTATCCCTACTGTAAACGCCCCCTCGTGCATCATCACAAGGTCGGGCGCTCAAACACAAAAAATTCCAGTACAAAAAATACAAAATCATCTTATATCCCGATATCCACCCACCCACACTCGAACTACTTGGACTCCGGAACTAGCATTTTTAGTCTATCCCGCTGTCTTACCACCCACCACCTCCTACAACCTTAACCCTTTTCACTACTCGACCCTTTCCACAACTGAAACCCAGATCTTGAAGCTTAAAACAATTCTACTCACCATTCGCCCCCTTGCCATGGACCACAAAAACAACCCAGATTCCTGAAGCTCATAATTTGATTACTACTAACCCCTCAGCCACTACCTGACCTATTATAGACTACACCCTATCTGCTAAACCCTGATCACCGTTCGCCCTTCCCAAAACCGAACCCACTTCTCGATACTTATCCCAACCCGTAGATCAACTCGGTTAGTAATCACAATCAACAACTTTAACTCGCGCACCACCGATTGGATGTCTTCTACTAACCTTGTATACACAGAATGCTACTCCTGAGTAAGTTGTGCCCGACTCAGTTTAGTTGACCGAGACACTAAGCCAAAGTGTAAAGGGTAATCACCCAAACTCATTTCTAACTCTAACCCAAATTCCCAGTGTATCTCCCAACCATCCGCAAAAAACACGATGGTTTATAGCTAATCTACTCCGTCACAACACTGTGATTTCAAACTTTTCAAACACGAAACTTCCCTCCCCCCCATCACTACAAAACTTTACGAACTAAAGCCAAATCTTCCAGGACTTAGCACAACAAAGAAAAAAAATCAAAACAACAAGAACAGTGCAATACGACAGTGTCTTACCGATGAATGAACCTAGAATCTGCAAGGAGAAATCACGTTATTGAAGTAAATTAGACAACAATGCAGGACGGAACAAGAGAAAGTAGACACACCATCGAAGAAAATATGGAGAAAAAACATGAAAATGAAGACTAACAGTCCCGCTCACCGGTTTTAATTGGAAAAGAGAGCCTACACAAGGGGACAAACGTGGCGCCCCCCCATTGGGTAGGGACAGAGTGACATTTTCGTTCCCCGCCTAAAGCGAAATGAAATCAAACCACCATACAATGGAAGGAATCCGTGCCACCTATGACAAATCCAATACCGTACGGAGCACCGCCGGTTCACTCTTTCCATCCGATTGAACTAGCACATTGAAATCAACGCTAATCACCCCTCGATGAAGCCAATGCTCCTTGATACTTCACCATCCAGGAGATCTCATAGCCTTAGGCCGTCAGCGCTGAAGATCACAACCGGCCTTTTATGCAAAGGGCCCAGCTATTCCCGTCCCTAATGGACCATTGGGTGCCGGACGTGTATGGCAAGCATTTGCACTCCTTGCTTGGTTCCGACTCTGTCAAGACCATCCTTCATAGCAACGGTGGGCTTGGTATAACCCATTCGGAAAACCCAAGATTATCTATTAAGGACATCTTTGTGGGACGGCTTGCTTATCTCCATGTGGTTAGGCACCGGACGATTGATTTCATTCCACCTAGCCATCTAATACACCAAGCCAAGGCACCTGCCTAGGTAGCCCATTCATTCGACACTTCGGGCCAGATACAAAAGATGAATACATGTACACCAGTTTGTTCGCATCATATGCCAGTCCACCTGGCTCCACGCATCAATTGACGATATCCCTTTTGGCTTGATACACACCCCGACTCGATTAAAGACATCGCTAAAAATGACTCTTGACCCAATGGTCCCTTCCATCCGGTTGATCAGTTTGCAACCGAGACGTCACTAACTTTAGCGCGATCAATGGCCAGCACTCAAGTGACTATGAAGGACGACTGAGAACCCTCGAGTCCATCTCCTACCTGTCTAAGTTTAAGCATACCTTAACTCAGAGAGTGGGTGGGAAAACTGTTAGCCTAAAAAATGGCCTCGCCCAATATGATAACACATCTAACAAGAGGACAGCCTAGGCCCTAATCCTTCTGCGCCTAAGCCAAAACTCACCAATGAGGACCTATTCCGATATGAAGTACATTTAGTCCATCTGACCCAAGCCTCTGATCCCCAAACAATACCTCTTGCCTATGGTCAAATTCGAGCCCACAGTCACTATGGATCACCCTCCTACTCGTAAGCTCTGATAAGGTAGTTCTACCATCTATCCCAACTCCTCCAACATCTGTTATCCAAATCATACTCGAAAACTCCCTTTCAAGCCAGGATCAAGGGGGCCAAAGGATACACCCCTAGGGGGAAACAATACTATGGAAACTTCCAAATCCTACTAGATTGGAACCAGACAGTCATTTTTTAAATAGAAGGCCAGCACCTCTCCACAAGGTAGATCACATTACACCCTTCAAACCCCGAGTTTCCCGCTTAGAGCACTTCGCATATAGCCTATTTACAATCCCGACTAGACTTCTGATACCTCTCTACTCCCTAGCCCCTCACTAATTAAACGCACCTATTTCAGCCTTGCTGACTTGAAAAGCGTCAGAGTGCCATACATGGCAAACACCAAACCCTTGGTGGTTTTTCGTCGCTTCACGTTTGTTTCTCTACGAGGTACAGGTGCGGCAAATCACTATGGGCCTCAACCTCACGGGATCAGTCCCCTCTTCCGTACCGGTAGATTTTTACATCTACAAATACTATGACCAGCCTCTGGCCTGATTCCAGTAGGGAATCGATCTTTATTGCCTATGCAAAGTTGGTATTGGGAGGAGTCAAAATGCAGTAGAGTACTGCACCAGTGGGCAAGTCGAGCCTTTTGCTATGATCACCACCAAAAAGCGCAAGACCTTGTCTCAAAACATTGTGTTCTTGTATGGCATTGCTCATCCCTCATCTCGTATAATGGGAGCAGTTCGATTAAAAAATTTTGCAGAATTCAAGCACTTTGGGCGATTATCGAGGGGATCCACAAAAAGTTTGCCTCAGTCCGCAAGACTACAACATCAAATGGTTATGTTAAAGCTGTCAAGAAGACATTAATCACACTCTAAAGGCCAACACTTTGTTGCTAAGCCACATGGGTAGATATGGTGTTGACAACATCCCTTGAAGTTCTGTAGCCATACCAGACAACCTCCGAGCCTCTACTTTCATAAATATCTTTTCCACTCTAGCATATGTGCGAAGCGTGATCTCTGTGGAGGTAGGGCAAACTGGTTCCCCTTATAGATCCCTTTTCAGAAGTAGAACAATAGGTGCCTATGCGTGTGATATCGTGGCTTACATAACACGTAATGTCATTAGACTTTTTAATTAGATTTCAGGTACCAATTCTAGTGCTTTTGAACCTGAATTGTAGCTTAATTCTTGAAATTTTGTGTTTCAGGTTAAAACACATGGACTTTTGCGCAAATAAGGACAAAATTGAAAGTTTTTTACTCATAATTAGCGGATCTTCAAAGATAGGAGATTTCCGACAGCCGGATAAAGCCTGATGAGGCTTGTTTCCCAATGTAGAGCACCGAGGAATCAAAGAATCAAGCGAAGAAGCAAGCGAGTGGCCGTTTCTATAATTTCGAACTTTTCAGAGCGCTGTCGCCGCGGCGAAATAGCCCCAAAGACAGCAATAGTTTTGCTTCACTCTTCGCTCCGGCACACAGTACATATATTTTCAGTTTATGTTAAATGCAAGATTTTACTTATGTGCACGTATTGTTTTGCTGGGTAATTTGGCGAGGTATTAAAAGAAACACTTAGCCTCTTTAACCAGGAGTCCTTCGTTTTTAGGTTAAGAATCATTTTACTTTTCTTTGATGATGTTTTGAGGCGCTGTTAGTTGTAACACGTGTGAAGATTCGATTCTAACTAGGGATTCATCTTTTGGGGAGATTTCTAGCTTTTATCTCATTTCCCAACTTATGTTACTTGAGTAATTTTTCATTTTTTCGTTTGTGTATTGGTTTGAAATTTAGGTATGACTACCCATCTGTGTTAGGGTTTTGATTGTAGTTTGGATTTTAATGTGTTAAAATGTATTGATTGTTTTATATTCTCCTATAGTATGCTTGGTTTGTTTACTCTGGTTTTAAATGCTTTAATGTGATAACATGATGAGATTGAAAATGGAATCTGTTACTTCTGGGTAAATCATCACCATTATAGTATTGGATGCTATAGATGATGCAAGAATTAATGAAATCATATGTAGGATTCTTGTGCTTAATGAGTTTTAGGAAATGTTACTTCAATTTTGTGGTGCGGAAGGTTAATAAGATAATAGGAAAACATAGCCCGAGAGGGGTATGTTTTAACACCTTAGTGAGTTAGGATAATTATCCACCATTGCGTATTAATGGAATGTAGTGTACTTTTTTAAGTTTACCCATAACATCCAAATGAAGTCAAACGCCTACCCGTTTTTACCTTGAATTTGATTAATCCGTGGTTTCATAGTGCATTCTTAGTTTAAATTTTACTTTAAAATTTATGTTAAGTTTAATAGATTACGCCCATCATCCCAAGAGTTCAGTTGCTTCACCTTGAAAACGGTAGAAAAACTTAATGCTTAGACTAACATCCTCGGGGGAACGATCTCTACGTCATCATTTTATTTACTTGTTGCGACTATATATAACGTGCTATATCTTGCATGTTGGAGGAAAAAAACACATCGTGCGCAAGTCTGATTTTAGATGAAAAACTCGCAGCAGGCTTAGCCAGGATCGAAAGCCTACCAACAGTATGACGAAACGAAACGGTTTTTCACTCTAAGGTTAAAAAGAGCCTTCAGGTCGGACGACCTTGATTCTAACAGAAGTCTCCTTGTACAAACGACCAAATGTGGGGTATTAACGGCCAGATTGGAAGGCCCATACTGCATCCGCTAAGTTAAATAAGACCGAGGACTTATCACCTCAAAAGGCTAAACTTCTAAACGATATTGCGATCTTGGAATGCTGAACATCTTTGCCCCTTATATCAGGAATTCCGAACTCATTTTTTTATTCTCGTGTAAACAGACTTTACTTTTTAAGCGGTAGCAACAAACCTTCTTATATTGTTTTCTTCAATCTTTGCCTGCGTTCTTACTAAATCTTTGTACCAATACTATTGTACACATTTAGACACGACCTATAAGTCCAATGTGTAACGTTTGTGGATACAAAAATGATAAAATATTCACAAATGATTAGAAATGATCTCTTTTTATTATTGTAAATAGAATAATCCATTCTTTCTGCGAGCATATAAACAACAATGTAAAAAGCAAAGCTATCACTGGCCTTGCATTCCTAGGACCGAGAGGTGCAACCTAGTTCTTCAGGTGTGTGTACCCCAATCACCTGGTTAGCCGGTTGGTACCTCCTAGACACTCTATCCAGAATGCTCCTATCCTCCGGACATCAGGCCCTTGGGCTCCTCGTCATCAGCCTGCACCATGGAAGTGAGGATCCAGGTCATCATCCTAGGAGGTCGAGGAGGTCTATATGGAGGAGTCTTTGGCCGAAAAAGTGCATAATGGAAAACTTGATTGACCAGTCGGGCAGCTCTCCTACTGAAGCTCCAGCCTTTTTGCTACATTTCTTCGGTTAGCGAAGCGACGCGACCTGGAGCATTGGATTTCAGCCTCAGTGCCCCCCCTTGGCTTCTCGATGGTTTCACCACAGGTGTTCTATCCTGCTCTACCCTCAGGCCTGCTCGGAGTTGTACTCGCCAAGCTCTAGCTCTTTCTTGCTAGCCTCCTTGTGAGTCTGGCCACGTCATTTGAGAGCATCTTTAACCTCCTTTCCCCTTCTTCTGCAGCTTAGCCTTCTGTTAATCCACCATGCCAGTGTAAGCAATCCTCTCAGACAAATATTGGTTTGTCTTAACGTGGATAGGTCCTTCTTTGTCTGTGCGGCTTCCAAATCCTATTTATAGCCACTGTTCTCTTTTCTCAGCTCGACCAGCCCCTCAACGCCCCCAACCTGAACCTTCTATAAGCCCAATGTACTGGCTGTAGGGACTACGTAGCGAGGAGAGTAACGGGTTAAAGATTCTTTATATTTAAAAAAGCACGGAAATGTAAAAAAGTCCTATCTGAGGACATACACATTTTACCTAGCAAATTGATTCTGGCCATGGTCATCAGGAGAAAAGAAAAAAAAAAAAAAAAAAAAAAAAATAAAAAAAAAGACAAGAAAAAAAAAAAGAAAAAAAAAAAAAAAAAAAAAAAAAAAAAAAAAAAAAAAAAAAACACACTATCCCTGGGGTTAGATGCCACAAACTACTACAGAACGCTTCTGTGAGTTGGCACTCCGACAGGGTAAACACCACCAATTACAATGTTCAGAAGTTGCCCCATAAGAGTCCAGCACGGACAGGGCGCCCCTGTGCCCGCGGCAGATCGTCTCACCTTCTGGTTCCTTGCCCGCTCTCTTCCCCCAGGATCCGTGACCTCCCTTTACGTCATTCACGGACCCTCTGAGTAATGATAAAATCACCGGTTTGTAGCCTAAAGGAGGCCCTCCCAACAGAATGCCTGTAAGCTACGATCTTCAAGCTGAATGCCCAAGCCCTTTAGCTCAACCTGACATCCTCAGCCGAAGCTCTTCCTTTTCTTGATTTCTAGGCCATCATCTTGCTCTCCTAGAACGGTTAAGTCGCAGTTAGGACACCCGCTGGTCATACCAACTCCCCTACCAACATCCCTCGGATGGAGGGACCAGTGGGGGCCGCCCCGGCTTGTCCTATAGTACCAATGTAAGGGAAGGTGGAACTCCCTAGATCACAGCGAAAACCTAGGCACTTTAGGAGACCTGGTTGTTCCATGCGAACATCTTAGCAAAACAGTTCGCTTTGTGCCCAAATGCAAATACAAAATTGGCTACGGTTATGAGTATAGTGTGCTATCAAGGCCACCAAGATTAACAACCTTCCTACCTACCTACTAACTGTAAAATAGTGTAAGCAAGGGTTCGATCCCACGAAGAGTGTCTACCAAATTTTTCGTGAGTGAAAAGCTGGGGGTTATATTGAGTAACAAAAAAAACAATCCTTAGCAAAAACAAAACAAAAGAAGTCAAATCGAATCACTTATATATGAAACTTGTCTCCCGTCAACATCCACAATCAGAACTTACAACGATCATTGCTCATAAAAAAAAAACAATGAAATCATTCATACCTGCATATTCCCACCGTTGAACTATTTCCGCATCTCTTCTTTTTGGAATGAATTAGGAACAAGCGTCTTAATTAATCTTACCATTAAACAACCTAGACAAGCTCTAAGAGTTTAATCTAATGCAGCCTAATAATTAGAGAGATCGATGAAGCTAACCAACACAAACTCCAAGCTTTTATTTTAATTTAGTGAGTGTTCCTCTTAGATTACTATTCCTGACGCAACAATTAATACCCTAATTGCTCACAAGTTAGAGGATCCAATAATTACGGATTTGATATCTAACTTAGCAGTCGTGTAAATAAATCAGAACCTAGTAAGGCCGTCCTAGCAATAATGACTGAAAACCCAATCATGAAATAAGCATAAATAACATCCAATCTCAAAGCATAAAATTGAATGACAATTCTAAACTTCTAAGTTGGAGTGATTTAACATCCTAATTTCAGATAGCAATTGGGTTAGCCCTGTCAAGTGGGTTTCCTACAAAGAATTTAGAAGAACTAATGGTAGAAAAATCATAATGCTGAGTTATTCCCACAACCTTTTCAGAATGGGTGGCGGGTTTGTATAATTACAAAAAGTAATGCTGTACCCACAAGTGAAACACACCAATTTCCCTTTACCTTTTATTGAATCAAAATGCTTGAAAGGTTAGCTGGTCATGTCTTAAAAAAACTATTGTTTTCCTTGATGGTGTATTCAGGTTACTTTCAAATGGCGATGCCCGGAGGATCAAGAGAAACGACTTTACCCATCCCATTGGAACTTTTGCGTATCGTCGCATGCCCTTTGGCTTTTGCAATGCCCCAGTCACTTTCGCAACAATGTGATGGTAGCATATTTTTAGATTATGTTTGAGCATATCATAGAAAGTTTTTATGGACGATTTCACAGTTTATGGAAACTCTTTTGATTTTATTTGCATAACCTTACACTTGTTCTTCAAAGAATGCATAAAACACCTTGTGTTAAATTCTTAAAAATTCAAGTTTTATGGTTTGAGCAAGGTCTACGTTTTGAGGTCATGTTGTTTCACCTATGGGGAATCGGGGTAGATTAAGCCAAAGTTGACATTATTCCATCGTGTACCTTCACCCCCATTAGTGTGTGGGAAGTTCCTTCTTTTTCTTTTATTGGATCATGCAGGTTTTTTACCGGGAAGAATCATCAAGGACTCTAATCATACCAAAATAACCATTACCCCTATGTAAGTTGCCAAAAGGAGTGGTTTTTGAGCTCGATTATGCCTTAAAGTGGCGTTTGACCGCGAGGAACTGCTTACTTTTCCCCCCATTCTCCAGCCCCCCCGACTGGAACGTTCCTATTCAAGATAAATGTGTGACGCAAGTGATTATTCGTAGTAGGCGCTGTTGTGGGTCCACGAATTGGAAAAGCTCTCATGCCTTTATTCTATAACTGCCGAAAAAGATTTGAATGAAATGCATAGAGAAATTATTCACCAATGAGAAAGACTTTTTAATAGGCTGTTTTTTTTGTGCTTTAGAAAATTTTCGATCTTATTGCTTGGTACACTAAAAGCATAATATTGTTTTTTTTCTGATCATGGCCGCTTTTGCGGTATTTGATGACAAAGAAGAGGCAAAACCGAGATTATAAGATGGTAACTTCTCTTGATGAAATCGCTTTGGAAATCAAAGACAAAAACTGGACAGAAAACCGTGTCGCGGATCATTTGAGTCACTAGTCACATGGAGAATTACTATCATTGCAAGAAACGTTCCTTGACGATGCATTGTTATTCCACGAGTGTGACATCACTTGGTATGCAATCTTGTAAACAATATATTTGGTTACTAACCTTTAATAACCTCCATGGTTTGTCTAGGCTAAAAGAGATAAGATTAAAGTGATGCCAAATATTTATGTGGGATGATCCCTACTTATGGTAAGCATGTTAGATTCACGTAATAAGCACGTGCTATTCAAGAAACTAAAATTTTTTCCATTCTCACCTTTGGTCATTTCGTATTCATGTGGAGGTCCTTACATGGAGCTAAGAGGACAACGAGAAAAGTGCTAGATGCGGTTTTCTTTTGGCCATCTTTATTTCGCGATTCATACTCTTTGTAAGTCCCATAAGCGATATTGTCACCGGATAGGTAATATTCCCCAAAAAAAAAATGCAGATGCATAAACCCCCATTTCTAATTTGTGCTGAATTTTTGCTGTTGTTGGTGCATCGACTTCATGGGACCGTTTCCTATATCTTTTGTGTATTTTTATTTTGCTTGCTGTTGATTATGTCTCGAACTGGGGGAATCTAAAGCAACGATGACTGATGATTCTAACAAGTTGTTTGTAGATTTTATCAAGTTCTAACATATTTCTGCAGGTTTGGAATGCAAGATCTCTAATAAGGTGATCGAGGCACGCACTTTTGCAATCAAACTGTGAAGGCTTTTGCTGCGAAAGTATCATGTAACCCACAAAGTGTCCTCTGCCTATCATCCCCAAACTATTGACAAGCTAAGTTTCCAAATCAAGAGATCAAGTCCATCTTGTAGAAGACGGTCATAACACAGTAGAAAGACTAGGCGTTTGCGTTTGGATGATCCAAAATGTTGTACATATAGGACCTGCATATAAGAACGACCCCAATGGTATGGTCACCTTTTTGTTTGGTGTTTGGGACAAAGCATTCCATCTCCAGTTGAGTTCCGAACAACAAGGCTTATTAAGTGGCAAGCAGATTTAAAACATGAAGATGGATGAAGTGGATAACAAGGAAGAATATGCAAAACTCAGAGTTTAGAGGCAATCGCAGATGCACTCTGAGATGCAAGTATTTACAAGACAAACAAAAGCGTTTTCATGTACATAGTATGATCTCTAGGAGGAGTTTAAAGTTTGGTGAAAAGTCCTTTTTAACCTTCACGACTTCGTTGTTTTCGGTAAGTTCTTTCCCGTTATGATTTGGACCTATTTTTGTTACGATATTTCATTCTCATGTGCAATGAAATTCAAAGTTAGCAACTTCGAAATTGTATCAAGGTGAATGGCCCATAGACTTATCTTTCTATGAGTCTCCCAGAGAAAATGTGGTCAGGATGGACCTTGAGGCTCCGACTTATTCAGATGAAGAAGAAGCCTTGAGGTCGAGCCAACGACAATAAACAAAGGCCTGTACTTTGGGAGGCAACCCAGGGGCGTTTTGTTTTCTTTTCCTCGATTTTCATTGGTTATTTTTTTGCTTTTTCCTTGACCATATTCATCTACATTGGGGACAAAATGGGGGATTTTTTACAAGCTTTACACAGTGTGGGGAGGGGATTAGGTTGGTTGGGTGTGTTTTCAAAAAAAAAAAAAAAATATAGTTTTTTGTTTGTTAGGATTTTATCTTTTAAGTCAATGTCTTTACACGTCTAGTGATGGCATGAAATTAAGTACCTTAGACTTTTTGGCTGCTAAGCATATTCCTTGACTTAGGATTTAAGAACCGCATATTGTCATAAAAGAGAGTTGATCATATTTGAATCTTTGTAGTTTGAACAATAAGTCTTTAGAGTTGTTTGGACTTGGCACGAAGCATGACTGAGGACTGTATACAACTCTTAAAAAAAAAAATCAAGGAATATGCCTCAACAACAAAGTCAAGTTTACTTTTCATGCTCATTAGACGTTACAAAGACTGACTTCAAGCATAAACCTTCCTAAACAACAACTCCTTTTTTTTTTTTTTTTTTTTCAATTTTAACACACAACCTAAATCCCCTCCTCCCCTCCCTCCACCTAAAACTGACATTGTCCCCAATATGATAGATGAAATGCAGACAAGGCGAAAAATAACCAAAATTGAAATGCAGAAAACGAAAACCAACTCCCCTTGGGTTGCCTCCCAAGCAGCGCCTTTGTTTTATTGTCGTTGCTCGACTCAAGCTTTTCTTCTTGCGATGCCACGAAGTAACTTCTTCCATCTCCAAGAACACGTTCTTGAGGTAACTAGGGAAGATGCTGCAATCTTGAAGTGGGTCCCCTGCAAAACAGCTGTTAAGGCTCTCGTTAGAAATTGGTAATGCAATATAAGGAACGTTACCTGACTGCTATAACTTCGGAACAATCATTCATTGTAACAGTATCCTGCAAATTAGTACTCAAAGCTAACTCCTCATCCTCTTCCTCAAGATGCTTACTAACTGGCAACATCCCAATCCATCTTTTCCCATCAGTTCAAACACTTCCTGTGCTACAGAATCCACCCATCAGTAGAATAATAGGATTATCACCCTCTGCAGGATATTGAATGGCATTATCATATTACCCTTTACAAGTTGACCATCAAAGTTCCATGGTACGTATCCACTAATGAACACAAATCTATCTTATCTTGGATGTTTGTAGAAAGGTCTATCACAAACAAAAGAGAGCAGTTTGATCAACCATTTCCATATCAAGCACATAGAAATCATGTAGGGAAAAACTAGCCCTTACTTGTACCAAAACATCCTCAACTAACCCTTAGGATAGGCATTAGATCCTATCACTACTTGCATCACACCACCAGTTTTTTTCAAGGTCCAAGTTTCAAAGAAGCATAGAAGAATTGGCATTACATTATAGAAGCTCCTAATTCTATCATGGCCTTCTCAAATATAGTGTTACCTATTGAACAGGGATAGTAACATACCTGGATCCTTGCAACTTAGTCCATGTCGCTGGAGTTTTCCTTGAATCACTGGCAGAAACATTTTCTCCCCACTCGCACACCTTTCACACCCTTAAGTTCTGTTTCCTCTTAAGTGTGCACAATTCTTCAAGAATTGGGCACATCCGAGGTACTGTTATAGCATCTATAGTGGAATATTTTTTACCATCGCATCAATGAAAAGTCGCATAAAATCTCTGTATTGCTTATCTTTCTAGATCTGCTAAGCTTCAGGAAAAAGGAGGTATCGTTTATAATAGAAAATGCAAAGAAACTTACCTTAGGAACCCCATCATCATTGGGAACGTTGCTATCTACAACTACACAAAATCTTTCTCCTTTTCTTCCTTCGACCGCTTTAGGGGCTGCCTTTGTTGGAATCTCAACCTCTTTATCACTTCTCAATACCTCGACTTGCATTTTATCTGGATTGACCACCGTTTGAGAGGAGATATTTCCCCTCACTTTGGTGTGCCTAACCAGCTTACTTATTATGATTGCCATGTGCCCTATTTTGATTCTCCAAACTTTGAACACTGGCCCTTTTCTCCTGTTGGAATTGCAAATTATTAGTAGCAAGAGACTTACACCCACTATCTTCTAAAGACATACCAGAATTAGATGTTGGTCTGGTTGTTGTCTCGGGGGTATGGCTGCGTTATCCTCTGGAAGTTGGGGCATTTTGATAGTAGTAAAGGCTGATTCCATTCGTTTATTCCCATAGCAAGATTTAGGTGATCCCTCCATCCAGGTTATATGTGCTCTAATAAATGATCATACTTCTCTTGCGGTTGTCCAAGAAAACCACCTACTACTACTGCAATCACTGTGCTCACAGGCCCCCTTGAAGAGAATTGGGCCACATATCGTTTGATACCTACTACCAAAACAATTCACCAGCCTTCACTGTTTGCATGTTACCAAAAATAATCAACCTGTTGAAAACCAGAGAAGTTAACTCGAGATTTTTTTGTATCTAGGGGAGAATATTTACCTCATTATCACACCTAGATTGAAGGTCAAGCCTATTTGCCAAACTGTTGAGAATTTGGCACGCCATATTTGAATCAAGATTTCTCGCGCCTCAGAGTTTTATCCACCAACAGCTCCACCATTGCAACATCAATCATGCTCCTCAGTCAATGTATGTAAGGGCCTCATAGAAGTACTAGGCTGCATCACATATCTGATGATGGGTTAGCTTGCACATAATTTCTTAAAACTCCCAGTATTCATGTCGGGACCGCTCTTATTGTGTTGCCTTAACACCCCCCAACAATTTACTCTCACATCGCATGTTTTGGCCAAAGCCCCTCGAAGCTGGGAAATATTTCTCCAAAAACAATCTCTTCAACTCTCAATTCATGTGGTTATATCCTGAGGGTAGATATAGAGCCCATCCTTAGCTGAATCCTTCAAGAAAACGACAAACAGAAAAGCTCTTAATTTTAATTTGCTCCTCGGTCACCCCCGTTAGGTTCAGACTTGTGCAAACCACATTAAGCTTCCTTTAAATGCTTATGAGGATCTTTCACCTACAGGCCATGAACATTGCGCAAGACATTCATGATTAGTCCATATTTAATTCAAAAGTATTAGAATTAGCAATCAAAAAAGGAAACGTTATGCATAAAGGATTGCTTGCTTCAATCAGGAGCAGCCAGCTCTTTCAAAGTCCGTTTCAACATACCATTACATACTAACTATAACGCCCCACTTGAGGTATAGTAACTACTTTACGTTGCATTGCATGAATCTTTATTGTTTTGCTCTTAATTGAGTTTTATAATGTTGTTTAGTATGTTGGTTGGTCCTTGGTTTGAAGGTACAATGGATTGGTTGATTTGGTTGCCCTGAAATTTTGGTAAAGACTTGGCGATTATAATTGTGATAATACAATAATTCGTCGGGGACAAGAAGCAGCTTCACACCGGCGTGATTCTTTGCAACACTACGGTGTAGGTTCTGTAATTTTCACCGGGGCAAGAAAATTCTCACCACGGCGAAGGGCTCGAAAAACAAATGTGTGTAGATTCTAAGATTCTTCCATAGGGGAAAATGGGCCTTGTCTACCCGTAATTAGCAGGAAAAATGGTGAGTAAAGGTGGGTAAGATGAATTTATGAACGAAATGCAAGTGGGGTGTGATGTAATGATTTAAAGACAAGGATGGAAGAATCCCAAGGAGAGCAAAGGGTAAAATGGTAATGACTTGAAATAATTTTAGCTAAACAAAGGGGTTAAGTTTAGTAAACCCTTCATTCACCGTCTTCTTCCACCGCCCTTCGCATTTCGATCCATTGCCTCTCAATTCTATTCTTCTCAAACTTTCAAGGATTTTTTGAGGGTTTTTATAGTTGGATCTTGGTAGGAATTGATCTAAGGCATCCTAAGGTAAGAATCACTTGCTCTAGATGTGAAATTTAACCTATACAAAAGGTGTTGAGGTCTTATGTGTTATGGTTTAAGGTGTATGAGCAAACCTCTACTAAAGGAAAAGATGAAGTGGATATTCGTAGGCATCACACCATCACAGAGTAAGTACATCCCTAATCAAGTTTGAATATTTGAGAAATCCTTTGAGTAAGATTTATTTAGTCATGAATATGTTAATATTATTGAGCACTTTTGTTTAGATGAGTAGTATATTTTGTGGTTGTTAAATACCTTCATTTGAGAAGTGTGATGTTGGGATAATGTAGTTTGGTGATGAAATTGAGGATTTGTGGAAGAAATCTTTTGGAGTGTTAAGTATGGATGGATTTAATATCTTGGTGAGGGTACAGTTTTTTCTCCATTTTTTGGATGGTTCAAGAGAGGGTACACTTATAAATAAAGTGGAAGGTGTAATTATCAGCACTAGTTGTTTGTAGTAAAATGTCCTAGAGAGTAGAGCTGATTGGAACCTTAATTTTGCAACATTGCATATTTTGTCATTCCTAAGTGCATTAATGAACATGAACAATCCATAATATGCATGAATTGTGTCTTTGAGAAGTATGTTTTGAGAAGAGTAAGAGAACGGTCCTCTGAATGCCCGACTCTAGGAGAGAGAATAAGACCAAGCCTAAGAACTAGGTTTGGTGCTTGTTATCCATCCACCTCCACCCGATAGTTATGAAAACGTGTTGGTGCTTGTGTGATCTCCACCCTATTGTCCTAACAAAAGGGTTGGTGCTGTGTGAACTCCACCCGTCGTAAAAGCCTCCGGTATGATGAAGGCCGTGCATATAACAGAAAGTTAATAGAGCTGTGTGCAAAGAGAAATAAATGCTATAGAAAGACGTGTAAGGAGAATTAAGAGAGAATTACGGATACAGGTCGATTAGAGGTTTTCCTTACTGAGCATTGTTTTGTTGCTCATCCTGTTTTGTTTCTTTGTGTTGCGGATCTAGTGGAACGTAGTCGGATGGCGTCGGCAAAAGCAGGAGCAATAGCTACACTGTCCACTGTTTTTATATCTCTTTTTGTAAAGGTCAATATTCTTTTTTGTATAAATAATGTTTATATGTAATAAAGAAAATTTTTGGGCCTATTTTATTTTACTAATGTACCTAATATTTTACTTGATATATTTTTCCTGATTATCCTAGTATAGAAGCATCCTTACAAACTTCCTCCTTCTTTAACATCAGAATTAACTTTCCTCAGAATTTCTCCGAGCTTCCTTCCTTAACCTGCGAAAGTCTCTATAAATTTTGGGTCCAACGTTAAATCACCCAGATGAGAGGACTGGTCATCAACACAAAAACACAAAAATAAATGACAAATAATGAAAACCAACCAGAAATTAAAACAAAAAAAAATTAATTACCAAATAATTCTTAATTTTTTATTTTTTTTAAATGACAGAACACACAAATGACAAAAACCCTATCTAAACATTCGAATTTGACAACGAAATGGTGGGTCTAGAAATGTATTTCTAGTGCTTGCTCAGAATTTCGTTTCTTTGAAATGGATACCTCACGGCACTCCTAGTTCAACCGAAAGTTCTCTTATGTAATAGTATTACTTTCATAATTCAGACAGTCCTACTGTTCAGATTTTTTTCTGCGAATTAAAAAACACAATACAAACCATAAAAACAACAAAACAATAAATCAACTAAATCACTCCCCTGGGAACGGTGCCAAATCGGGTGTGTGTTGTCGTAGGCAACAAGATTAAAAAACCTTCCTAACCTACACTACTGAACTGTAATAGGGAAGCACGAATTCGCTGATCCACTAAGAGTGTCTAGCCGAATTTTTGATGCTTGAAACAAGGCTGGGGGTTTTGAGTAAAACAGAAAATCAATTCTCTAGCAAAAACAAAACAAAAACAATTCAATCGAATCAATTATATAATGAACTTGGTCTCTGTCAACAAATCCACCATCGGAATCTTACAATCTGATCTTGATCCAATTAAATCATTCTAACCTGATAGTCCCGTTGGAACTATTTCCTATCTTCCTTAATTGTAATTAATTGGAAACAAGCGATCTTAATTAATCGTACACATTAAACAACCCTAGACATCGCTAAAGATTTGAAATCTCATGTAGCCTTAAGATAGAGAAGATCGAGAAGCTAACAAACCCAAAACTCAAGCGGTTGTATTTAATTTACTACGAGTGAATCCTCTTAAGATTACCTAAATTCGCTTTGCCGCAAATTAATACCCTATTGCTTCACAGTTAGAGTATCAACAATACGGATTTGTTCAATAACTTAGCATTAGATTGTAACAAATAATAACCTAGTAGCCTCCTAGCATTGAATGAAACAATCATGAAAAGAAGCTCAAAGCACATCCAAACCAAAAGCATAAATTGAACACTGAATAAAACGGATTAGATCTCACATTTATTGATTCCCCAGGCCTCCGTTTCTTCGACCAAGTGTTCAAAATTACCTCTCATGGCCATCACGAAAATTCCAAAGGAAAAGTTACAGAACACAATAGAGTACCCGACGCGTGTGTATATTTCTTGTAATCCCTAATCTGATCTCTCTTTAAAAATATCTAAATTCTATTCTACTTCTACTCAATCTCCTCAAAATATTCCTAATATCTAAAGTAGCTTTATCCGAACCACTCTGATTACTGTGAAATAAAATAATAAAAGTCCTAATAAAATAGGAAATGGTTTTCCCAGCTGTAATTTTGCGTGGCAATAGGTCGTCAAAACCGTCTTGTATAATCTGCCTATTTGAAGTGCATGACAAGGCGGCGAAATGTTCCATAACGCTCAGTAAGCAGGTGCCTTAACTTCAGCTCGATTACAGCCTTGATTCAGCCTAGTATCCTAAACTGCCAAAATCAAAACAACTGAAAGTTGTATATACTTTCTAAGTGTTCCACCGCATTTTGAATCATCTCAATCGGAGCTTGGACGAGAGAAGTTATGCGCCAGATTAACCGCAACAATGTCCGAAATTTGTCTGAATTCACCTTAATTTAGATTTCGTTTTCATTTAACGCCTCCATTTGCATCCTAAATCAAATATAATAATAAGAGTTACATGTAGGCAACAATACATATAAAAGACTCAACCGTAAGGGGGGTAAATATATACATTTTTGCATATACTATCAGTTACTTACCTTCATTAAGGTTTCTAAGGTCGCTTTGGGATTGAAAAAATCGTATTTTCGCAGGTTTGCGATTGTCACGAATAGCCTCTGGCGATCACGACTCTGTACTAATTAAGGCAGAAGACCAAAAGCAATGATCTTGTCGAAATCAATGAGAGCCAGAATAATACACATCGATCTTGTTTACTGCCGAAGACAAAACTACACAAAAGTTTCATTTCAAAGATTAAAAGAACAAAAAGATCGCCAGTAAAGAAAGGAAGACCTACTGGCTCCTAAATTTGCAAATGCCATCAAGTAGAGCAAAAGAAAAACTTTGCTCACTCCGCCCTAACTTGCTTAAGGTGTAGCTTTGGATCTCCCTTGAATCGTAGATCACTCACTTCGAGAGGTAAAAAGCTTCCTTGTCTTTCTCTTCTTTAATAATACTAGCAGCTCAAGAACTCTAGCGTGTCAGCTCGCCTAAGCCATTCTCACCGCATGCGAAATATCATAAGCCAGCCGCGACTCATCATATACGCATTTGGCATCAGCTGCTATGTGATGTGACCAAAACCCGAAGTTATTCGAGGACTGAACCTTATAAAGGGGGAAACATGGATCAGCGCTTCGCATTTAAAAATGTTCTCGGAGATCGCAACCATAAATCCTTTTGTGGATTTCCGAACTATATATTGTCCTATGTTTGTAGACATCTACGCTAAGTGCGGATTGGTCTACGCTTTTTGAATCTCCTCTGCTGTGTCTATTGATAAATCTCTACGAGGGACTCCGTTGGGCATCCTTGTAACGCCCCAATTGAGATACGTAGACCTTGGTTTTATGGTCTAAAGCCTAAAGGATTCCTAAATGATGTTTGTATATTGTTCATGATTGTTTAGGTTGACCCTTGGTTGAGGTGATGTTTTGGGTTTTTGGTTGAGTGGTTACACATGGAATTGATCAAAATACTTGGTAGAGTTGGGAGTTGCAAAGCCTTCGCCGGGCCAAGGGAGAAGCTTCGCCGCGGCTACGTTGTTTCATGTGTTGGCGTAGTCGTTTTAGAAAATGTTTCGCTAGTAAAAAAGCGACGGGAAGTTTCTTCGCTGTGGCGACGAACGGTAGAAAAGTATACTTATGTAGGTTTCTAGAGATTCCTCCATGGGGTAATGACCTTTCTACCCCCTAATTAGTAGGAAAAGTAGGGAGTAAAATGCAAGGAAATTTCAGGAAATATTGTAAAATTAGGGGGTAAATTTGTAAAGAATTAAGGATAAAGGTGGAATTTCAAGAAAGAGTAAAGGGCAAAATGAGAAGAATTGGTATATTATAATGAGCTAATATGGGTTGAGTGGCAGGCTAAACCCTATCATTTCACGCCATTTCCCCCCGCCATCTTCATCCCCATTTTTTTCTCCATTCCTCACTCAATCTTCCAGGGGAAATTTTTGAGAGTTTGAGTTGGATTTGACCAAGACGTGAGTCCTAGCAAAAGGTAAGAATCCCTACTCTAAGATGAGTTTATTTATGTAAGAATGGTAAGTTCTTACTACAGTTATGCTTAGGACAGAAGGGAAAGCTATGGTTTCCCAATAAGAGTTAGAGCTTTAGTCTGGAGACCTAACTCAAGTATGGGTCAAGTAAATCCCAACCAAGTGAGATTTAAGAATTATCTTAAGTAGAGATTTAGTCGAGAACTGATGTATTGCATGTTTTATGTATGTACTTATGAGAAATTGAGGTAAGATATATGTCTACTTTGAGTTGTTGGGTATTTCCCTTATAAGAAGTGCGATGGTTAATGAGTTAAGTTGAAGTTAGATGAGAATAAGTATATTATTTGTGGAGTGGTTCTTCTTGGACAGGGATTAGCCCATGGCAAGGGTTTACTTCCAATTTGGATGGTAAGAGCGAAATAGAGTTGTAGTTAGATAAGAAGTTTTGATCATGCACATGGTTGTTAATGAACTGCCTAAGATGAAGCATGAGAATGAGTTATGACCTTATTGTCAACATTGCATATTTGACATTTCTTAAGTGGCTAATGAGCATGAACCATACATATGCATTAAGTGTGCAATTGGAGAAGAACTTGAGAAAAAGTTGAGAAAGAGTAGGATTATGTAGAGTTTAGGTACATTATGATGAGTAGCTGAGAGAAAGAGTAGAGATCTTGTGCACAGAGTTAAAGAAGAGAATTAGAGTAGCTTGTGCGATGGGGAACTTGTGAGTGATGAGTAAAGTCCACGAGAGTGGTGCTTTGTGATCCCAACCTCGCCTCTGGTTAGATGAGGCCGTGACCGTCACGTAGAGTGGAACATGAGTTTCCCGCGGTGCCTCGGTAAGAAGTTGTTGACATTTGAATATAGAGAAAAGTCGTTACACTCACATGGCCAGTTCCGAATCCATGCATGACCAAATCCGATCGGTAGAGAAATGAGCGAAGTCCACTAAGTGGTAGCGCCAGCCGTGCCTCCGTCAGATAGGTCTGTACATTCCAATGATTAAGAATGAGAAGAATAGAAATCGAAAGAACAAAAGAGAAAAGAGTAAAGTCATGAAAGCGTGCCTCCGTAAATGAGGGCCGTGACATACACCCTCTTGTGTATCGAAGAATTGGAGAAACAGAAACAGAAGAGAACATAGATGAAGAAAAGCTAAGAGTTGACGCTATATTAATGATTACTATCTGAAAAAGAGATGAGCAACATGAGAAATATAAAGAGAGACAATGAGTAGGGTACGAAGAGTGGATGAGTACCCAACCGTGCCTCCGGTAAGATGCTGCCGTAACGCTACACAGAAGTTAAAACAGAAAAGGTTTAGGAGAAGAGAGACAGAAAGAGAATCAGTAGAATTCACGTAGAGTGGGAGAAGTCCCGGCCGTGCCTTTGGTAAGATGGGCCGTGACATTCAAGAGCGCGTTAGTAGAAATGAATTATGAGAATGAGAATGATAATATAGATAATTAAAGAATAGAAAGCTGAGAAGAAGGAGATAGAAAGTGAGAGAGTATAAGAAAGAATGAGAGAGTTGGACTAGTAAGAATAGAGAGTAAATATTTCACTACACTCATACAGGCATGTACCATTTTATTCCTTCATGGTATTATGATGAGAATAAGAGAATCCATGATTTTTTTCTTCATGGTGATAAGGATCAGAATGGAACAAGAATAAGAAACAGAGAAAGAAAGAATAAAAAGGCAAAACGAGTTAATGAGGATCAGAAGTTTATCAAGAAGAGAGAAAACGTGAGAATTAGAAATAGAAAACGTGAAGTACGAAAGAACAAAGTAGTGAGTTCGGGGACAGGTGTAGAGATTTACTTACTGAGCATTGTTTTGCTCATACCCGTTGTTCTCTCTGTATTTGCAGAATAGGAACGGTCGAGGCCGTCGAGGAGCGGATGAGTACTTGCAACTCCAACTGTCTACCAGCTAGAATGATATTTATTAAATTAGAAAAGTTTTAATACATAGTATTTATATATTTGTAAAGAATTATATTTTATGAGTAAAGAAAAAATTTGAGCCCACTATCTTTCATATGTATACATATCATATTTTAATGTATGAACTATAAGAATAGTATAGAGAGCAGGTGTTCAATCCTACACTGTGCTGGTTGCTGAAGGGCTTTTTCTTTTGTCATTCTGAAAAAGAGCGATATGCAGGATACTCAGTCGTCGTACACAGCTTCTTACGATGACGTGGAAGAAAAGGTAAACCTATCTCCTTAAACCTTAGAAAAACTTAAAGAATTCTTGGGCGCCACCCCCAGACTCAAACTTAGGAAAAGCTATTCTCTGAATCAACCACCATCAACGCTCACCGTTATCGACATGACTTCATCAAAAACAAAAAAGAAAGTAATAAAAAATCATCCTACCTCTGAGTATAAAGATTGAAACCTCTTGCTCGGATGGTCAAGTGTGCACCAGTACTGAAAGAGAGAAATCTAGTTTCAAGAAGTTTCTGCCCTTTCTGAAAAGTGAGCATTGTGAACTTGCTTGAGTGAGCCTAGATTTTATAGTGAAGGAAGTGGCTCTTGGTTGTCAACCCAGTCAGTACGTTTGAACGAAAAATCACCTCTCACCATTGATCGCGACCACATCATCAATCAGTGAGAAAGACTAACCGAACGCTTCTAAAATCAAATCATCACTTCCCCGTTGAATATCAAGCGACGGTCGCTGTCCCATGCTCCACGTAAAAGCCTCCCATCCGCATTTAATGGTCTGATAAGGAATGTCATTTCAGTATGACTTACATTTAATGTGCATGTTGGCACTTATTTCACAATAGGACACGTCTGCCAGAGCAAAAGGTGTTCTCATTAATGTATTAGCTTGCCAAGCTGAGAGGTCGTTAGATAAAACACCCTTCGTCGCATTCAGTTGTGAAGCGTTGTGATTCCGTGCCTTTAGCAAAAAATACGCTAAGTATAAAGGGTCGTAAACCTCGATCAATTAAGAGTCACGTATGGCACTGAATAAGGTCTTGTCTAGGTCGCAGACTCTGCAAAAGACGAACATTTCAATGTCGCCATATCTCGAAATGTCTTGGGACCTCTTTGCAGCCAGGATCGGATGTGATACTGGAGTCATTGGCACATATCAAAATCAAGGCATAATTGTGTCAGTTCTGCTGAAGTTTGATCCTCAAACCTTAAAACAACCTAGGGGACTTCTGTTTGCCTGGAAATAGGGCTAACGCCGAGCCTTGTCAGCATGGGTGGTCAAGCTAAGAAAGTTACACACCCGCTCGAAAGAGCCACGTCGCGTGATGACGTGAGTAGCATGCTCCTGCTAGTATAACGGTATGCGCTAGGTCGGCGAAAGGCTGGAAATGGTCGACGTCTCCAATCCCTAGCCAAGTCGAGGAAATCACTCGGGCAGGTTGAGCAATAGGACGCAGAGAAGGATTTGCACGCATCTACCCCACTCGCAAATTTAGTATCATTACCTAATTCATCCCAATAAATAGAGGGCTTCTCTCCCATTTGTGGAATTAGCTAATTTTACTTCCGTCGCTTTAAGCAGAACAGCAAATATTGGGTGCCAAAAGATAAGAAACCTTCCGCAAGAGAGGGTCCAATTTCGCTTAAAAAACAAGAAGCGCGCACTTATTTCCAGAAAAAGACTTCTGGATCTCTAAAGTATACTCTCTCTACTCTCTCTCTCTCCTGCCCTTGTATCTCTAATCTATAACTCCGCTCATAAACGCGACATGACTTCACCTATTAATACGATATCAGTGGATATATGATTCACCTTTTGAGCATCCGAACCACTTTAAACATTGTTCTTCACCCTCTATTCCACCAATACTCCCGTAATCACATGTGACTTCTAAGTCCGCTTAGCATTTCTCACGTGCAAATAGTTGGTGTCAAAATCAAGCATCAACAACGTATATCCTCCAAGGGTTAAGGAATTTATTTTTCCAATAATTATTGATAAATGGAGAAGAAGAAAAGTGAATAAAATGTTATGATTAACTTACCCTTTCATGGGAAAGTAGCTCACTGAACCTCATTAAGCTTCTGAGATGTGGAAGTGATTTTAGAGTCAAGGAGGATATATGACGTAATTCAATTTTATCAGTCAATATCTTCACTGCTGATAACAAAAATCTCTTCCATATTCTTGCATTCAATGACGTCAAGAGTTTGAAGTTGCGGAAGGCCTCTGCCTGAATCTTCTATAGTTCCGCAGAGAAATAAATGGATTTTGGCTCGAGCTGTAAATCTCCTCTGGAATGGTTGGGGGAAGATTTTTTGGAAATTTATTCCTTGAGACATGAGTAAAACCATAGCCTTAACCTTCCTTTCTGCTTTCTTACGAAGCTGATGGCGGGTTCTGAAATTAGGACATAACCCCCTAAAACATTTCTTTTTTCCTTCCCATTCATCTTCAATTATCATGCTTATCTTATTTATAAGAATGTCCACGCTAATCAGCCACTCCACAGCGTCATCTTCTATCTCTTCTCCATTTCTTTCAGCAACCTAAATCTTATGCTGCACACGCTGTTTGACAAGGCTCAACTTCTCAACTTGTGCCTTGAGATTCTCAAAGTTGGTCTTGTACTTATGCAAAAAAAACTAAATGAATCCACCATTTTCAACCGTAAAATTAAAACAGAGACCGCCAAATAAGAATACTATACTGTAAATAAGCAATTGTGAATAGATGAGAAGAATAAAAAGATTGTTGGGATGAATCAGTTAACTAGCTGCTGCTTAAAATGAGTGGGGCTGAATAACCTCCATGATTATCTATCCCCCCATTACTTTCCAACTTTTTATTTTATAGACTATAAAACCTTTTACCCCATAGCCCATTGCATTGCCTATTTTAACCATTTACAGTGTAGAAGCTTTTACATTGGAGTTATTAGATATTTCAACTTCTATTTAATTCTCTAAATTTTCAAGCAAGTCTGTATATAGCATGACCGTCCTTTGTTTAAGAAAAATATTTTTGAAGGTTTATCATAACTATGTAAACAAATATAAATTACTTCTATTCCTTCACAAAGAAAAAAAATGCTTTTATAAGAATTGTTTAAATAGCGACATATCTTGTTTAATTCTTAGCTGCAATTAATGGCATTATCGATTCTCTCTTCATTCAATATGCATTTTTCAGAGTCAAGCTGATTCGGATTATTCCAACCTTTTATTCGTTATTTGTCGTACAAAAAAACTTTTTGAATTCTCCATGGAAAGGGATTTCGCAAATGAAAAAGCTTTCAACGCTACTCAATATCCCGCTCAAGATTTAAACTATTGGATATCATAAATTTATTTAAGATAAAGTGAAAATGGAAAAAATAAATTGCAAACTTGAAGTCATTTAAGATGGTTCATAAGAACAAATGCATACATTTCCTTTTACCCAAGTGTATAAGTGGAATGTGGAGAAAGGTACAATAAAACACTTCTTAGTTCCATTATTTTAATCATCAGTCAAAGAATATTGCGACCAAAGCCACAATTAAAGTTGTATCAAAAGACCCTGGAAATATGGTTAGTCGAAATCTATTCCTTCTGGCATAAATCTGATGAAGCTTGTACATGAGACTAGTCTGCATCAAATGAAGAAAATCAATGATGAGACTTGAATTTGATGGAGTGAAATGAATTTGGAGTTAGATTTGATAGTAAGAATTATGATACATGAAATGAATTTCTAGAATGGACGAAGCAAAACAATATGATGCAAGTACAATATATTAAACCTGCAATTAACTGACTGGATTTCATTAAATATACATCTCATTGCGAAACCTTGCAGGAAATACATTTGACTTCATAATATAACTAGCAATTAAGTTTATAAGGAAGATGGAGAGATGGATGAATGAGATATGAACGGCTAATTAAAGGCTGAAACATAGATCCATGATAATGCAGACTAAAAGAGAAACTAATATGATGTATCTCACTTGTTAGTGAGCAAAAGACGGAAACTTTCGGGTAAAATACAGTAAGAGAAAAGTCATGAAATGAATATAACAAACAAAAAGGACCCCAATTAGCCAGTTCATTGTATAAATTCTAAAATTTTGGAATTCAATTGGGGTGGCCATTGCAATCCTCAAAACATCTAACCATAATATCAACTCAGTGAAGTTTGAAGTCTTAAAATTATATGATTTTTTATCAAACACAATTATTTCTAGTTCTGCCAGGAAGCCAAACACTCGAAATAGATTACTGCTCAGAAAAGCAGCTTTCTACAATGATGAAAGAGTTCTAAAACTGTTGCCGCAGTTAATAACAGACAAAATGACTTACATATTCCAATTTTTTTTTTTTTTTTTTCACTCAGTATGGGCTAAATTAACACATCATGCTGTATCAAACATTGATCATACATACCTGAGCCACTATAGAATTGCCTTTAAAGATGGTGCAAGATCTTCGGAAAGGAAAACCTTTCATTTTGACATCAGAGGTGGACTCTTCCTGGTTCTCACCAACAAGGAATACGTCAAATTCAGTTCTAGTAAGTCTATTCAGCATCCTCTGCACTCTAAACATCAAATCCTTCTCCCCACCATCATCCCCCTTAAAACCTTGCCACAATCCTTTCTACAACCAGGAAACATATCACATTACTTCATTTTACCCAAACAATTTAACTTTGAAAAATTTCTTAGAACCCGCAAAGCAGCAAAATAATGAACCATTATCTGCCAAGCATGATCACCTACTTTGGCATAATTCATGAGAAAGATTAGTAATGAAATTGCTTAACGATGCAATTCTAACAAATTGGTAACAACTATGAGCCGTTGACACCAAAATGCAATCAGATTCCAATGCTGTCAAGCTAACTAACACTGTCAACAATAAACAAATATGTGGTAAATAATCACTAAGCGAAACTAAATACTATCTACCATGGCCAAAATGCATAACCGTCTAATATAATACTCCTCTTACTAAACATAGTTACACCAATGCATTTATATATCCTATCTCTAGAACCACCGAATAAGGATACTTATTTATTTCAATGATTCAAACTGTATACCCCCCGCCCACTGTCAAGATATTGTGGGTTTATCTCTTAACCACCTCAAATAGTGGGGTTCAGAGCCCACTATTTGAGGCAGGCAAGAGATAAATCCAAAATACCTTGACAATAGGCTGAGATGTTGCACAAACGCCCCACAATCCTATCTTGCATATCATATATAGTTGTAATTAATAAGTCTTAAACAAGACAAGCATACCACATCATTATACTCTAGTTGTAGCCATCATTACATGCATATGTGCAAATGTCAAGTTTCAAGTAACTAATCAGTATAATGACACGGTTTATTCATCCCACTAAAGACTTTTCTGCAACTCAAAGCGCACTCATTGGATTATAAATTTATTATAGACCACTTTAATTATTTTTAACTAACAAATTGCATAGTGTTGCACAACTATAACATTTTCTAATTACAGTGATTGTACTAAAGAATGAAATTATACTAATTAATGAAAAAAAATTGAAATCTAGAGGCTCTTCCGATCGGATAGGCCGCTTTAATGGTCAGAATTGTAGATTTTATAGTACAATTCTACACAAACTGAAATTTTATTTTCTATATAGTTAATTAGTTTCAGAAACATTTGACAAATAGTTTGAGAATTTGAACACACGGGAGTCAATAGTTATAAAATAAAAAAGAAGAAAAGAAGAACCTTCGTCTTTGGTGATACAAGGAAACGAGAGGATTTCCTATGGAATTAAGAACAACAATTTTAGCAGAAAGTTGACGGTTGACTTTGAAAACAATATTACCGGAGGAGTCAGCGAACCCGATCTCTCCACGTGTAAGCCAGAGTTTCTTGAAACGAACAGATCAACAGGGATCGGCGCGGTCGCCGTCTGTATAGAATTTGAAGAATCCATTGGTTATCAATCTCACCTCACTCAGTTGAGCAAATGAAACCATTTCATTTGGGTTCGTTAAATTTGATGGATGGTGATTTTAACTTTTGAGAGAACAAAAACTGAAAAAGGAAAGAAAATTGAAGTAATTGGTCTTTGAAAGAAAGGCATCGATTCGTTAGACCTTCGCTTTGAGGAGTCCACAGAGAATTACTGAGGAAATTTAACTCCCCAGGTATCCCAATTTCGGATTTTAAAAATCTAACCCTGAAAATCGGGGCTTTTTTTTTTTTTTTTCCTTAACTTTTAAAATTAAAAAATTTGACGTGACAAACTTAATTATAACTAGGGTGCGCGTTCCGGTACCCTGCACTTTTCCGGGAACCGGAACCGGAACCGCACAGTACAGGTTCCCAAAAAAAGGAACCGGAACCGGAACCGCACAGTACAGGTTCTTCAATTCCAGGAACCGGAACCTAAAATGCAGGTTCCGTTCCTTTCCAGGGTACCCTGTAAAAATCAATTACCCTCCTATAGTTTAAAAAATAACAAAAACACCTTATAAGTTTACAAATACACCCCTAACAAATTTTCGTTATTCATTCATTTGTGTCCAATGTAACTCATAACCTGTAATCTCTAGCAACGCTTGAATTCAATTAATTCATCACAATTCACATAAAATTCGCAATCAAAACCAAAATACAAACAATTATTCATCACAATTCACAAAATAACTTCACCAAATCATTTAACAAACAACAATTCTTAATACTAATTACTAACATTGCCATTGCCAGGGGTCTATTTGATAAGTTAATAATTATTATGTTTATAATTTATTAATTTAATGTTATAATTGGTTTTGTTATTTATAATATACCAAATATAATTTAGTAAATTAATATTAAAAGTAATGTTATAATAATAATGTCATACTACATGTAAATTGTAATGTTATAATAATTAAGTGATCATACTACAATGTAAATTGTATGTTATAATTAATTAAGTAATATATTATTTAATTATATGTAATATTATAATTAATTAAATTGTTAATCATTTAATTAAGTATTATAATATTGTTTATATGAATGTATAATTAATTAAATAATCATACCATAAATTTATAATATAATGTTATAATTAATAAATTATAATAATTCGATTAAATATTGTGCAAATTAGTAAATTACTAATGTTTATAATATAATGTCAATCAATTAAGTAATAATTTATTATTAATGTTATTATTATATGATCATCTATAATAGTATAATGTAATGTTATAATGAATTAAGTAATCTACTGCAAATCTATATTTATATTATAATTATTAAATTTCAAATCATTTAATTAATAACTAATGTTTATAATAGAAGTTATAATAATTAAGTAATCATATTACAAATATATAAGTATGTTATAATTATTAATTTTTAATCGTTTAATTAGTATGTAATAGTATAGTAATTACTAATGTATAATGTAATGTTTAAATTCATAACTAATTAAGTATTATGCAATCATTTAACTATATAATGCTTAATTAAGTAAGTGATTATATATAATATAATATATAATATTATAATATAATTGAGTAATTATTTAACTATAATGTAATGCTTAATTAATGTTTATAAGGTAATGTTATAATTAATTAATTTCTTACATTTAATTAAGTTTGTGCTAATGTTTATGTAGTAAATTAGTATTACTAATGTTTAAAATATAATATCATAACTCATAATCAATTAAGTTTATTTAATTATGTATGTTATATTAATTTATGATCATACTATACAGTATAATGTAATGTTATAATGATTAAGTATCATACTACAAATCTATAATTTAATATTATAATAATTAAATTTCAAATCATTTATTAATATACTAATGTTATAATGGAATGTTATAATTGATTAAGTATCATATTACAAATATAAGTAATGTTATAATAATTAAATTTTAATCGTTATAAAGTAATGTAATAGTATAGTAAATTACTAATGTTTATAATAATGTTTATAAATTCATAACTAATTAAGTAATTATGCATCATTTAACTATATAATGCTATAATTAGTAAGTGATTATAATAATGTAATATATAATTTTATAATTAATTGAGTAATTATTTAACTATATGTAATGCTTAATTAATGTTTATAAGTAATGTTATAATTAATTAATTTTCTTATCATTTAATTAAGTATTGTGCTAATGTTTATGTATAATTAGTAATTACTAATGTTAAATATAATATCATAACTCATAATCAATTAAGTAATTATTTAATTATGTAATGTTTATTAATTATATGATCATACTATACCAGTTAATGTAATGTTATAATGAATTAAGTAATCTACTAACAATCTATAATTTAATTTATAATTAATTAATTTTAAATCATTTAATTAATATACTAATGTTTATAATGGAATGTTATATTGATTAAGTAATCATATTACAATATATAATGTATGTTATAAATTCATAACTAATTAAGTAATTATGTAATCATTTAACTATATAATGCTTAATTAGTAAGTGATCATATATATGTAATATAATAATATTATAATTTAATTGATAATTATTTAACTATATGTAATGCTAATTAATGTTTATAAGATAATGTTATAATTAATTAAATTTCTTATCATTTATTAAGTATTGTGCTAATGTTTATGTAGTAAATTAGTAATTACTAATGTTTAAAATATATATCATAACTCATAATCAATTAGAATTTTTAATTATGTAATGTTATATTAATTATTGATCATACTATAACAGTATATGTAATGTTATAATGAATTAAGTAATCATACTACAATCTATAATTTAATATTATAATTAATTTTCAAATCATTTAATTATATACTAATGTTTATAATGGAATGTTATAATTGATTAAGTAATCATATTACAAATATTAAAGTAATGTTATAATTAATTAATTTTAATCGTTTAATTAAGTAATGTAATAGTATGTAAATTACTAATGTTTTAATATAATGTTTAAATTCATAACTAAGTAAGATTATGTAATCATTTAACTGTATAATGCTATATTAAGTAAGTAATCATATATAATGTAATTTATAATATTATAATTTAATTGAGTAATTATTTACTAAATGTAATGCTTAATTAATGTTTATAATGAAATGTTTATAGATAATGTTATATTAATTATTTTCTTATCATTCATAAGTATTGGTCTAATGTTTATAGTAAATTAGTAATTACTAATGTTTAAATATAATATCATAACTCATAATTAATTAAGTAATTATTAATTATGTAATGTTATTATTATTATATGATCATACTATATAGTATAATGTAATGTTAAATGATTAAATTCAATACTATAATCTATATTTAATATATATTAATTAAATTTCAAATCATTGATTAATATACTAATGTTTATAATAGAAGGTTATAATTGATTAAGTAATTTATTAAATAATAAGGTATGTTAAATTAATTAATTTAATCGTTTAATTAAGTAATTTAATATAGTAAATTAGTAAATTACTAATGTTTATAAGTTGTTATAAATTCATAACTATTATGTAATTATTAATCATTAACTATGTATGCTATAATTAAGTAAGTGATCATAATATATATGTAATATAATAATATTATAATTTAATTGCGTAATTATTTAACTATAATGTAATGTTTAATTAATGTTTATAATGAAATGTTTATAAGGTAATGTTATATTAATTAATTTCTTATCATTTAATTAAGTATTGTGTTAATGTTTATGTAGCAAATTAGTAATTACTATGTTTAAAACATAATATCATAACTCATAATCAATTAGTAATTATTTAATTATGTTGTATAATTAATTAATATAATCAACTATAATGTAATGTTATAGTGAATTAACTATTAAATAATCATACTATAAATTTTAATGTAATATTATAATTAATTATTTTTTAATCATTAATTAATTTTGTACTAATGTTTATATAAAGTCATTATTAATAGTATTCAATTAATGTAATGCTAATAATTATTATATAAAATCTTAAGTAATGTATAAAATTATAATTATTAAGTATCATTTAACTATAATGTAATGTTATAATTGATTAAGTATGAATTTAACTAGTAATTAAATTTATTAATGTTTATCAATTTATCATATATAATTAATTAATTACTAATTTATTATAGATATACTTAGAACTTGATAATTGAAGTAAATAACTAAATATATTATTACTCAATCAAATATACTATTTTATTCAAAAATAATTCTTTTAATAACATTAAAATGTAAAACACTTTAATTGGATCTAATTCCAATTATTCATATATGATCAAAACTTTAATTAATGTATTATATATATTAAGCTTTTAATATGGTGTAATTTATATGTATAGTATAATTGTATTCGTATATTTATTTAATTGGTTATTCTAAAAATTTAACTTTTTCTATTTTAAATTTTTTTATAGTAAATATAGAAACTCCCCCATTATTTACATTTCACAAATATTTCATTATAGTCCAGGTTCCAAAATAGGTTCTAAATAGTTCCAACAGGTTCCAATATAGGTTCCAAAAGTTCCAAAGGTTCCAAACAGGTTCCAAACAGGTTCCAAACAGGTTCCAAAACAGGTTCCAAACAGGTTCCAAAACAGTTCCCAACAGGGTACCCTTTTTACAGGTTCCGGTTCCTCCGGGGGTAAGAACCGGAACCGGAACCGCACAGTAGCGGTTCCAAAAAATTGGAACCGGAACCTACCCGCACAGTGCAGGTTCTGGTTAGGTTCCGGTTCCGGTTCCGGTTCTTACCCCCGGTTCTGGTTCTACCCGCTACCCGTGCTCACCCCTAATTATAACTAAACATGCAAAAGGAGGTTAGAGTGAAAAGATTAAAAAGATTAAAATATATATGAATAATAATATAATTAATAAAAATTTGTTTAAATTTTGCAAATTAAAAAAGACCGTCTCCCTTCAAATTTGCTTAATCGAGTAGTATACCCAAAAAAAGTGTAATAGCTTCTTTTCTACTAGTATATTTAGAAAATTTACTATGAAAACATACATACTTATTAAGTAAAAAGTAGATGGCCCAAATTTTTCCTTAACATATTATTCTTTACATAATACAAAAACTTTTACAATGGTGGACAATGGTGTCATTTCTCTCCGCGTCTCAAAGTTCATCCGACCGCTTCTCGCCTATTTCCTGTAAAACATGGAAAAACGACGGGGTGAGCACAAAATGCTTAGTAAGTAAATCCTCTACTCCTTTATCTCTGCAACTTATTCTTTGGTTCTTTCGTTACTCTATTCTTTCTCTTCTTCACTCTCTCTTTATTCTTTCTCTTTTCTTTCACCATTTCTAGTTCTCACTGTTCTTTTTTTTTTTTTTTTTTTTTAATTCTCTCTATTCTTTCTTTCTTTCTATTCTTTCTTTCTTTCTTTCTTATTCTCACTAACCATGATGAAAATCATGGTACATGCATGAATGAAATGCAAATTCAGTAATGCATAGAAATGCATTTTTTTTTCTTCTTTTCTATTTCTTATTCTGTTTTTTTTCTTTCTTTTCTTTTTCTTTTCTTGCTTGCTCAAGCTCTTCTTTTCTTTTCTTGCTTGTTCAAGCTTTCTCATTCTTTCTCATTCTCATTCTTACTCTTCTATTTTCTTATTCTTTCTTATTCTCATTATTTCTCATTCTTTCTTATTCTTTGTCGATCGGACTCAGTTGATGCATGGATTCGGAACCTTGGCCGTGTGAGTGAGTACAGTCCTCATCTACATGCACTCTTGTAGACTGTACAAATTCTTTCTTCTTCTTAGGCCGGTCAATTAAGGTCACGTGCATGTAAAAAATTCTTTTTGGTATAGCCCTCATCCACATACACTCTTACGGGCTATACAAATTCTTCTTCTTCTTCTTATGCCGCTCACTTAAGGTGGCGTGTATGTGGGAATTTCTTCTTTTTGTCACCCACGGGTTCCTCATCACAACAGCCTATTCTTTTCTCTTCTTTAGCACTTTTCTTTCTTTAATTCTTTAGTACTTTTCTTTCTTTCTCTTTATTCTTAAATTCTTTATTCTTTCTTTAAGTTCTTATGCATGTGTAAATATATGCACGTGGATGGCTCATGCTTATGCTTCTTTCTTAAGTGCAATTATGCAATGCAAATATACAACGTTGCAAAAAATTAAGCTGCTCTACTCATGCACATGCTTCTCTTAGACATTTCATCAAACAATAAGCATGCATACTTAAATTCTATTTCAACTATAGTTCTTCTTCTTTCTTAGACCATCCATAATTGGAGTAAAACTCCTTGAATCATCACAAATCCTGGCTAGGAAAAACACTTCAAATATTTTACTCAAATTCTCTTTAAATGCAACCAAATTTCACTTGGTCACCACAATCTCAACTCTACTTCTCATAGCTCAAATCTACTCATCAAAAGCCATAACAATAGCATCATTCTCAACAATCAATCTCAACTCATAAGCACATATATGCATATCAAATCATTTGAATTGCTTAAATCTTAGCTTAGGTTGGATTTACTTACCTTTGGTTTGAGTAGTTCCATAAAAGCTCTTTATCTTTGTTGGGCTTACTCTTTCTCTCAAACCTAAGCATAAACTGAATAAGAATTCAACACTTATACAAATTATTCTCATATCTAGAGTAAGAATCCTTACCTCTTGATGCTTAGGATCAAATCCTCATCACAATACAACCAAAAGCCCTCAATTTCCTTAGCAAATTGGATGAAGAATTGAGAGAAATGTGTTAGTGTATATTAGTGTATGCCCTAGAAACCGTTCGTGTTGTCGTTTTCAGAGCATTTTGTCTTGTATCTATATATATCATAAATAATAGAAGAAAGAGTTCTTCAATTCATATATATAAATTGCTTCCTTTATTCAGTCATGCATTTAAAATAAAATATGTATATGAATTGTCCATAGATTCATTTAATCGGTAAATGAATTATCGAAAAGGGTTCCCTACGGAAGCAATATAATTTGGGCAACTATATCGCACAGTAGGCATATCGGATGCTTCTGAAAGATATCATGAGTTGATATAAGTACGGATGACGATGATAGTCATGTCGCTGGGGCATTGGTATGGATTAATGGTTGGTGAACTGTTTTTCGAACGTGACCGAATAACAACAAATCACTTGGAAAAGCATGTAGTCAATGATTTATCATTTGGTTATATCAGTGCACGATGTAGTCCTTTGACCTGAGACATTGTAGTCAAATTCGATACAGATGCGTATGGTTCATACGGTGTATAAGTACGAGACTAATCATGTTTCGCATAATAAAGCCTATTTGGTCATGCGTTGTTCATATGCGGAAACGAACGATGGTCAAGAGGGGATCCATTGACTCGAAAATATAGGATCGGGAGTACCGTTGACTCCATCTGGATTCGAGTTCCTAGACGAACATCGATAAATGTCAGAAATCAGAATCTCTGGCTAGAGTCTATTATTAGTCATATAAAGCAAGTTTGTGATGACGAGTTCTAGACATATTGATCGACGATTTGGTAGAAGATCGAGTTTAGGATTTTGACGTTCCATGAATCCGTGCTTGATCAGGATATTTCAATGGAGGGACTTTACCTGCATGGTACGTATGATCTGAAATGAGTTCGATGAAGTATTTCTTCATTGTTGTTTAGGGACTATGGCACATTGCTAGATGTTTACCATAGTCGTTGGGCCTCCGGACAGGCTTTCAGATTCATCTAGAACCGGCTCACGGCTAATCCATGGTGGACCTGCATGGTCATACCAATAGCCTTGAGAAGTTAGAGAAGGATGAGAGAGAGAAATGATTATCCGAAGAGGGCTAGCACCTTCTGAGGGTAATTGATGCGTGTTTCTTACAACATGCAAAAATGTAGCAAGTATACTAGTCGCACAAAGTAATAAAATGATAAGGAGAGTATCGTTCCCACGAGGATTGTTAGCAAAGCACTAAGTTTCCTAATGTTATCAAGTTGAAGCAATCGATAAATTTGGATTGATGGGAGATAATTCTAATTAAAATAAAAATGAACTTTAAACTAAAATTTTAATTAAGAAAGCAATATGAAAACGCAGAATATCAATTCAAGAAAAGCGGGTAGGGTTTTGATTTTATTTGGATTTTATGGGTTAAACCTAAAAATTACACTACATTCACATTCATATGCAATGGCTGTAAATCGTTCTCACTAAGGTGTTATACATACCCTCTCGGGCTATGTTTTCTTATTCATCCTTATTAACCTTCCTCACCCAACAAATTGAAGATTAACAATTCCAAACTCATTAAGCAAAAGAATCCTACAATGATTTCATTAATTCTTGAATCTATCTCTAGCATCCAATACTATAATGGTGTTTACCCAAGAAGCCTAACATGAATTATTTCTCAATCTCATCATGTTCATCATATAAAGCATTAAAAAATTCAGAGTAACACACAACCCATGCAGATTCATATGAAAATAAAACAATCAAACACTTAACCCATTAAAATCCAAACTACAATCAAAACCCTAACCCATAAAAGATTAGTTCATGGCTAAATCAATAATACAAAAATGAAAAACGGAAATAATCAAGTTCAACATAATGAAACTGAGATATAAGATAAGAAATGTCCCAAAAGATGAATCCTTTAAGTAGAATCGAATCTTCTCCCTTTAACAACCCAAATCGCTCAAAGTTTTACTAAGAAAAATGTAAAAGCAGCTAACCCTAAAAAAGATGAAGACCCTTGGGCAAAAGGCTAAGTTTTTCTTTTATACTTCGTCCAAATAACCCAGCTAAAACCCGCACAAAACTAAACTGTGCGTTTAACAAAACTGGAAAAATTGACTGTCGCCGCAACGAAGAATGAAGCAGACATGCTCGTCCTTGCCTTACTTCGCCGCGGCGAAGACAATTCCTTCGCCGGGGCGACGCTTCTTGAAAAGTTCTAAAATTACAAAACTGCCACTCTGCTTGCTTCTTCGTTTGATTCTTCGATTCTCGGTGCTCTCCCTTGGGAACAAGCTTCATCGTGCTTTATCCTGCTTTATCCTGCTCTGGAACTCTCCTATCTTCTGAGATCCGCTAATTTCTGAGTCAAAAATATCCAATTTTGTCCTTATTTGCTCAAAATGTCCATTTTAACCTGAAACATGAAAAGTAGAGAATTAAGCAACAATTTAGGTCAAAATGCACTAGAAAGTACCTGAAATCCGACAAAAGGTCTAATGAAAACTGTATAATCCACGGATTATCAGTAATGATGAGATTTCTATGGTAATAGTTACATATAAAATTGTTTGTGACATTTTAAGGGTTAAAATGGTCAAGCAATAATTAATTATATTTAATTATTATATCTTAAAGCTTTAAGATTGATGAGATGAACGAAAATTACCTTTTAATAGTTAAAGGGTAAAAGGGTAAATTTATGGGTTGTTAATATAAGCTAGTTTAGTTTACATGGGCCCTTGAATAATATTGATTATTCAAAGGGTAACGTAATAAATTCGTGGGGTCCCTTTTAAAATAAGATTTTATTGGGACTTGGAAGTGAAAAACAAATAATTTACAAATTGCCTAAGTATATATAAATGCAAAAGGTTGCATTTTAGTTCATTCTTCACTTGTTCACTCCAAAACAAACTAAAACTCTCTCTCAAACCCACGGCCACTCTCTAATCTCTCAAGGTGGCATTAAAGTATGGAGGTCTCATTACTTTGAGGCTAATCTTCATCAATCCAAAGCAAAAGAGTAGGTATGATATCTTTTTCAAGCTTTGTTTGAAAACCGTTTTTTTGAATCCATCCTTTCATGCTTTCATTCTCCATTTCCACCACTCTTCATGCATGTTGATCTTTCAAAATGGAAAGTGGTAGAAGTGTATGGGGTGTAGAGAATGGAAGGGTTTATGAGACTAAACCCTTAGTAGCTCATGTAAATAAACACTCTTTCCCATTTTACCCTTGCACTTTCTTGGAAATTTCATCTTTACCCTTTAATTCTTTACAATTACACCCCCACCTCCAATGCATTCTCCATAAAATTTTCTTACATTTCACTCCCCACTTTTCCTGCTAATGAGGGGTAGAATGGTCACTTCACCCTTATGGAACATTTCTCTAGAAACTTCACAAGAAATTCAGCTAACTCTTCGCCCCGAAAAAAATATAGAGCATACGTTGCCGCGGCGAAGCGTATTCTTCGCCCTGGCGAAGTCTATAATCCTCTAATTAGCAAGACTTCACCAAATTCAGGGCATCCAAGCACTTTAACAACTCACAAACTTAACCAAAGGCAACCAATCAACAATATGAACAAACAAGGTCATCACCAAAACAAAATAAGCATACAGAAATAAGTGCCTCAAAGTGGGCGTTACAAAAAGACAGACAAAACACCTTCAATTTCTCTGCAATTTTTGACGATAAAAATTCCTTATTTCCAGCCAATATTTGATCCCAAAGCTTTGTTACACAAAATCATGGTTGATATTCAAAAAGAGGAGGAAAACTTAACCCCACTCCAAATCCTAGAGTCTGACGGTAGCGGCTGTTCAAAGGTTGTTGAAGAAGAGGCTCCGATAGATCATCCGATGAGTGAAGGTGGTCCGACGGTAGAGGAGACAACGCCGGCACAAGAATAAAGAGGAGAATCAGAAAATGGTTCTAAATAGGAGGATGCCGACGAAAATTCAAGCGATGAGGAGGACGCTAGTGACGAAAAGGTACATTTTTAACTTGTGGTTTTGAATTTGATGAAAAAATTGATTGGTTTGTGCAAATTTGGGGGATATGTAGTTGGTTTTGATTGTTATGGTAGTTGTGGTGTTTTGTCGATCAAATGATGGGCATCGAGGGAGTGGCTTTGTTTTGAGTTCTAGAGGATGGCGGAAGGCAAGGGAGATCGTATGGAGGTTGTTTGTTGGAAGTTGGAGGGCTGAGGATGGCAGTAAGTGGCAGAATAGGGGGCTGGAGGGCTATCTTACATATTGCAGGGCAAGCCATGCATAGTTGTGTGCGCACGCTGCCTATGTAGGGCCTTTATAGGGCCCCCTATTCCAGCCTTTCCTGCCATCCTCAGCCATCTCCAGTCATGGAACCTGCCATAACAACCTCTGTAGGGCCTATATTGGCTTCCCTAGTCCTCTCGAAGCCAAAAACACCCACTCCCTGATGCCTTCGAAGCCCATATCCCCCAAATTGGCAGCCTATTGGTTGTTCTAGTTTCTTTTTTTTTTTTTTATTGTTGATTTTTAGTTATTTATATCGATTTTGTAGATTTTTCGAAGCATAAACTATAAAGACTATGGGTTGGAGGTTGTAAGCGATAAGATACCGTACTTCCCCGTAAGAGTGACAGTTGGGTCGAGTTGGCAAGTTTTTATGAGAATAAAGGAGATTTTAAAGGAAGAAAGAAAGGGTATGGACTGATTCAAAAATAGTTGTTTCGGTCATTTTGCAGAGATAGGAGAAAATTGGAAGAAGACGTTTTGGGGGCAGGGAGTGCATTATATGTAGTTACACTTAGTTAAAAGCCAAAAAAAAAAAAAAAAAAAAATGAAATGTGATTCTTGGTGGATGGGAAGCCACTACGTTTTGGGATGATGGAATTTGCCCTGATGACAAGCTTAGGATGTGGGGCATTTCTAGATGTAGAAGAGAAAGAGAGAATAGCAAAGCGTAGGGCAGCCGATAACTTGGCTAAAAAGGTTTTGGGGGGAAAGCATCTATTACGGGACGTGATTTAGAGGAGAGGTTAGGAGAAGATGGGTATACCTCTTCGAGAAAGTTCAAGATGTGTTTGGTATGGTTCGTGCATTTGAGCCTAATGGCTTCTGACTCAACAAAAGCCATTAATATGGATTAGGTGAAGTTTGCAAGGAACATTGGATTCTTCAATGCTTATCCGTGGGGACGGTTATCATTTCAGCTAATCATTGAGTCCCTGTGCAGAAAAGATATGGCGATAAAGCGTCGCCAAGCTGTTGAGAAGGATAGACCAAGCACGTACAGTTTGTTTGGCTTCCCATGGGCAATGCAGGTAAATATTTATAATTTTCTGTTTTATTTTTTGTATTACATGTGTTTTAATTATGATATGAACTATTGTTTTACAATGTAGGCTTGGATGTGTGAGGCTGTCCCTGTCCTGGCTAAGGCGGAGGGGTGGAAGAAGACTTCGGATGAGGGACCGCAATTTACTAGGATGTTGTGTGGTACACTGAGAAGTGTGCCTATTGGGACTATGATAAAATAGAAATGGAAATCCAAGCTGTTCACATAAGATTAAAGAATTAATCTTTTGAATAGGCACTTGCTTTTAAATGTGGCTTAAATTTGATTGATTTTTTTTCTTATTGTAAGGAGTTGTCCATCCCTTCCTCACCCCTATTGAGGGTGAAGTGTTAGAGTATATGCCCTAGAGCCAATTAATTATTGTAAGATTAACTCTGTAATAAATATTTATTTATCAATAAAAGGCATATCATTCTATTGTGTATGTAATGATATATGTCCTTAGGATGGTAGAACTATGACGAGGGTATCAAGTGTTTCAAATCTTAATAGTGAAAACCCTATGATCATATATAGTGGCCATTCTAAAAATGTCCGTAGCCCTAGTGTTATTTTGACCAAGGACACAGATAATACGATAAGGCTATTGTTAGAGTAGATGCCCTAGTGCCAATCAATTATTGTAGAATTGACTCTTTGTAATAATGTTCATTAATCAATAAAAAGGCATTTTATTCTATATCGCGTAAATCATTATTATTGCAATATGTATTGATATATGTCCTTAGAATAGTAGAACCATGACAAGGGTATCAAGTGTTTCAAATCTTGATAGTGAGAACCCTATGAGCACATATGGTGGCCATTCTAGAAATGTCTGTAGCCCTAGTATTATTCTGAAGTAAGGGCACAGATAATACGGTAAGGCTATCATAGTGTTGAATGACCCTGTCGAAAGGTAGTGACTGATCTCACTTATCAAGATTGTTTGGTGACAACCTGGTGCAACACATGGGTGTTTGCTATAGGCGATTACACCACAGCAAGTTCATTGGAGTGACCCACTAGAGGATTCCATATGGATGGTAACCCCAGTGTCTATGGAACAAATCCTCTAACAAATAGTGGTGCATGTGATCCTTAGACTGGAGATCACCGGAGCACCTTATGCACCAATTGGTGTACTTTGACACTAGCCTAATGTAGTTCTTTTCAAAGCTGTCAATACGGTGGTGATTGGCTGCATCAAGGAGTGTATCAAGACTATGGTGGATTGACAGAGGATTCATCACTCCTGGGTACGAGAGAAGTTATCTCACGGAGTAATTCAGTATATAGCAATGACATTAAAACTGTGGCCACAGTGGGATTGAGTTGTTGCTCTATCCAATTTATAATACGGGTCATTGGCCTAGAAACTGAATACATAATATCGAGAGTAACCGAAAGTTGACACTATTTCTATGCCTTCGTCTCATCAAGATAACGAATGATGAAAGGATCGAATTGCACAGTAACCATATCGTTGATAGGTAGCTACTTTACTGAATCCGAATCTGTCGGGTGGCCGTGATGCCTTGCTAGGGGCCAATCTTGGTCTGTGTATTAGTGGGACGATTAATTGGTGTTAATCGTGATACTATACATTGTCGGTATGATGAGGAGCCTATGGGTCACACACATAGAAGATAATTTAAGACTCAGGAAGAAAGAAGGGCGTTTTCGTCTTTTTGGGTGAAAAGGGTATTTCAGTAATTTCACAGTGCAATTAAATTTGCTAAGGTCGTAGCCTTTATTTAATTTGTTAGAAAAATTAAATAAGTGAAATTACATTTAAATATGTGTTCACACATATTTAAATATATTATCATTATTGTTAAATGTTAATATATATTAAATATATATTAATTGAGATAATGATGGAAAATAAAAATATCAAATTGGGAGTGTTTGGTAACATGGGGTGTTTGGGTTGGAGCTCAAGCCTATTCCATATGGGAATAGGGAAACTTGATTTACTATAAAAAGAAAAGTGTGTGTTACTTGAAATAATAGATTGATTTTTCTTTGAAATAAAACACACAGCAACCCTTTATACACACTCCCACGGCAGAAACCTTTTTGCCCAAAATCAAATCAATTTGATTTTCCTTTCTTCTTTAATCTTAAAGCCAAAGAGGATCTAGCAAATCCCTCTTTGGTTCTTTTGTGATTGTCTTCATGTGGACTAAGTGGGTTCGATCCTACGCTTGGATCGATAGCAAAAACATTCATTGACAAAGTTGGAGGAGCCTCCAACGTGCATATGTTTTTCTAAACTCATGATTAACCTTTTGTGCAGATATTACTTAATATAAATTGTAAAATTATACCATTGATCTTGGCTCATGTAAACAATCCTTATATATATATTTTTTTTTTGTTTCCGCTGCGTATATGGGACCGTTTACTAACAGTGGTATCAGAGCATAGGATACCAAATTTTACAATTTTTTATTTGGATGGTTGATAACATGTATTTGATGATTTAACGTTACCTTATAAAATCTGCCTTAAATCATGTTTTGAGAAATTGATTAATCGATTAATTTAATTTGTTGATGAACTGCAAGTTTGTTTTAATGCATGATGGATTTTTTGGTTGAAATCAGTATGTTTGATTGATTGAAAATCCGTTTGAGTGTATATGGTTACTGTATGAACAGATCCGGAGCTACAGATCTGTGTACGCTCGCCACAGTGATATAACCCATTGCCGTAGCAAGCGTTGTCCACACTGGCACTGGTGACGAAACCAGTGTTGTCTGCAGCGATATAAAGCATTTCCGCGACGATCATCCTCTAGACGAGCGCTATACGAAAACAGTGCTTGCCATGGCGATATAACCCATCGCTGCGGCAATCGTCCTTAGGACATGCGTTGTACCAAATTGTCGCGGCAAGCATGGATGTCAGAGTAACCTTCGCACACCGCGGCGATCTAACTCATCGCCACAGCGAGTGCACTTCTAAGTGCACAAGGGCTAAAATATAAAGTTTCAAAACTTTTGGACCAAACGCAGATCTACAAATTGTCAGGGGGTAAATGGTAATTAACCCATAAATTTCAAAAAATTGATTTTTTTTTTAAATGTATACTTTGTACTTGTTTGTATATTTCATGGTGCCCGGTACATGAGCCTTAGACCTAAGGGTGAATGTTTTAAAAGATTTTTGGGTATGCATGGTTGTATAATTTATTAAATAGGGCCTGCGTGTCCTGTCTTTCTCCTATTCTCGATGTACATTCTCTTCTCATCTCATTCCTCTCGAATGTAAATCGAGGTTTCTAAATTTATTGATGTAAAGAATTTTGTATTATTATTCTTTTTGTAAATTTAAAAGTTTTGTAATGTACTTGAAGATGGAGCAAAGAGCGAGACAACCATACTTGAAGACTCGAGTTGTTTATTACAGGACCCCTAGGTGACCCACCGATTCCTCTAGGCTCAAGGAAATCGGTTTTAGTTGGGCCATGTACCGGCACATTTAATTTTTGTTTAGAATGCATGCTAAGGTTGAATGTTTAATAACATGCCAAACAATGTCATTCTAACAAAGATAATAATCTGATGAGACATTAAATAACAAACCCCTCAACTAAAGTATACTAAGTCACGTAAGCCTTCCATCACCATGGTTTTAATCAAACCACTGTTCGTCCAAACCTTGTTCGCCAAAGCGAAGGGTACACTTCTACCAGTGGGAGGTTAAAATGCATTGGAGTTTTCCTTAACAGTGATGGGTCGACTTAAAATGATGGTTTTGCTTGTTCACCAAAACGAAGGTTGATGAACGCGTCATAGGCATAGTAGAGCAGTACACTCATTATGTGTACGTGGTGACATGTAGTGTCCACTCTACTAATACTGAGAATCACACTTGAGGACAATGGTTGGAGCCATTGGATTGTGTGATTGGCTTATTCACATTTGAGGTTGATAGTGGGAGCTATCAACTGATGTGGATTAAGTTTGTTGGCCTACCTAATCAACTCATTTTGGCTTGTTCGCCAAAGTGAAGGTTTGAAATGGGCAGGATGGGATCTCGGTCCACTAGGAAAGCTCGTTAGTAGTGAGAGCTATTGACTTGAATAAAATAGTGGGAGCATCGTTTAATAAAAGACTATATTAAATAATAATGAACTTTATAATAACTTTATCTTTTCTGCAATTGTAGATTCACCAAAATGAGCATTATGAACCTGCGACCGATAATCGAGAAAGAAAACAGGTTGGATGGATCCAATTTCTCAGACTGGTATCGTAATCTTCGGATTATACTCAAGTCAGAAAAGAAATTGTATATCCTTGAAAAGCCATACATGGCTGAGCCTGATCCTGATGCCACTCAGGAAGTTAAGGATACTTATCAAAAGTTCCTTGATGATGCTGATAGCGTTCAATGCTTGATGTTAGCATCGATGACACCTATGCTGCAAAAGCAGCATGAGAATATGGATGCTTCTTCCATAATTCTACACCTCAAGGAGCTTTATGAAACAAATGCTCGACATGAGAGGTACAAGGTGTCGAAAGCACTGTTTGGGAGTCGTCTGACTGAGGGTGCCCAAGTTGGTCCTCATGTGCTCAAGATGATCGAGCACATTGAGAGGCTTGAGACTTTGGGATGTGGCTTGGATGCAGAATTACAAATGGATTTAATTCTGCAATCCTTGCCTGACTCATATGCTCCGTTCATAATGAATTTCAATATGAACACGATGGAGAAAACCCTGTCAGAACTTCTGAACATGCTGAGGACTGCAGAGCAGGACTTGAAAAAGTCCAAGCCTGTTTTACTGGTTGCTGCCAGTAAAGCAAAGGGTAACGGCAAGGGTAAGGCCAAGGCCAAACCCAAGCCTAAGCCCAAAGGACAGGTTGCTCTTGGGCCTGAGAGTGGCATAGGAAAGGGCAAGGTAGTCTGCTTCTTTTGTGGCAAGCCTGGCCACTGGAGGAAACACTGCAAGGCTTTCCTCGCAAGCAAGAAGAAGTCAGAGGCTACGACTTCAGGTACTTTCATGATTGAGATTAACTTCTCTCCCTCAACATCTTGGGTCATGGACACAGGATGTGGTACTCACATTTGTACTGATGTGCAGGGACTAAGGCAGAGTAGAGTGCTCGCCAAGGGAGAGGTGGACCTACGAGTTGGAAATGGAGCACATGTGGCTGCATTAGCTGTAGGGACTTATTGTTTATCTTTGCCTACGGGCTTATTGTTGGAACTACATAACTGTTATCACGTACCTTCTATTTCTAGAAATATTATTTCAGTATCCGTTTTGGATAATATGGGGTATCATTTTGAGATATCTAATGGATTGTTGTCCTTTCGTTTGAATGGTGTTCTATTTGGAATTGCAAGGTTATATAATGGATTGTATGTTCTTGATTTAAATAATAAAGATATTCACAATGTTGAAACCAAGAAAGCTAAACAAGCGATCAAAACCAGACATACCTCTGGCACTGTAAATTGGGTCATGTTAATAAGACCCGTATTGCAAAACTTCAAAGAGATGGAGTTTTGGCCCCTTTTGACTTCCAATTTGGCCCCTTTTGACTTCCAATCATTTGAGGTATGCGAGTCATGCCTGTTAGGCAAGATGACCAAGTCTCCTTTCACATGACAAGGTGAAAGGGCTACTAAACTATTAGGCATCATCCATAGTGATGTATGTGGTCCACTAACAGTTGAAGCCAGAGGTGGATATTCATACTTCATCACATTTACTGATGATTTCAGTAGATATGGTTATGTCTACCTTATGAGACATAAATCTGAAGCCTTTGATAAATTCAAGGAATTCAAGAATGAAGTATAAAATATGTTGGGCAAAAGTATTAAAGCTCTTCGGTCGGATCGAGGAGGTGAATACTTGTAACACCCCACTTGAGATACATAGCCATTGTGTATGGTATGGCCTAAAGGTTTACTGAATTGCTCCAAAATGAGATTGTTTATTATTCATGTTGTTTGGTTGGCCCCTGGTTGAGTTTATGTTTTGGCTTTGGTTGAGTGTTTACCCTGGAATTGATCAAGACTTGGCAGATTTTGGAGTTGCAGCCTTTGCCGGGGCGAGGGAGAATCTTCGCCGTGGCAACATTGGTTTTGTGTTGGCGGTGTTGGTTCTAGAATGTTTCGCCGGGGCGACGGAAATGTCTTCACTGCGGCGATGAGACGGCAGAAAAGTTTCTTAAGGTTTCTAGAGAATTCTTCGTAGGGGTAAAATGACCATTCTATCCCTAATTAGCAGGAAAAGTGGGGAGTAAAATGCAAGGAAATTTCATGGAGAATAGTGTAAAATGGGGTTGAGTTTATAAAGAATTAAAGGATAAAGGTGGAAATTTCAAGAAAGAGTAAGGGCAAAATGGGAAAGAGTGTATATTATATGAGCTAATAAGGGTTTAGTTTTCTAAACCCCTTCATTTTCCCCTTCCTCCACTGCCTCTTCATCCCTCATTTTCTCTCAATTCCTCACTCAATCTTCCAAGGGATTTTTGAGAGTTTTGAGTTGGAATTTGACAAAGAATTGATCCTAAGCAAGAAGAGGTAATAATCCCTGCTCTAGATATGAGTCTTAATTATGTAAGGGTTAAGTTCTTACTAAGTTTATGCTTAGGACATAAGGGAAAGTTAAGGTCCAACAAGAGTAGAGAGTTTTAGTGGAGACTACTCAAGTATGAGGTAAGTAAATCCCAACCCAAGTTGAGATTTGAAAATTCTCTTAAGTAAAGATTTAGTAGAAATGATGTATGAATGTTTTATGTATGTATTTGAGAAATTAAGTAGAGATATATGTCTACTTGTTGAGAAACTAAATTGAGATAAGTATTCATGATGAGTTGTTGGATGCTTTTCCTTTATAAGAAGTATGGATATGTGATGAGTTGGGATGAAGTTAGATGAGATTGAGTATGCATTTTGGGAGTGTTCCTCTATTGTAGGAATTATGCCCATGGAAGGGAATTTACTTCCAATTGTGGATGGTTAAAAAGAGAAATAGAGTTATAGTTAGAGAAGAGTTTTATATGCACATGAGTTGTTTGATGAAATGCCTAAGAGAAGCATGAGAATGAGTTATGAACCTTAATTATTGCAACATTGCATAGTGGCATTTCTTAAGTGCATTAATGAGCATGAACCATCCATGTGCATTAAGTGTGCATTGAGAAAGAACTTGAGAAAAGGTTGAGAAAGAGTAGAGAATTACTCTAAAAGTTAAGGTACATTATGATGAGTAGCTAGAGAAAGAGTAGAGATCTTGTGCACAAGAGTTAAAGAAGAGAATAAAGTTAAGGTACATTATGATGAGTAGCTAGAGAAAGAGTAGAGATCTTGTGCACAAGAGTTAAAGAAGAGAATAAAGTAAGTTGTGCGATAGGGAACCTGTGAGTGATGAGTAAAGTCACGAGAGTGGGTGCTTTGTGATCCCCAGCCGTGCCTCCGGTCAGATGAGGCCGCGACCGTTTCGCATAGTGGAACATGAGGTTCCAGCCGTGCCTCCGGTAAGATGGGGCCGTGACATTCAGAGAGAGAGAGAGAATACACTCACATGGCCAAAGGTTCCGAATCCATGCATGACTAAATCGAATCGGTAGAGAAATGAGCAGAAGTCACGTAGAGTGGTAGCGCCCAACCGTGCCTCCGGTCAGATGAGGTCGTGGCATTCTAATGAGTAAGAATGAGAAAGAACAGAAATAGAAAGAACAGAAAGAGAAAAAGAGTAAAGTCACAAAAAGCCGGTTGAGTTCCCGGCCGTGCCTCCGGTAAGATGAGGTCGTGACATACACCAGAGGGTGTATAGCAAAGAATATGAGAAACAGAAACAGAAAAAGAATAGAGATAAGAAAAGCTAAGAGTTAAGCTATATTATGAGTACTAGCTTGAGAAAGAGATGAGCAAACATGAGAAAGAATAATGAGAGACAATGAGTAGGGTTACGAAGAGTGGGATGAGCACCCAGCTGTGCCTCCGGTAAGATGAGGCCGTAACCTACAACAGAAAGTTAACAGAAAAGAGATATGAGAAAGAGAAGCAGAAATGAGAATAAGATAATAGAAAGAATTAAAGAATGAGAAAGCTTGAGAAAGAATGAGATAGAAAGAAAGAGTATGAGAAAGAATGAGAAAGTTTGAGCTAGTAAGAATAGATAGTAGAAGAAAGAAACTTGCAGTTCTTTTGTATTAATTGCATGTATAGCTCATACAAGCATGCACCATGATTTTCCTTTATGATGAGTGTGATGAGAATAAGAGAGAGAGAGAGAGAGAGAACCATGATTTTCCTTCATGGTGAGCATAATGAGAATAAGAGAGAACCATGATTGTCCTTCATGGTGTAAGAATAAAAGAAGGAGAAAAGAGAATAAGAACAGAAGGAAGAAATAATAAAAAGAGCAGAACAGAGTTAAAGGAGAAGAACAGTATTAGAAAGAAAGAGAAAAACTGTGAGAATTAGAAATAAAGGAACGGTAGAGTAAGGAAAGAACCAAAGAGTGAGTTGCGGGGACAGTTAGTAGAGGATTTACTTACTAAGAATTGTTGTGCTCACCCCGTTGTTCTTCTCTGTTTTGTAGGAAATAGGAGCAGCGCTCGGATGGACGTTGAGGAGTGAGAGTATCGGCACCACTGCCCACCAGCTATGATATTTTTTTTTAATTAGAAAGTTTTTAATACATAGTATTTTGTATTTGTAAAGAATTATGTTTTTATGAGTAAAGAAAAATTTGAGCCCACTATCTTTCATCCGTTATGCATATCTATAATTTACATAGTATGTATTATAAGAATAGTAGTAGAGAGCAGGTGTTACAATATTGTAGAATTGACTCTTTATAATAATGTTTAGTAATCAATAAAAAGGCATTTTATTCTATATCGCGTAAATCATTATTATTGCAATACGTATTGATATATGTCCTTAGAATGGTAGAACTGTGACGAGGGTATCAAGTGTTTCAAATCTTGATAGTGAGAACCCTATGAGCACATATTTTGGCCAGTCTAGAAACATCCGTAGCCCCAGTATTATTCTGCAGTAAGGGCACAGATAATACGGTAAGGCTATCATAGTGTTGAACGACCCTGTCGAAAGGCAGTGACTGATCTCACTTGTCAAGGTTGTTTGGTGAGAATCTGGTGCAATAACATAGGGTGCTTGCTGTAGGCGATTACACTGCAACAAGTTCACTAAACTGACCCACCAGAGGATTCCATATGGATGGTAACCCTAGTGTCTATGGAATAAATCCTCTAACAATGGTGGTGCATGTGATCCTTAGACTTGAGATCATCGGAGACCCTTGTGCACCGATTGGTGTAGTTTGACACTAGCCTAACGAGTTCTTTTCAGAGCTATCATACGGGGTGATTGGCTGCATCAAGGAGTGTATCAAGACTATTGTAATAGCCACTACTACTCAAAGATATAATGAAATACATATAAAATAAAATAAAGAAATTGGGCCCAAAATTTTTATTAAACATATATACATATTCTTTACAAACATATACATTTTACACAAAATGTATGACATATACAAAAGTCATCAAAAACAGAAGGGACAGTGTAACCACCCTTCTCGAATGGACGTCCATCCGACAGTGTCCTCACCTAGGTCCTGCAACAAATAGGAAAACAACGGTGGGTGAGCACTAAACAATGCTCAGTAAGTAAATCCTCTACTCATGCTAGCCCCGTAACTCTCTTCTAATTCTTTCCTTACAACTCCTCATTCCATTTCTCTTAGTACTTCTCTTTCTCTTTCTTAAACTCTTTCTCATAACTCTTTCATAAATCACGACCCCATCTTACCGGGGGCACGGCCGGACTCGCTCCCACTCTACGTGACCTCTACTCATTCTAGCCGATCGGACTCGGTTATGCATGGATCGGAACCTTGGCCATGTGAGTCTATAATACTCTATCGGGTACTGGGTATAGCCCTCATCCGCATGCACTCTCACGGGCTACACTACTTCTCTATCTGATACTCATGCCGCTCTCTCAATGCGGCGTACATGCGGGAATACTCTACCCATTACTCACGGGTTCCCCATCGCAAACACTACTATTCTCTTTCTCTTAACTCTTAAAGAACTTATACTCAAATTCTCTACTAAATCTCAAGCTATTCTCAAGTGTATAAACAAAGGTGTAGAGCTAGCTCATGCTCCCTATGCACTAATGAAAGCCAACTACAAGATTTCCTCAAAACCGTCATTCTGCATAGGTCACACTAAAACAGCCTAACTTATGCTATACACCTCCGATTACTACGGTTCTGGTCTATTTTTAAAGCTTAGAAACAGGCTACAACTTCTATGTTTTGTGTCTCAGCCAGTTCAAACCGTAAGATACCAAAAATCACTTAGAAAGTTACGGCAGTGACAGGGCAGATTTCACTTAGGCATTTCCTCAAACAACTTATGTGCATATAAACACTCTACTAAATTACTACTAAACTTCATTCTCTAGCATCCAAAATGGGGAAAAACTCCCTCAAATACTCATAACCCTGTCAAGAAAAGCACTCCCAAAAAGCTTCACACAACATCTCCCAAACTTCATCAAATTCCATTCTCAATACACATTAAACACTTCTCATACATGGAATCTATCCAACAACTACAAATAGCTACTCATCTCAACTACTAATCTCATTAATCATACTACATACTGATCATGCATACATCTCTACACAAAAAGCTTGTTTAAAACTAAGTTGGTTGGATTTACTTACCTTGTGCAAAGATACTTCTTTAGCATTTCCTTCCCTTTGTGGTCTTGTCTCTTCTCTACAACTCAAAACAACCACAAGGACAGCAACAACCCAATAAGACTTCACTATAATTATAAGAAAACTCACATCTAAAGCATGAATTCTTACCTTAGAAAGCTTTAGATGAAATCTCTACTCAAAACCCCTCTTAAATCCCTTAGAAATCTTGGAAGATTGGATGGAGAAATGATGAGAAAATGGGCAAATGGAGAGGCGGTGGAATGAAATGAATAAAGGCTTTCTCTACACTTTACTCTTTTTAGTTCATATTATAAGCATCATTTCCCATTTTGCCCTGTCCTTCTTGGAAATTCCATCTATATCCTTTGATTCTTTACAATTACACCCATCCAAACACAATCTCTACTAAATTTCCTTTCATTTACTCCCCACTTTTCCTACTAATTAGGGGTAAATGGTCATTGTGTCCAAAAGAAGAATTCTCTAGAAAACTCAAGAATCTTTGTTTTAGGCTCGTCGCCGCGGCGAAGCATTTTTCGTCGCCTCGGCGAAATAGGGCAGAACCTACCCGTAGTGCAACTCCTCATCCTCGCCGCGGCGAAGCTTATTCTTCGCCCCGGCGAAGATTGGATTTCCAACTTCACCAAAACTCAACCCTTTTTCAAGGCAACAATTCAACCAACTCAACATACAAACTCAATTTAAGTTGAAACAATAAACTTTTAACTAATACAACAACTCTTAAATACGTACCTCAAGTGGGATATTACAACTATGGTGGATTGACAGAGGATTTATCACTCCTGGGTACGGGAGAAGTTATCTCACGGTGTCATTCAGTATATGACAATGACATTAAAACTATGGCCACAGTAGGATTCAGTTGTTGCTCTATTCAGTTTATAATACGGGTCATTGGTCCAGAAACTGAATACGTAATATCGAGAGTAACCAAAGGTTGACACTATTTCTATGCCTTCGTCTCGTCGAGATAACAGATGATGAAAGGATCGAATTGCACGGTAACCATATCGTTGACAGGTAGCTATTTTGCTGAATCCGAATCTGTCGGGTGGCCATAATGCCTTGCTAGGGGCCAATCTTGGTCTGTGTATTAGTGGGACGATTAATTGGTGTTAATCACGATACTATACGCGGTTGGTATGATGAGGAGCCTATGGGTTACACACATAAAAGATAATTTAAGACTCAGGAAGAAAGAAGGGTGTTTTCATCTTTTTGGGGGAAAAGGGTATTTTGGTAATGTCACAGTGCAATTAAATTTGTTAAGGTCGTAGCCTTTATTTAATTTGTTAGAAAAATTAAATAAGTGAAATTACGTTTAAATATGTGTTCGTACATATTTAAATATATTATCATTATTGTTAAATGTTAATATATATTAAATATATATTAATTGATTTTAATTGAGATACTGATGGAAAATAAAAATATCAAATTGGGAGTGTTTGGTAACATGGGGTGTTTGGGTTGGAGCCCAAGCCTATTCCATATGGGAATAAGGCCACTTGATTTACTATAAAAAGAAAAGTGTGTTAATTGAAATAATAGATTGATCTTTCTTTGAAATAAAACACACAGCAGCCCTTTATACACACTCCCACGGTAGAAACCTTTTTGTCCAAAATCAATTCAATTTGATTTCCTTTCTTCTTTAATCTTAAAGCCAAAGAGGATCTAGCAAATCCCTCGTTGGTTCTTTTGTGATTGTCTTCGTGTGGACTAAGTGGGTTCGATCCTACGCGTGGATCGGTAGCAAAAACATTCATTGACAAATTTGGAAGAGCCTCCAATGTGCGTATGTTTTTCTAAACTCATGATTAACCTTTTGTGCAGATTTTACTTTAATATAAATTGTAAAATTATACCTATGATCTTGGCTCATGTAAACGATCCTTATATTATTATTTTTTGTTTCCGCTACGTATATGGGACCATTTACTAATAGCTATCATAGCGTTGAACGACCCTATCAAAAGGTAATGACTGATCTTACTTGTCAAGGTTGCTTGCTGACAACTTGGTGTAACACATAGGTGCTTGCTAGAGGCAAGTTCACTGGACAAACCAACCAGAGGATTCCATATATATGGTAACCCTAGTGTCTATGGAATAAATCCTCTAACGGATGGTGGTGCATGTGATCCTTGGACTTGAGATCACCGGAGCACCTCGTGCACCAATTGGTATAGTTTGACACTAGCCTAACATAGTTCTATTCAGAGCTATCAATACGGTAGTGATTGGCTACATTGAGAAGTGTATTGAGAGTACAATAGATCGACAAAGGATTCATCACCTTGGGTATGGGAGAAGTTATGTCACTAGGTAATTCAGTAAATGGCAATGACACTAAATCTGTGGCCACAGTGGGATTGAGTTGATGTTTAATCCAATTTATTATTCTGCTCATTGATCTATTAACTGAATACAAACATGTCGAGGATATCTGAGGTTGACACTATTTCTGTACCTCAGTCTCGATGAGATAACAGATGATGAAATGATTGGATTGCATGGTAACCATACCATTGACAGGTTGTGGTTTCGCTGAATCAGAATTTATTGGATAGCCATGATGCCTTGCTAGGGGCCAATCTTGGTCAGTGTGTAGTGAGATGATTAATTGGTGTTAATTGCGATACTACACACTACTAATATGATGAGGAGTCTACGGGTTACACACTTAGAAGATAATATAAGAATCAATTTGTGAGGAGAATATTTTCGTCTTTCAGGACCAAAGGGTATTTTGGTAATCTCACAGTGCAATTAAATTTGCTGAGGTTGTTGCTTGTATTTAATTTTAATATTAAAATTAAATTAGTGAGATTATATTTAAATATATCTCTGTATATATTTAAATGAATTATTATTACTAATTAAATGTTAATATATTATTATATATTAATTGATTTTAATTATAATAATAATTAATAAATTAAAATACCATAAAGGGGGTGTTTGGTTGCAAGGAGTGGAATAGGGTTTTAATTGTTGCACTATATAAGTGCAACTTAAAATTAAAACAAATAGAGATTCATTCATTCATTGAAAAGTTAAAACCCTAGCCACCCTTTTACTCTCTCTCTCACATTGAGAAAAAATTACTTTAGTACTTTAAAAACATCAAAATATAACAATTACGATATGTGGCATACGACCATATGATATTGGATGAATGTCATAGCACACTAGTGTGACGTTAGGAGAAATGTACCTCATTTCACAAATATGGATGGTGTATTTAAGAATGACTGTTGTGCTCTTTTTACCAACCAAAATGTAGTCAAATCTTGTATGATGTGGGGGGACTAGATTGAAATAAGCTTGAATTTTAACTATACGATTAGTTCAGATCATGCTGCACTGAATGACTATCACCGACCCCAAACTTGACCAAAAAAAAGTGTGTTTATCAAGGTTGGGATGATCTGAACTAACTGTACAGTCAAAATTCAAGCTTATTTCAATCTACTCTCCCTTCCTCCCCTCGCCCCCACCAATACAAGATTTGACTGCATTTTAGTTAGTAAAAAGAGCACAATAGTCATTCTTAAATACACCATCCATATTTGTGAAATGAGGTATGTTTCTACTAACGTGTCACACTAGTGTGCTATAACATTCATCCATATATCATATGGTTGTATGCCACATATCATAGTTGTTATATTTTAATGTTTTTTAAGTACTAAAGTAAATTAGCCTTGATTGCTTAAGAGATTCCACATATCACTTAAGCAATCCTTTATATTTAGCGTTGGTCGCTTAAGCAATGTATGTTATCGCTTAAGCGATCTTGTTAAAGACAGAATAAAGATCATCCAAATATACTGGATCACTTAAGCGATCCAGTATATTTAGCCTTAGTAGCTTAAACGATCACGTACAAGGCAAAATCAAGATCATTTAAGCGATTCTTCACTTTTAGCCTTGGTCACTTAAGCAATGATGTAGAATCGCTTAAGTGACCAAGGCCAAGGGAGAATCAAGTTCACCCCAAGCACATGATTACTTAAGCAATTTAAGGTCTCGCTTAAGTGATTATTCACTTTTAGCCTTGGTCTCTTAAGCAATGTAAAGTTGCTTAAGCGATCATGTACAAGGTAGAATTAAGATCACGTAAGCGATTCTTCACTATCGCTTAAGCAATTCATGATCGCTTAAGAGACTAAGGCCATTTTGCTTTTTATCTCCTCAATCTTTTGATATTGTGCACGTTTGAGTGAAAAATTATTTTTCGTATTGTGGGTCAGCTCTATGTTTAATCATAACCATCTATATTTGTGAAATGAGGTACGGTTCTACCAATGTGTCATACTCATGACTCATTCAATAAATTGATTGATTGATTAACTTGACACAACAATTAGGTTGATAACATTCATTTTGCCTGTCTTACTTCTTTGAGCAGCGATTTGTGCCTTATAGAAGTAGTATGAGAAATTTTACTTACTTAAACCCTTTTTAAAATGGATGAAAATGAAAAATAATTAATTTTATTCAGTACGGTATAAAGGATGATTTATTCAAGGTAGCAATTACATTGGAAACATAAAAAATTGAAGACAACAAGTCTTCAATAGTTAGCCTTGGAAACTCTCTCAATTTCATCCTTCTTCTTGATGACAAAGCTAGAAATACAAGGACATAAAATCAATTTAATGCACCATAGAAGAGAAACATAATAATTTCATCAGATCACTAAAGCAATCTTTGGTCACTTAAGCGATCTATTGGTTAGATCTGCATACAAGAGAAGATCGCTTAAGGGAGCTTTTGTCGCTTAAGTGATCTAGTGGGAAGTACGCTTAAGCGATCTAGTGAGAAGCTCGCTTAAGCAATCTAGTGATCTAAGTGGCAAATCGCTTAAGCGATTGACTATCGCTTAAGCGATCTAGTGTTAACCAAATCGGATATGAGCAGCAGATTGTTTAGGCGATCTTAGGTCGCTTAAGCGATTTGTTATTCAGAGCTACATATAAGAGCAGATCGGGTAAGCGATCCTTGGTCGCTTAAGCGATCTGCTCTTATTAGGAGATCTAAACAGAAGATCACTTAAGCAACCTAAGATTACTTAAGCAATCTGTTGTTTAGATCTGCAAATCGCTTAAACAAGGGTTGTGGTAAAATTATCCAACTCCATACAACACTTATGGAATCACTGTGACAATGTCCTATAGATTTCATCAAAAAGGGCAACAATTAGAAACTCTCTTTCTATTAGCAACTACGAATTTATGGACTTAGCAATGTTCATGGTCATGACATCGAACCTTCTTCCAGGAAAGTAAGCTCTACTCCATCGCTTGAAATCACAATCATGCTCAAGATACTTAGTAATTCTATCATCCTTGATTTGGATTTTCGGGAAGTGCTCCTCAACTCGATAAGCTTTTGTTGCCATGTAGTATGTCTGAAGGAGGCCAACACACTTAAAATTTTATTTTATGTTCTCATCGAGGTGCCTCATACAAAATTCGGGATGTGCTTGAGGGTAAATAGTGGCAATCCCCTTTCTTATAGACTTGTGCCTATCGAATATTATGCACAACTTGTCACTGTTAGGTACTATCATAAGTAATTGCTGAAAAAATCAAGTCCACAACTTGTCATTCTCAGAGTCAACCACACACCATGCAATGGGATATGTGTGATTCTGGCTATCCTGTGCAATGGCCACCAACAATATACCTCCATACTTTCCCATCAAAAAGCAATCGTCAATAGCCAACACCTTTCTTATGTTTACAAAACCCTTTACAGCAGCACCGTAAGCAACAAAAAAAAAAAAAAATATTTAAACCTTATATTCTTGTCCCACTTCAAAGCCATCTTGCCACCTTGGTTGTCAACTCAAGCATGTAATGGTACACTTCTAATACTGTGTACCTGTGCTTTAGTGTGCCTATCACAAAATCTTGTGCATGTTCTCTCCCTTTCCAGCATTTCTAGTAACTAACATCGCATCCCAACTCTATGCGCACAAGTTTTTGAATGGCCTTAGGAGATAGACCTTTCTTTTCAATAAACTGACTTTTGACAAATTGTCCAATATCATCAGTGGAGGCTTGTCAATGCTCGCTTGAAATATGTCTCAAATCACATGTGTTCTCATGCGTGTATATGCTAACAATAAATATTTTGGACTCTACCAACCTTCTACAATAAACAGCCACTGACACTTTTGGTCACAACATGCAACCGTCACTACCGATGAATTAGATTTTTTGGTGATGAACTCAAAATTACCTCTCACAACAACAAGTTTTAGCTTCCTCATCACTTTTTCCTTGCTGTGAAATAAATAACCTAAGCGTAAGTCTGATCCATCAGTAAAAACATGAGGTGATTCAGTACTACCTGCAATTGCCACCTCTGAACATGCATAAACAACCATAGTGTTATCTTCCTCACAAACTACACCTTCTGCATAATCTGTATTAAAGGAATCTCTACATTTGTGAGAACATGTACGAGGTCCTCCTCATCCACATTTTTATTCTGCCCCACATGACCAACCTCTTCTACATTGTCCTCCTCACCACCCAAATCACTGCTTATTCTTGATTTTTCAACAAAGAAATCAATGCTCTCGTAGTTAAAATTAAAATCAGCACTCTCCCCACTCAAATCACCGCTTACTCTTGAACCAACTTCCAAAGGTTTAATACACAACCAAAACCATTAAAATTTGGCTCGAACCATTGTCATCCACTCAAAAGAAATACCTTCACATCTTTATCACACATTAATACAATACGGTACCTTAAAATTTGCAGGAACCTCTACTTAAAACATACTTCACAACTATATCACCATGTGAGCACTCAACCCACCTCTTCTAATGATTTCATCACATCAACTCATCAAAACTAACTTCTGTACTCACAACAATTGCTTTAACTTGTTTGCTCTCCCAATCCACTTCTAGCAACTTTCTTCCTCCACACACTTACCAAATATTCAACACCCAAAACCACTTGTCCCATGTCTAATATATCCAAGTACCTATAATGCAAGAAAAAAAATTATTAACCATATATTAAGGTTGACAGATTTTAAAAGCATCTATGAGTCGCTTAAGCGATGTGGTGTATCTTTTAAGTGATTTAGCATATCGTTTATTGGATTGCTTAAGCGATCCAATATATCGCTTAAGCAATTTGGTATAAAAAGTCTGATTGCTTAGCAATCTCATTCCATATACCTGTCACTTAAGCGATCTACTGCCATATACTTGACTTATAGCAATCACTTAAGCGATCTTCTACCTTATACCTGATCAATTAAGTGATCTGCCTTCTGCTACATTATACCGAATATACCAGATCACTTAAGTGATACACCAAATTCCTTAAGTGATCCAAAAATCTAGAATACATTTCCAGTCATCTCCCACCTATTATCGATGCTACCACCCCCAACTACCCACAAGTAAAAAATTTCAACCTAAACAACTAAATCAAATCATAACCCAAACCCAATCTCATTAATTTTTTGAATCAAAATTTAAAATGCAAGGAGGAGATACACATCCTGGATGAAATGTTAGGAGGAGAATGAGCTAGTTCTTTAGCGGAGAAGATGTTAATGGCAAAGGAAGAAGAATGATGAGAGAAGGAGGAAGAAATATAGATGAATAAAGAAGATGGAGAGAAGAGAGAAGATGTATACAAAGCTTAGAAGAACAATAACTAGGGAGGTGCATTAATGGCGGGAGGAAAGAAGAAGGTGTTTTGAGTTGGTTTGCAAGAATTTCATTTTTTTAGGGACATATTAATCTTTAAAAGATACACAATACTTCATTAATCCTAATTAATCACTAATCATGTTTAGTTAACCTTAATCATAATAAGCGCATTTACTTAACTTTTAAAACTACATGACCTTTTAATTAAATATGAACCTCATTTGGTCTTTTAATAAATCCCCAATTTAACTCGCTAGACTTCCTAAGTTTTCATTTAGAAAAATGACCCTAAATTTTTTTGCATTTTCTAATTTTAAAAATCTGACTGTGGCACACTCAAGTGTAACTAAACATGGAAAAAGGGTTAGACGAAAAGATAGAACGTATATAGGTAATGTCTAATTAATGGAAGTTTGTTTAAATTTTGAAAATTAAAAATGACCCCCCAATCAAAATTGCTTAATGGACTCAATTGCTTGAGCAACCTAAGAAAGTGGACAGAACCGCCACCCTTCACAATTTTTCTTCCTGTTTTTCACCACTCTTTATCAAAATCGTTTGTTGTTTGTATTGAAACATTCCCTCTACTTACACGAAACAAGCATGGTTGACCTAACAAAGATTTTGACAAGACCTAGCTCCTTTCCAAATCGTGGATGCAAGTGGTTTGAAAATTGGAGAATCAGAGGTTGCAGTGGAGCAACTTCCGATACTAAAGTTGCTCCACCAAGAGATGATACAGTGCATGTGAAGACATCCCACTAGTTGACACAAGGGGGAAAAGTCAAACTGAAAATGAAGGGAGGATGCCAGTGCAACTTCAGGCGAGGAGAGAAGAAGGTGAAGAAAAGATAATATATATATATTTTATGAAATTATTGCTTGTTTCAACCAATTTGGGATATTTGGTTGGTGTTTGGTTGTTATATCACTGTTGCATTTTGTTGCGCAGTTGGAAGGCTCAGAGAAGTAGTATTTTGGTCTTCCAAAGGGCTGGGAAGCCAGGGAGACCCTAGGGAGTTTGTTTATTATAGTTTGGAAGACTTTTGTGGCAAAGAGAGCGAAATAGGGGGGCTGCCCTGTATATGCAGGGTTGTCCTCGTGCAGCCACCTTGCAATATGCAGGCAAGCCTCGAGCACCCCCTTGCAGCTCTTTTCTTTGAAGTCTAAACATTAACACCTGCCACAATAGCCTCGCTTGTCTTCACGGGACCTCTGTTAGCCAAAAACAACCACTTCCCCTAATGCACTCCAACATGTTGCTTGTTTTGGTTTTTTGTTGTGCTGATATGTAGTGTAATCAATTGTACAGTGTTCTAGAAGCATAAACTATAAGGATTATGGCTTGAGGTTGTAAATGATCTTATGCCACCTTTTCGGAAGGGTTATTGTTAGGTCAATTGGCAAATGTTTAGGAAAATTAAGGATATTCTAGGTGAGCATCGGAGAGGGATGGAGCAATTTAGAATCTCTTGTTTCGATCATTTGTGGGGTTGTGAGAAATTGGAGTAAGGCCTTCAGGGGCAAGGTTCACATTATCATTTGGTGCACTTTGTTAAATGCAAAAAGAAGAGTGAAATGTTGTTTTTGGTAAGGTTTTAAAATCCAAACCAACCTAGCCAGTTTAACCGATTTGATTGGAACTGGTGGCCTAGCCAATTGGTCAAGCTAGAAAACCGGAAAAATTAACCCCGTTTTGACTTGCGGTTGTTTGTGTTTCAGTTCCTAATTCTAAGAGTCAAATCCCTTTTACAGTTTTTCAATTAAAGACACGAGGCTAATCACCCCAAAATAACACAATCAATGAGCCACTAGAAGAAAAGAGAGAATCCAACTCGAAGAAGAGAAAAACAAGTGAGAGAGTTGAAACCCCTGGTTCGCGCTTGTAATACCCAAGATATCAAAGGCATGTTTCCTAACTCAAAATAGTCCTTTAAATGTTTATTTTATGTTAAAAAGCATAAAATCTAACTAGGGCAAAATAGTCCAATTCATTTGGAATGGTATGAATCAATTATCCATAAAGAGGCTTAGGGGCAAAATGGTTATTTTTCCTATGGATAAGCATGGAAAAAGTCAGGATGAGTAGGCTTCATTGCATTTAATGGATTAATTAAGTAATAATTATGTTTAGTGTGAAATGACCAAAATGCCCTTATATGAAGAATTAAGGACTTATGAGTTATACAATTAAAATAATTGGCCAATTGTATAATTTTGGAAAATAAATGAATATTTTCCTATAAATGAGATGAAATTCGTTCAAGCCAAAGGAGAGGCCTTTCTTCAACATTTCTTCCATTTTCTCTCAAATCTTCCATGAAACAGCTTTCTTTCTCTAGGTTTTCAAGGAGTTTTGCATAATTTTTCAAGAGAAAGATAGGAGCCTTGGATCTTCAATTTGAAGGTTTAAGGTAAGGATTAAAAACTTTAGTTTTGTGTGATTTGAAGATTTAAGAATGTTGAGTATAATGTTTATATATGTAGGATTAAGGTGTAAAAGAAGTCAAAGGCAAATGATTTGTTGGAGGAAGTCTTTAAAAAGTAAGGACGAACCTCCCATGACTTTAGGTTTTATGCTAGGGTTTGTAGATTTTTTATGAAACCTTAAATTAAGCTTTAAGAACATAGAATTAGTTGATGCAAGTGTAGTTGAACTCATTTATTCTACTTATTGCCTTGATATTCATTATACATGAAGTTATTGCTCTTTATGTTTTAGATGAGTGTTATGTTTGATTGAAGATGAAGTGTGGATACTGATTGTGGCAAAAATTGTAGTATTGAAGGCCACATGTGTTGAATGGTTGCTATTAGAAGTGTTGATGTTGTTGTTTGCATTAGCTTACAATGTTATAGCAATAATGGATGATTATGGATGAGATTTTACACTTCCTTAAGATTGTAAAAACTATTAAGGGGGTTTTATTTGATCCACAAGTTAACCTATTGGTTTAATGTCAATAGAATTGAGTGGCATAGTAATTGAAAATTCGGATTTAATGGCTTAGGGGTTTTGTTAACCCTGCTTCTGTATTTCGACCATAACTTGAGTTATAAAATCTAAATGAGATGATTCTTGAAGCATTAGAAAGCTAAGACCAGACCTATAACTTTTATGTTTTTGCTAGGAGCCAATTCGTTAGATAAGAGGATGGAAAATGGCCTAAAGCATAAACTGGTTATTAAAGTTTAAGAATTAACATAATCAATTCTTATGATTATGAATTGATTATTAATGTATTATTGTAATTATGCCATGTACTAATGTTTACCCCATTAGTAGATGAATCTTGAAAGATATACATGGTCATGATGTCAATGCATGATTAATGTTATGAAATGGCATGAAGATGCAATGTATACTGTGTTAAGATGATGTTTGAGCAAGAGGTATTGCAAATGGGTTGATAATCCATAGATGATTAAAAGTATTAAGCTCACCAAAATATGTATTTACATTCCATAAGATGTTAGAGATGCAAATAGACATGACAGAGATGATATAGACACGATGCAAAACGATAAGCATATCCTCGTATACCGGTTGAGGAAAGATGAATATATGCTTTAGATGCTAAATAACCGCTAAGCACGCCTCCCGATGATATGAGCTCTAGATGAAATTTGAGGCTAGAGATATGAAGTGCTTAAGATGCTAAGAAATGTCCGATCGGCTAGACTTTAAATGTTTCATATGCATTTAGTTGCATTACATGATTATGATGTTATTTACATCATGAGATGATTTATACTCATGTTAGATGATTTTGATGTTATGTCATGATATGTGATGTGTGTTACTATGTTTACATACTTATTTGTATGTGTACACATTGATGTTTATATAGCCATGGATAAAATGATGAAAGCATATGAATTAGTAATAAAAGGGGAAGTATCCCTAGATGTAAAAGATATTTATGTGTTACAGATATGTTTTAAATAAAGATCAAATAGTACATTTAAAATACCGATCATTCCTTACTGACGCTGAGCGCTCACCCTTTCATTGTTGATTGCTTTGCAGGTAGACTAGAACGCGGGATGCTAGAGACAGCGGGACTACACTGGGGGAGATGATTTATTATCATCTCGATGTTTTTATCTTGATGTAAATATGTAAATGATAAATATTTGTGAAATACATTTGTAAGCTTCCACCCTATAAATATGTTTTGATTGTGTAATTTCTTAAAGTTTGTAAATTATAAGTTTTTATCCTTTTTGATATTTTATATGCATGTTTTGGATATTATTATTATTATCCTTATACAGATTTTTTCTAAATACAACTCGTTCTCCAGACATGTATCCTCAGGATTCTCATTGAGGGATATTCAGAGGGTACCTGGCTGGAGGGGGGTTTTACACTGCTACGGTGGCAATGGTGGTGGAGGTGCATATAATAGTGGTGGCACATAGCCAATAAGAGAGAAGAAAATGAGGATTTTATCAAAAAAGAAGAGTGAATGTGTTTGTGTGTTTTGGTGTAGAAGGCATGCACCTTTTGATTAGATAAAAGCTGAAGAATCGGAAGAGCTTTAAAAATTAAAACAAAAGAAATGAAAGAGTAAAGAACAATAAGGAGAATTGAAGAAAGAAGTTGTTGAAGCTTTCTCTCTTTACTCTACTCTTCTTTTCTTCGTTCCTGCAGTCTTTCAGTGGAAGAGATTGAAAATAAATAATTTAATTTAATTTAATTTAATAAGTAAAGGTGTACTTATATTGCATTTAATGAGCTTTCATTGAAAATAAAAAACAAATATTAAATGTCATTGAAAAAGATCAAGAGTGCATTGTATTGCATTTAATAAAAAACAAATACAAAATTGTTTGTTGGTGGATATGTTTCGATCATATGAGAGGTGAGGGATTCATGAGCTAATGAGATAAATAAGGAGAAGTACACAGAAAACATTGATTGGGTGATGAAATCAAGAAGATGATGTCACTGGTCTAACCCGTCGGTCAAACCGATTAACCCGGGACCTGGTCACCTGCCCGGGTCACTAACCGGGTCAGTTTTTAAAACATTGGTTTGTGGTTGATGGAAGGCGATTTAGTTTGGGATGATGGAATAATGCTTAATGAAGGGCCTAAATTGTGGGCCATTTCTAGAAGCAGAAGTTGAAGAAAGGGTAAAGAAATGCAAGGCTGCCGAGACATTTGTTAGAAAGGATCTTGCGGGGCAGCAGTCAATTTGGGGTCATGATTTAGAGGAGAGGTTAGAAGCAAAAGGAAATCAGTATAGCTCTTAAAAAAAGTTTAGAATGTGCTTGGTATGGTTCAGGCATTCAATCCTGATGGCTTGTGACTCAATGAAAGCCATAAACCTAGATTGAGTGCAATATGCAAGTAATGAGGACTTCTTTTATTTTTATCTGTGCATGGGGAAGGTTATCATTTTAGTTAACCATTGATTCCCTGTGAGGAAAAGACATGGCAATAAAATACTGCCAATAAGTCGAGAAGGAGAAACCCAACACATACAATTTGTTTGGCTTCCTTTAGTCAATGCAGGTAAATATTAATAGGTTTTTGTTTATTTGTGTATTATATGTGTTTTAATTCTTATATGCACTATTTTTTTACAATGTAGGTTTGGATATATGAGATTGTCCTTGTCTTAGCGGTTTTGGGGGGGGGGGGGGGGGGGGGGGGGGGGGGGGGGGGGGGGGGGGGGGGGGGGGGGGGGGGGGGGGGGGGGGGGGGGGGGGGGGGGGGGGGGGGGAAGCGGTGGGGCGGGGCGGGGCGGAAGAAGACTTTGGATGAGGCATCTCAATTTCCTAGGATATTGCGGTGGCACACCGAGAAGAGCACTATTAGGACTATGATAAAATAGAAATGAAAATTCAAGTGGCTCAGGTAGTTACTACGGAAGGTATGCTTGTGATCACTAACCTGTACTTGTTCTTTTATTTTGGCTGTTTTCATTATTAATACAAATTCTGCTGATGGTTATTAGGATTATGAAGCACGCCATAGAAATTATCAACTTTTTGACTGACCAAAACCCAATCCAAGCCATTGTTGGTGCTGTCATCAACAATGGGGTGAAACATGCCATGGAAATTAAATTGACATTATTGGAAGGGGTGCAGTAGAAGAAGATGAAGAGGTTGCTGCTAGTACTGTTGATGTTAAAGGGGTGTTGTAGAAGAAGACAAAGTGGCTACTGCTACTATTGCTAATGCTGAAGGCGTGTTGGATAATTTTGGAAGATGGGAAAGTGGCTAAAGACAATTATGAAGAGAAAGGATGGAGGTTGCCAAGGCTGCTATTATTTTGGGTTGATGTAGGACATTTATTTCTTGTGTATAATGTTTTGTTTTCATGTAATTGAAATATTTTGGATTTCTAAAAGAGCAATTTGGTATTTCTTTCCCTTTTTTGACTTTGAGTTTATTTAGTGATATTGTTATATGGAATTAATATGTGTTGATGTAAATAGGTTGTCAAATTGAGGAGAAAAGATGGAATTAATACGTGTTGGGCATGATCGCTTAAGCGACAAAGTATATCGCTTAAGCGATCAAGGGATTCCTATACTGGATCACTTAAGCGAGACCTGACATCGCTTAAGCAATATGGACTTCTGTGATTTTGACAGTGCCTTGGCCATGGTCGCTTAAGCAATGTATGATATTGCTTAAGTGATGAAGGTTAAATTCACTAGATCGCTTAAGCCAGACCTGACATCGCTTAAGCGATCGTGTAGTTGAGGATGATCTTAATATTGCTTTGGACTTGATCGCTTAAGCGATGTATGGTATCATTTAAGCAATGAAGGCTAAATATACTGGATCGATTAAGCGAGACTTGACATCACTTAAGCGATCGTGCACTTGGGGATGGTCTTAATACTGCCTTAGACTTGATCGCTTAAGCAATGTATTAAACAACAAAGCTAAATATACTGGATCACTTAAGCGAGACCCAACATCTCTTAAGCGATTGTGCACTTGGGGATGATCTTTATTCTGCCTTGGATTTGTCGCTTAATTGATGTATGGTTTTGCTTAAGCGATGAAGGCTAAGAAAATTAGGATATTCAGGTGAGCATCGGAGAGGGATGGAGCAATTTAGAATCTCATGTTTCGATCATTTTGTGGGGTTTGTGAGATAATTGGAGTAAGGCCTTCAGGGGCAAGGTTCACATTATCTTTGGTGCACTTTGTTAAATGCAAAAGAGAGTGAAATGTTGTGTGTGTAAGGTTTTAAAATCCAAACCAACCTAGCCAGTTTAACCGATTTGATTGGGAAACTGGTGGCCTAGCCAAGTTGGTCAAGCTAGAAAACCGGGAATAAGAATTAACCCCGTTTTGACTTGCGTTGATTGGTGTTCAAGTTCCTAAATTCTAAGAGTCAAATCCCTTTTACAGTTTTCAATTAAAGACACAGGCTAATCAACCCAAAAAATAACACTAATCATGAAGCCACTAGAAGAAAAGAGAGAATCCCACCGAGAGAGGAGAAAAAACATGAGAGGGTTGAAACCCCTGGTTGTCGCTGCTTGTAATACCCAAGAATCAAAGGCATGTTCCTAACTCAAATAGTCCTTTAAATGTTTATTTATGTTAAAAAGCATAAATCATAACTAGGGCAAATAGTCAATTCATTTGGAATGGTATAATCAATTATCCAAAAGAGGCTTAGGGGCAAAATGGTTATTTTTCCTATGGATAAGCATTGAAAAAGTCAAGGATGAGTAGGCTTCATTGCATTTAATGGAATTAATTAAGTATAATTTGTTTAGTGTGAAATGACAAAATGCCCTTATAGAAGAATTAAGGACTTATGAGTTATACAATTAAATAATTGGGCCAATTGTAAATTTTGGAAAATAAATGAAATATTTTCCTATAATGAGATGAAATTCGTTCAAGCCAAAGGAGAGAGCCTTTCTTCAACATTTCTTCCATTTTCTCTCAAATCTTCCATGAACCAAGCTTTCTTTCTCTAGGTTTTCAAGGAGTTTTGCATAATTTTTCAAGGAGAACAAGATAGGACCTTGGATCTTCAATTTGAAGGGTTTAAGGTAAGGATTAAAAACTTTAGTTTTGATGTGATTTGAAGATTTAAGGTAGATGTTGAGGTATAATGTTATATATGTAGATTAGGTGTAAAGAAGTCAAAGGCAAATGATTTGTTAGGAAGTCTTTAAAAAGGTAAGGACGAACCTCCCATGACTTTGGTTTTATGCTAGGGTTTGTAGATTTTTATGAAACCTTAAATTAAGCTTTAAGACTAGAATTAGTTGATGGCAAGTGTAGTTGAACTCATTTATTCTACTTATTGCCTTGATTCATTATACATGAGTTATTGCTCTTTATGTTTTATGAGTTGTTATGTTTGATTGAAGAAAATGAAGTGTGGATACTGATTGTGGCAAAAATTGTAGTATTGGGCCACATGGTGTTGAATGGTTGCTATTAGAAGTGTTGATGTGTTGTTTGCATTAGCTTACAATGTTATAGCAATAATGGATGATTATGAAATGAGATTTTACACTTCCTTTAGATGTTAAAAACTATTAAGGGGAGGTTTTTTGATCCACAAGTTAACCTATGGTTAATGTCAATAGGAATTGATGTGGCATAGTTAATATGAAAATTCGGATTTAATGGGCTTAGGGGTTTTGTTAACCTGCTTCTGTATTTCGACCATAACTTGAGTTATAAAAATCTAAATGAGATGATTCTTGAAGCATTAGAAAGCTAAGACACAGACCTATACTTTTATGTTTTTGCTAGGAGCCAATTCGTTAGTAAGAGGATGGAAAATGGCCTAAGCATAACTGGTTATTAAGTTTAAGAATTAACATAATCAATTCTTATGATTATGAATTGATATTAATGTATTATTGTAATTATGCCATGTACTAATGTTTACCATTAGTTAGATGATCTTTGAAAGATATACATGTCATGATGTCAATGCATGATTAATGTTATGAAATGGCATGAGAATGCAATGTAATACATGTGTTAAGATGATGTATGTGAGCAAGAGGTAATGCAAATGGGTTGATAACCATAGATAATTAAAGTATTAAGCTCCACCAAAATATGTATTTACATTCCATAAGATGTTAGAGATGCAAATAGACATGACAGAGATGCATATAGACACGATGCAAAACGCATAAGCATATCCTCGTATACCGGTTGAGGAAAGATGAATAATGCTTTAGATGCTAAATAACGCGTAAGCACGCCTCCCGATGATATGACTCTAGATGAATTTGAGGCTAGATGATATGAAGTGCTAGATGCTAAGAAATGTCCGATCGGCTAGACGTTAAATGTTTCATAGGCATTTAGTTGCATTACATGAGTTATGTGTTATTTCATCATGAGATGATTTATACTCATGTAGATGATTTTAGGATGTTATGTCATGATATGTGATGTGTGTGTACTATGTTTACATACTTATTTTGTATGTGTACACATTGATGTTTAATAGCCATGGGATAAAATGATGAAAACATATGAATTAGTAATAAAAGGGAAGTATCCCTAGATGTAAAAGATAAGTGATGTGTTAACAATATGTTTAAATAAAGATCAAATAGTACATTTAAAATGAACCAGATAATTCCTTACTGAGCGATTAGCGCTCACCCTTTCATTGTTGATTGCTTTGCAGGTAGACTAGAAGCGAGGGATGCTAGAGACAGCGGGACTACACGTGAGGGGAGATGATTTATTATCATCTCGATGTTTTTATCTTGATGTAAATATGTAAATGATAAATATTTGTGAAATACACTTGAAAGCTTCCACCTATAATATGTTTTTGATTGTGTAATTTCTTAAGTTTGTAAATATAAGTTTAGATCCTGCGTGATATTTTTATGCATGTTTTGGCTATTATTATTATTATCCTTATACAGATTTTTTCTAAATACAACTCGTTCTCCACATGTATCCTCGGGATTCTCATTGATGGATACAGAGGATACCTGACTGGAGGGGGTTTTACATTGGTACGAAGCAAGTATTTTTTTTTTACTTTAAAAAGGGGTGTTTTAAGATGTTTTCTATTCGAGTCGGCATTTATGAGAGTTGATGACAGTACCCTCATGTAAAGTTCCGCTGCTCAAGTTGTCCGATCGCTGTAAGTATGTTTCCTAATTTATTTAAGGATTGATTAATGATTAACGTTTATGTGTGACTGTGATAAGGAATAAATATGAGGAAAACCAGGAGAAATCCAGGTCGCAGTGATGCTTCAAATGCACAAGATGTTCAATTGCACCTGAAGCTCCTAACCCAGCAGTTGCTACTTCAAGCACTCCGGGTTTAGATGTTGCAACATTGGAGCGTATGATCCAAGAGGCTGTTAATAGAGCTTTGAGGAGAACCCCGCTGGAAAGTACAAGTCGCCGTAACAGCAGTGACAACCAATGTGGTACCAAGTCTTTTTATTAGCAAGTACTCCATAAGCAATGGTTGTCCCAAAGCAGATTGAACCCATTTATGGCCCCTCAAGTAAACATCAGCCTCCAGAATTTTGTCACTAATGATCAGTAGTACCGAACATGGATCAAGTTGGTGGAGAAAGCTACTGCTCTATTTCCTATGACAGATCAAGAAAAGATCCGGTATGCTACGACCTGTTGAGAGATGCTATGATATGTGGGAGCTTATGGAGAAGACTCAAGTACCACCACTCTCCTTGGTCAGGGTTCAAGGAATTGTTTGAGGGACAGTACCGAACAGCAGACATGATATCCTCAAAACTACAGAATTTATTATTCGCAACAAGAAATATGACAGTCAAGAGGTATTCAATCAAGTTTAACTTCTTGGCTAAGTTTGCACCCCCTAGTCAGTACACCACAGACACAGGTTGGAGAGATTGTGGGGGGACTTCATCCCACTATTGCCAGAGATGTTATGTCAGGTCATCAGCCCTCCCAACATATAGTGAAGCACTCGCCAGAGCCATCAGAGCAGAGGTGTACTTACAGAAGGAGACCAATTAGCTCTTTCCCAACAAATGGCAATTAGTCCTCTCCAGCTTGGCCAACCTAGTAGTGCAGAACAAGTTGTTGCAAAGACGATAAGGGTAAAGGCAAGAAAGGATTCCTCTAAAGCCAACAGGAAAGACATGAAGAAAAAGGCCAACAAAGGAAAGGTGGGGTCAGTTACTGTAGAAATGTCAGAGAGACATCGGGGTGAATGTCTAGTGGGACCAATGTTTGTTTTAGGTGCCGCCGCCAGTTCATATTGCTAGAGATTGCCCCATTGGTTTTTGCAACTTTAGTACCTGTAGTTGAGGCACGACAGCCAGGGTATATATGTGGCCCAGGTGCAGGCAGATGCCGCCCTTCAGCAGTCACTGGTTGTTATTATTCCATGATACTCCCTTGTATGCCTTGATTGATTCTGGTGCTACTCATTCATTCATCTCCTATGGTATGATTAAAGATTAGGGTTAATGCCTATTAGAGTACAGCCATTAGGATTGAATTGCCTGATGGTGAGGTTGTAGTGACCAATGAAGTCTTAATGGGGAGTTAGTGACTATTAAAGCGCGAGATATGATGGTAGATTTGTTGTCTTCAATTGCCAGACTTTGACATCATTCTTGGGATGGACTTTCTTAGTAGATGTGGAGCAGAGATAGACTGTCGCAGGAAAAAGTCAAGTTTAATCTAGACTAGGGGGATACTTCATTTTGGAGAAGGACACCCAACTACATGATGATTAGTGCAGCAAAAGCTAAAAGATGTTAAAAAGGGGTGTTCTGGGTACATGTGCACATGTAGTAAATAGGGGAAGTTCGGCTCAAGTGTACATGAGGTACCTGTGGTATGAATTTATTGACGTGTTTCCAGATGAATTGCCAGGTTTACCTCCAGAGAGGAAGTGGAGTTTAGTATAGAACAGCCCCCGGTATAGCACCCATTTCTAAGGCTCCTTATTGCATGGCCCCAGTTGAGCTCCAATTTAAGAGCAGTTACAAGAGTTGTTAGACAAGGGCTTTATCAGGCCGAGTCATTCCCCATGGGGTGCTCCAATTCTATTTGCGAAAAAGAAGGATGGTCTATGAGGATGTGTATAGATTACCGTGAACTGAATAAATAACCGTAAGAATAAGTACCCATTGCCCAGGATAGATGATTTGTTTGACCAATTAAAAGGTGCCTCAGTGTTTTCAAAATTGATCTAAGGTCAGGATACCATCATTTAGAGTGGCTAAGGAAGATATATCGAAAACGGCTTTCCGAACAAGGTATGGGCATTATGAATTTGTTGTGATGCCATTCGGATTGACTAATGCACCTGCAATTTTTATGAACTTGATGAACAGAGTTTTTCATGATGTCCTTGACAAGTTCATTGGTTTTATTGATGATATCCTAGTTTATTCCAAGACTTTAGAAAACTTGCCGAGCATTGAGATTAATATTACAAAGATTGCGAGAGAAACAGCTGTATGCCAAATTTTCAAAATGTGAGTTTCGGTTGGATCGGTTACCTTTTGGGTCATGTGACTCTAAAGATGTGTATCAGTGGATCCAAGTAAAGTAGAAGCGGTGCTCAGTGGCGGCCAAAGACGTGAAAGAGGTTAGAAGTTTTCTGGGCTTAGTAGGGACTATAGGAAGTTCATGGAAGGCTTTGCAAAGATAGCCAGACCACTTACAGCTCTCACCAAGAAAGAAGTACCATTGAATGGACTAAGGCATGCGAGCAAAGCTTCAGGAGTTAAGAAAGATTAACTACAGCTCCATTCTTACATTGCCAGAAGAAGGCATTGATTATGATATTTACGTTGATGCATCCCACAATGGTTTAGGAGCAGTGTTGATGCAGCAAGGAAAGTCATTGCTTATGCCTCTAGACAATTGAAAGACTATGAGCAGAGATCCTACCCATGACTTGGAATTAAACTGCAGTGGTTTTTGCTTTGAAGATATGCGACACTACTTGTATGGAGTGAAATGCAACATATACACTGACCATAAGAGTTTGAAGTATTTCTTCACTCGAAAGAGTTGAATATGAGACAGAGGAGATGGTTAGAATTGGTGATAGACTATGACGTTGACATCAGAGACTATCCAAGAAAGCTAATGCAGTAGCAGATGCCTTATAGAAAAGTCTCTTATCTCAAATCACTGTACAGGGACAATTACAGCAGGAGATCCTCCAAGAAGGAATTGAAATTGTGATCAAGGAGGATTGGCCCAAATGGAGATCAAACCCACTTTGATGGGGAGATCAAGATGAAACAGGGTAAGAGATGATACCTACAAATAATCTGCCAACGGATAATAGAGGGTAAAGAGACACTTTAAAATAGTCAATGGGCACTGATGTTTAGAGATAGAATATGTGTACCTCAAGATGATGAACTAAGGAATAAAATCCTAGCGAGGGCACACAATACACTTTATACAGCCCACCCTGGGAGTGTAAAAATGTATCAGATGTAAGAAAAGTTATTGGTGGTCAGGTATGAAAAACGACATTGCCGATTATATTGCAGATGTTTAACATGTCAACAAGTAAAGGCAGAGCATCAGAGACCATCAGATTACTCCAACCCTTAGAGATTCCTAAATGGAATGGGAGGATATCTCAAGGACTTCATTGTAGGACTTCCTAATGTTCAGCAAGGATATAATGCAATCTGGGGTGGTTGATAGATTGACCAAGACAGCTCATTTTCTACCTATGACGGATAATATAGATGCATTTCGATTGGGGCAATTATATGTCAAAGAGATTGTGAGATTACATGGAGTACCCAAGACGATCATATCAGATAGAGATACCGGTTCATATCAGCTTTCTGGGTTGGAATGCAGAGGGCATTGGGTACAAAGTTAGCCTTCAGTACGGCTTATCATCCTCAAACTGATGGTACAAACTGAAAAGACCACCCAGGTGATTGAAGACATGCTGAACTTGTTGTATGGATCACAAGGCAAAATGGAGTGTTGTACTTCCACTAATAGAATTTGCATATAACCCAGCTACCAATCCACTATCCAGATGGCCCCATATGAAGCATTATATGGAAGAAGTGCAGATCCCCTTTGTATTGGGATGATATTGGAGAAAAGACTCCTTGATTCAAGCTGTTGACCAGAGATGACCCAGAAAATGATTGAAGATGTAAGCTTATAGAGAAGAATGAAGCAAGCTCAAGATCGACAAAAGAGCTATGCCGACCTAAAAAGAAAAGAAGTGGAATTCCAAGTGGGCGACAAAGTTTTTGTAAAAGTTGCGCCCTATAACATATTTTGAGATTTGGAAAGAAGGCAAGCTCGTTCCACTTACATGGACCCTTTGAAGTATTGGAAAGGTGGCAAGTAGCTATAGACTTGCGCTGCCAATGGCATGGAAAGAGTCCCTATGTTTTCCATGTCTCTTTGTTGCGTAAGTATGTTAGTGATCCTTCACATGTGCTTCGATGGAGGAAGTGGATTACAGGATAATTTGGCTTATGAGGAACGCCCAGTTCAAATCCTTGACAGAAAGGTAAAAGAGCTCAGAAACAAGCAAATTCCACTATGTTAAAGTACTTTGGAGGAATCACAAGATACAAGAAGCTACTTGGAAATAGAGCAAGATATGAGAAGTCGATACCCGGAGCTGTTCTATAATTTCGAGGACGAAATTATTGTAAGGGGGGAGGAAATGTAATACCCAAGATATCAAAGGTATATTCCTAACTCAAAATAGTCATTTAAATGTTTATTTTATGTTAAAAGCATAAAATCTAACTAGGGCAAAATAGTCAATTCATTTGGAATGGTATGAATCAATTATCCATAAGAGGCTTAGGGGCAAAATGGTTATTTTTGCCTATGGATAACATTGAAAAGAGTCAAGATGAGTAGGCTTCATTGCATTTAATGGCATTAATTAAGTAAATTATGTCTAGTGTGAAATGACCAAAATGCCCTTAATAAAAGTAAGGACTTATGAGTTATACAATTAAAATAATTGGGCCAATTGTATAATTTTGGAAAAAATAAATATATTTTCCTATAAATGAGATGAAATTCGTTCAAGCCAAAGAAGGCCTTTCTTTCAACATTTCTTCCATTTTCTCTCAAATCTTCCATGAAACAAGCTTTCTTTTCTCTAGGTTTTCAAGGAGTTTTGCATAATTTTTCAAGGAGAACAAGATAGGAGCCTTGGATCTTCAATTTGAAGGGTTTAAGGTAAGGTAAAAACTTTAGTTTTGATGTGATTGAAGATTTAAGGTAGATGTTGAGTATAATGTATATATGTAGATTAAGGTGTAAAAGAAGTCAAAGGCAAAGGATTTGTTGGAGGAAGTCTTTAAAAAGTAGGAAGAACCTCCCATGACTTTAGGGTTTATGCTAGGGTTTGTAGATTTTTATGAAACCTAAATTAAGGCTTTAAACAGAGAATTAGTTGATGGCAAGTGTAGGTTGAACTCATTATTCTACTTATTGCCTTGAATTCATTATACTGAAGTTATTGCTCTTTATGTTTTATGACTTGTATGTTTGATTGAAGAAAATGATGTGTGGATACTGATTGTGGCAAAAATTGTAGTATTGGAGGCCACATGGTGTTGAATGTTGCTATTAGAAGTGTTGATGGGTTGTTTGCATTAGCTACAATGTTATAGCATAATGGATGATTATGGAAATGGATTTTACACTTCCTTTAAGATGTTAAAAACTATTAAGTTAACCTATTGGTTTATGTCAATAGGAATTGATGTGGCATAGTTAATATGAAAATTCGGATTTAATGGGCTTGGGTTTTGTTAACCCGTGCTTCTGTATTTCGACCATAACTTGAGTATAAAAATCTAAATGAGATTATCTTGAAGCATTAGAAAGCTAAGACAAGACCTATAACTTTTATGTTTATGCTAGGACCCATATTCGTTTGATAGAGGATGGAAATGGCCTAAAGCATAAACTGGTTATTAAAGTTTAAGATTTAACATAATCATTCTTATGATTATGAATTGATTACTAATGTATTATTGTATCATGCCATGTACTAATGTTTACACCCATTAGTTGATGATCTTTTAAAGATATCATGGTCATGATGTCAATGCATGATTAATGTTATGAATGGCATGAAGATGCATGTAATACATGGTAAAGATGTATGTGAGAAAGAGGTAATGTAAATGGTTGATAATCCATAGATGAATTAAAAGTATTAAGCTCACCAAAATATGTATTTACATGCCATAAGATGTTAGGATACAAAAGACATGACAGAGATATAAGACACGATGCAAAACGCGTAAGCATATCCTCGTATACCGGTTGAGAAAGATGAATATTGCTTTAGATGCTAAATAACGCATAAGCACGCCTCCCGATGATATGAGCTCTAGATGAAATTTGAGGCTAAATGATATGAAGTGCTTAAGATGCTAAGAATGTCCGATCGGCTCAGACTTTAAATGTTTCATATGCATTTAGTTTGCATACATGAGTTATGATTTTATTTACATCATGAGATGATTTATACTCATGTTAGATGATTTTAGATGTTATGTCATGATATGTGATGTGTGTGTACTATGTTTACATACTTATTTGTATGTGTACACATTGATGTTTTATATAGCCATGGGATAAAATGATGAAAGTATATGAATTAGTAATAAAGCGGAAGTATCCCTAGATGTAAAAGATAATTTGTGTTACAGATATGTTTAAATAAAGATCAATAGTACATTTAGAATAAACCAGATCATTCCTTACTGAGCGATTAGCGCTCACCCTTTCATTGTTGATTGCTTTGCAGGTAGACTAGAAGCGAGGGATGCTAGGACAGCGGGACTACACGTGAGGGAGATGATTATTATCATCTCGATGTTTTTTATCTTGATGTAATATTAAATGTAATATTTTGTGAATACATTTGAAGCTTCCACCCTATATATGTTTTGATTGTGTAATTTCTTAAAGTTTGTAAATTATAAGTTTAGATCCTGCGTGATATTTTATATGCATGTTTTGGATTTATATTATTATCCTTATACAGATTTTTTCTAATACAACTCGTTCTCCAGACATGTATCCTCAGGATTCTCATTGAGGGATATTCAGAGGGTACCGGCTGGAGGGGGTTTTACACTGCTACGGTGGCAATGGTGGTGAGGTGCATATAATAGTGGTGGCACATAGCCAATAGAGAGAAGAAAATGAGGATTTTATCAAAAAAGAGTGAATGTGTTTGTGTGTTTTGGTGTAGAAGGCATGCACCTTTTGATTAGATAAAGCTGAAGAATCGGAAGAGCTACACAACCAAAACCATTAAAATTTGGCTCGAACCATTGTCAGCCACATCAACATAAATAACTTCACATCTTTATCACACATTAATACAATAGCGGGTACCTTAAAATTTGCAGGAACTCTACTTAAAACATACTTCACAACTATATCACCATGTGAGCAACTCAACCCACCTCTTCTAATGATTTCATCAATCAACTCATCAAAACTAACTTCTGTACTCACAACAATTGCTTTAACTTGTTTGCTCTTCCCAATCCACTTCTAGCAACTTTCTTCCTCCACACACTTACCAAAATATTCAACACCCAAAACCACTTGTCCCATGTCTAATAATAGCCAAGTACCTATAATGCAAGAAAAAAAATTATTAACCAATATATTAAGGGTTGACAGATTTTAAAAAGCATCTATAGAGTCGCTTAAGCGATGTGGTGTATCGTTTAAGTGATTTAGCATATCGTTTATTGGATTGCTTAAGCGATCCAATATATCGCTTAAGCAATTTGGTATAAATAAGTCTGATTGCTTAAGCAATCTCATTCCATATACCTGATCACTTAAGCGATCTACTGCCATATACTTGACTTATAGCAGATCACTTAAGCGATCTTCTACCTTATACCTGATCAATTAAGTGATCTGCCTTCTGCTACATTATACCAGATATACCAGATCACTTAAGTGATACACCAAATTCCTTAAGTGATCCATAAAATCTAGAATACATTTCCAGTCATCTCCACCTATTATCGATGCTACCACCCCCAACTACCCACAATGGAAGAAAATATTCAACCTAAACAACTAAATCAAAATCATAACCCAAACCCAATCCATCATTAAATCTTTTTGAATCAAAATTTAAAATGCAAGGAGGAGATACACATACCTGGATGAAATGTTAGGAGGAGAATGAGCTAGTTCTTTAGCGGAGAAGATGTTAATGGCAAAGGAAGAAGAAGATGTAGAGGAAGGAGGAAGAAGAAGATATAGATGAAGAAGAAGATGGAGAGGAAGAAGAAGATGTATACAAAGCTTAGAAGAACAATAACTAGGGGAGGTGCATTAATGGCGGGAGGAAGAAGAAGAAGGTGTTTGAGTTGGTTTGCAAGAATTTCAGTTTTTTAGGGACATATTATAATCTTTAAAAGATTACACAATACTTCATTAATCCTAATTAATCACTAATCATGTTTAGTTAACCTTAATCAATAATAAGGCTATTTACTTAACATTTTAAAACTACATGACCTTTTAATTAAATATGAACCTCATTTGGTCTTTTAATAAAATGCCCCAATTTAACTCGCTAGACTTCCTAAGTTTTCATTTAGAAAAATGACCCTAAATTTTTTTGCATGTTTCTAATTTTAAAAATCTGACGTGGCACACTCAAGTGTAACTAAACATGGAAAAAGGGTTAGAGCGAAAAGATAGAAACGTATATAGGTAATAGTCTAATTAATGGAAGTTTGTTTAAATTTTGAAAATTAAAAATGACCCCCCAATCAAAATTGCTTAAGTGGACTCAATTGCTTGAGCAACCTAAGAAAAGTGGACAGAAACCGCCACCCTTCACAATATTTTTCTTCCTGTTTTTCACCACTCGTTATCAAAATCGTTTGTTGTTTGTATTGAAGACATTCCCTCTTACTTACAAAGAAACAATGGTTGACCTAAACAAAGATTTTGACAAAGACCTAGCTCCTTTCCAAATCGTGGATGCAAGTGGTTTGAAAATTGGAGAATCAGAGGTTGCAGTGGAGCAACTTCCGATGACTAAAGTTGCTCCACCAAGAGATGATACAGTGCATGTAGAAGACATCCCACTAGTTGAACAAGGGAGGGTAAAAGTCAAAACTGAAAATGAAGAGGAGGATGCCAGTGCAACTTCAGGCGAGGAGGAGGAAGAAGGTGAAGAAAAGATAATAATATATATATTTTATGAAATTATTGCTTGTTTCAACCAATTTAGGGATATTTGGTTGGTGTTTGTTGTTATGATCACTGTTGCATTTTGTTGCGCAGTTGGAAGGCATCAGAGAAGTAGGTATTTTGGTCTTCCAAAGGGCTGGGAAGCCAAGGGAGACCCTAGGGAGGTTGTTTATTATAGTTTGGAAGACTTTTGTTGGCAAAGAGAGCGAAATAGGGGGGCTGCCCTGTATATTGCAGGGTTGTCCTCGTGCAGCCAGCCTTGCAATATGCAGGCAAGCCTCGAGCACCCCCTTGCAGCTCTTTTCTGTGAAGTCTAAAACATTAAACCTGCCACAATAGCCTCGCTTGTCTTCACGGGACCTCTGGTAGCCAAAAACAACCACTCCCCTAATGCACTCCAACATGTTGCTTGTTTTGGTTTTTTGTTGTGCTGATATGTAGTGTATATCAATTGTACAGTGTTCTAAGAGCATAAACTATAAGGATTATGGCTTGAGGTTGTAAATGATCTTATGCCACACTTTTCGGAAGGGTTATTGTTAGGTCTAATTGGCAAATGTTTAGGAAAATTAAGGATATTCTAGGTGAGCATCGGAGAGGGATGGAGCAATTTAGAATCTCATGTTTCGATCATTTTGTGGGGTTGTGAGATAATTGGAGTAAGGCCTTCAGGGGCAAGGTTCACATTATCATTTGGTGCACTTTGTTAAATGCAAAAAGAAGAGTGAAATGTTGTTTGTGGTAAGGTTTTAAAATCCAAACCAACCTAGCCAGTTTAACCGATTTGATTGGGAACTGGTGGCCTAGCCAAGTTGGTCAAGCTAGAAAACCGGGAATAAGAATTAACCCCGTTTTGACTTGCGGTTGATTGGTGTTCAAGTTCCTAAATTCTAAGAGTCAAATCCCTTTTACAGTTTTCAATTAAAGACACGAGGCTAATCAACCCAAAAAAATAACACTAATCAATGAAGCCACTAGAAGAAAAGAGAGAATCCAACTCGAAGAAGAGGAGAAAAAACAAGTGAGAGGAGTTGAAACCCCTGGTTGTCGCTGCTTGTAATACCCAAGATATCAAAGGCATGTTCCTAACTCAAAATAGTCCTTTAAATGTTTATTTTATGTTAAAAAGCATAAAATCTAACTAAGTTCAAAATAGTTAATTTATTTGGAATGGTATGAATCAATTATCCATAAAGAGGCTTAGGGGCAAAATGGTTATTTTTCCTATGGATAAGCATTGAAAAAGTCAAGGATGAGTAGGCTTCATTGCATTTAATGGAATTAATTAAGTAATAATTATGTTTCGTGTGAAATGACCAAAATGCTTATATGAAGAATAAGGACTTATGAGTTATACAATTAAAATAATGGGCCAATTGTAATTTTGGAAAATAATGAATATTTTCCTATAATGAGATGAAATTCGTTCAAGCCAAAGGAGAGAGCCTTTCTTCAACATTTCTTCCATTTTCTCAAATCTTCCATGAACAAGCTTTCTTTCTCTAGGTTTTCAAGGAGTTTGCTAATTTTTCAAGGAGAACAAGATAGGGACCTTGGATCTTCAATTTGAGGGTTAAGGTAAGGATTAAAAACTTTAGTTTTGATGTGATTTGAAGATTTAAGGTAGATGTTGAGGTATAATGTATATATGTAGGATTAAGGTGTAAAAGAAGTCAAAGGCAAATGATTTGTGGAGGAAGTCTTTAAAAAGGTAAGGACGAACCTCCCATGACTTTAGGGTTTATGCTGGGTTTGTAGATTTTTATGAAACCTAAATTAAGGCTTTAAGACATAGAATTAGTTGATGGCAAGTGTAGTTGAACTCATTTATTCTAACTTATTGCCTTGAATTCATTATACAGAAGTTATTGCTCTTTATGTTTTATGAGTTGTTATGTTTGATTGAAGAAATGAAGTGTGGATACTGATTGTGGCAAAATTGTAGTATTGAAGGCCACATGGTGTTGAATGGTGCTATTAGAAGTGTTGATGTGTTGTTTTGCATTAGCTTACAATGTTTTAGCAATAATGGATGATTATGGAAATGAGATTACACTTCCTTTAAGATGTTAAAAACTATTAAGGGGGGTTTATTGATCCACAAGTTAACTATTGGTTTATGTCATAGGAATTGATGTGGCATAGTTAATATGAAAATTCGGTATTTAATGGGCTTAGGGGGTTGTTAACCCTGCTTCTGTATTTCGACCATAACTTGAGTTATAAAAATCTAAATGAGATGATCTTTAAGCATTAGAAGCTAAGACACAGACCTATAAACTTTTAGTTTTTGCTAGGAGCCAATTCGTTAGATAAGAGGATGGAAAATGGCCTAAGCATAAACTGGTTATTAAGTTTTAGAATTAACATAATCAATTCTTATGATTATGAATTGATTATTAATGTATTATTGTAATTATGCCATTGTTAATGTTTACCCTTAGTTAGATGATCTTTGAAAGATATACATGGTATGATGTCATGCATGATTAATTATGAAATGGCAGAAGATGCAATGTAATACATGTGTTAAGATGATGTTGTGAGCAAGAGGTAATGCAAATGGTTGATAATCCTAGATGAATTAAAAGTATTAAGTCACCAAAATATGTATTACATTCCATAAGATGTAGAGATGCAAATAGACATGACAGAGATGCATATAGACGATGCAAAACGATAAGCATCCTCTATACCGGTTGAGGAAAGATGAATATGCTTTAGATGCTAAATAACGCGTAAGCACGCCTCCCGATGATATGAGCTCTAGATGAAATTTGAGCTAGATGATATGAAGTGCTTAAGATGCTAAGAAATGTCCGACGGCTAGACGTTAAATGTTTCATATGCATTTAGTTGCATTACATGAGGTTATGATGTATTACATCATGAGATGATTTATACTCATGTATGATTTTAGATGTTATGTCATGATATGTGATGTGTGTGTACTATGTTACATACTTATTGTATGTGTACACATTGATGTTTATATAGCCGGGATAAAATGATGAAAAGCATATGAATTAGTAATAAAAGGGGAAGTATCCCTAGATGTAAAAGATAAGTGATGTGTTAACAGATATGTTTAAATAAAGATCAAATAGTACATTTAAAATGAACCAGATCATCCTACTGAGCGATTAGCGCTCACCCTTTCATTGTTGATTGCTTGCAGGTAGACTAGAGGAGGGATGCTAGAGACAGCGGGACTACACGTGAGGGGGAGTGATTATTATCATCTCGATGTTTTTATCTTGATGTAAATTGTAAATGATAAATATTTGTGAAATACACTTGAAAGCTTCCACTATAATAGTTTTTTGTGTAATTTCTTAAGTTGTAAATTATAGTTAGATCCTGCGTGATATTTTATGCATGTTTTGGCTATTATTATTATTATCCTTATACAGATTTTTTCTAAATACAACTCGTTCTCCAGACATGTATCCTCGGATTCTCATTGATGGATATTCAGAGGATACCTGACTGGAGGGGGGTTTTACATTGGTATCAGAGCAAGTATTTTTTTTTTACTTTAAAAGGGGTGTTTTAAGATGTTTCTATTCGGATCAGGCATTTATGAGAGTTGATGACAGTATCCCTCATGTAAAGTTTCCGCTGCTCAAGTTGTCCGATTGTAAGTATGTTTACCTAATTTTATTTAAGGTTGATTAGATGATTAACGTTATATGTGTGACTGTGATAAGGAATAAATATGAGGAAAACCAGGAGAACAGATCCAGGTCGCAGTGTGCTTCAAATGCACAAGATGTTCCAATTGCACCTGAAGTCCTAACCCAGCAGTTGCTACTTCAAGCACTCCGGGTTTAGATGTTGCAACATTGGAGCGTATGATCCAAGAGGCTGTTAATAGAGCTTTGAGGAGAAACCCCGTGGAAAGTACAAGTGCTCCCGGTAACAGCAGTGACAACCAATGTGGTACCAAGTTTTTATTAGCAAGTACTCCATAAGCAATGGTTGTCCCAAAGCAGATGAACCCATTTTGGCCCCTCAAGTAAACATCAGCCTCCAGAATTTTGTGGCACTAATGATCTAGTAGTAGCCGAACAATGGATCAAGTTGGTGGAGAAAGCTACTGCTCTATTTCCTATGACAGATCAAGAAAAGATCGGTATGCTACGTACCTGTTGAGAGGAGATGCTAGATATGGTGGGAGCTTATGGAGAAGACTCAAGATACCACCACTCTCACTTGGTCAGGGTTCAAGGAATTGTTTGAGGCAGTACCGAACAGCAGACATGATATCCTCAAAACTACAAGAATTTATTAGTCTGCAACAAGGATATGACAGTCAAAGAGTATTCAATCAAGTTTAACTTCTTGGCTAAGTTTGCACCACGCTAGCAGTACACCACAGACACGGTTGGAGAGATTTGTGGGGGACTTCATCCCACTATGCCAGAGAGTTATGTAGGTCATCAGCCCTCCCAAACATATAGTGAAGCACTCGCCAGAGCCATCAGAGCAGAGGGTACTTACAGAAGGAGACCAGATTAGCTCTTTCCCCAACAATGGCAAGTAGTCCTCTCCCGGGCCAACCTAGTAGTGCAGAACAAGTTGTTGGCAAAGACGATAAGGGTAAAGCAAGAAAGGAGTCCTACCTAAAGCCAACAGGAAAGACATGAGAAAAAAGGCAACAAAGGAAAGGTGGGGTCGTTACTGTAAGAAATGTCAGAGAAGACATCGGGGTGAATGTCTAGTGGGGACCAATGTTGTTTTAGGTGCCGCCAGCCAGGTCATATTGCTAGAGATTGCCCCATTGGTTTTGCAACTTAGTACCTGTAGTTGGAGGCACGACAGCCAGGGTATATAATGTGGCAGGTGCAGGCAGATGCAGCCTTCAGCAGTCACTGGTTAGTTATTATTCCATGATACTCCCTTGTATGCCTTGATTGATTCTGGTGCTACTCATTCATTCATCTCCTATGGTATGATTAAGAGATTAGGGTTAATGCCTATTAGAGTAGAACAAGCCATTAGGATTGAATTGCCTGATGGTGAGGTTGTAGTGACCAATGAAGTCTTAATGGGGGAGTTAGTGACTATAAAGGCCGGATATGATGGTAGATTTGATGTCTTCAATATGCCAGACTTTGACATCATTCTTGGGATGGACTTTCTTGTAGATATGGAGCAGAGATAGACTGTCGCAGGAAAAAGTCAAGTTAATCTAGACTATGGGGATAACTTCATTTTTGGAGAAGACACCCAACTAGCATGATGATTAGTGCAAAAGCTAGAAAGATGTTGAAAAGGGTGTTCTGGGTAATTGCACATGTAGTAATAGGGGGAGAGTTCGAGCTCAAGTGTACATGTGGACCTGTGGTAAATGAATTAGTGATCGTTTCAGATGTGCATTTGCCATGATTGCCAGGTTTACTAGAGAGGAAGTGGAGTTTAGTATAGAACTAGCCCCCGGTATAGCACCATTTTAAGGCTCCTTTATTGCATGGCCCCAGTGAGTCCAAGAATTGAAGAAGCAGTTACAAGAGTTGTTAGACAAGGGCTTTACAGGCCGAGTCATTCCCACTGGGGTGCTCCAATTCTATTTGCGAAAAAGAAGGATGGGTCTATGAGGATGTGTATGATTACCGTGAACGATAATAAAGTAACCGTAAAGAAAAGTACCCATTGCCCAGGATAGATGATTTGTTTGACCAATTAAAAGGTGCCTCCGTGTTTTCAAAAATTGATCTAAGGTCAGGATACCATCAGGTTAGAGTGGCTAAGGAAGATATATCGAAACGGCTTTCACGAAAGGTATGGGATTATGAATTTGTTGTGATGCCATTCGGATTGACTAATGCACCTGCAATTTTTATGAACTGTGATAACAGAGTTTTTCATGATGTCCTTGACAAGTTCATAGTGGTGTTTATTGATGATATCCTAGTTTATTCCAAGACTTTAAGAAACATGCGAGCATTTGAAATTTATATTACAAAGAGCGAGAGAAACAGCTTAGCCAAATTTTCAAAATGTGAGTTTCGGTTGGATCGGGTTACCTTTTTGGGTCATGTGATCTCAAAGATGGTGTATCAGTGGATCCTAGTAAAGTAGAAGCGGTGCTCGAGTGGCAGAGGCCAAAGACAGTGAAAGAGGTTAGAGTTTTCTGGGCTAGTAGGGTACTATAGGAAGTTCAGGAAGGCTTTGCAAAGATAGCCAGACCACTTACAGCTCTCACCAGAAAGAAGTACCATTTGAATGGACTAAGGCATGCGAGCAAGCTTTCAGGGTTGAAGAAAAGATTAACTACAGCTCCAATCTTACATTGCCAGAAGAGGCATTGATTATGATATTACAGTTGATGCATCCACAATGGTTTAGGAGCAGTGTTGATGCAGCAAGGGAAAGTCATTGCTTATGCCTCTAGACAATTGAACGAATATGAGAGCAGATATCCTACCCCTGACTTGGAATTAACTGCAGTGGTTTTTGCTTTGAAGATATGGCGACACTACTTGTATGGAGTGAAATGCAACTATACACGACATAAGAGTTTGAAGTATTTCTCACTCAGAAAGAGTTGAATATGAGACAGAGGAGATGGTTAGAATTGGTGATAGACTATGACTGTGACATCAGAGACTATCCAAGAAAGCTAATGCAGTAGCAGATGCCCTTATGTAGAAAGTCTTTTATCTCAAATCAATGTACAGGGACAATACAGCAGGAGATCCTCCAAGAAGGAATTGAAATTGTGATCAAAGAGGAGGATTGGCCCAAAGGAGATCAAACCACTTTGATGGAGGAGATCAAGATGAAACAGGGAAAGATGATACCACAAGATATCTGCCACGGATAATAGAGGGTAAAGAGACAGACTTTAAAATAGTCAATGGGACTGATGTTTAGAGATAGAATATGTGTACCTCAAGATGATGAACTAAGGAATAAAATCCTTAGCGAGGCAAACAATACACTTATACAGCCCACCCTGGGAGTGTAAAAATGTATAAGATGTGAAGAAAAGTTATTGGTGGTCAGGATATGAAAACGACATTGCCGATTATATTGCCAGATGTTTAACATGTCAAACAGTAAAGGCAGAGCATCAGAGACCATCAGGATTACTCCAACCCTTAGAGATTCCTAAATGGAAAGGGAGGATATCTCATGGACTTCATTGTAGACTTCCTAATGTTCAGCAAGGATATAGCACTGTGTAGCAGTCTTGTGATTAGACAAGACAGCATTTTCTACCTATGCGCTGAGGCAAATAGAAATAAGCATAGATGCATTTGATGGATACTGGGAAGTATATGTCAGAGATTTCGAGTATTAAATGGATCATACTTCAAGAGATTACATCCAGTATGTAGGACTCCCGATACAGATCTCAGCTGTTGTTGAAGATAGTTCAGGCATTGAGGTCATTGTTTCTTACCATCCAAAGAGCCCATAAGCTTAGGTCAGCCTCATTGAATAGGTTAGATCCCGTGGAACTAGACTTCAACAGGACGGCTGTTCGTTGTTGATCAATTGAAGAATGATCCGTTTACCGGAGTATTTCCGAGGTGGTGTATGCTGATCACAAGGCAAAATGGAGTGTTGTACTTCACTAAAGAATTTGATATAACAAAGCTACCAACCATATCCAGTGGCCATATGAAGCATTATATGGAAGAAGTGCAGATCCCCTTTGTATTGGGATGATATTGGAGAAAAAGATCCTTGATTCAAGCAGTTGGACCGAGCATGACCAGAAAATGATTGAAGATGTTAAGCTTATTAGAGAAAGAATGAAGCAAGCTCAAGATCGACAAATAGAGCTATGCCGACCTAAAAAGAAAAGAAGTGGAATTCCAAGTGGGCGACAAAGTTTTTGTAAAAGTTGCGCCCTATAAAAATATTTGAGATTTGGAAAGAAAGGCAAGCTCGTTCCAAGTTACATTGGACCCTTTGAAGTATTGAAAGGGTAGGCAAAGTAGCTTATAGACTTGCGCTGCCAATGAGCATGGAAAGAGTCCATAATGTTTCCATGTCTCTTTGTTGGTAAGTAGTTAGTGATCCTCACATGTGCTTCAGATGGAGGAGTGGAATTACAGGATAATTTGGCTTATGAGGACGCCCAGTTCAAATCCTTGACAGAAAGGTAAAAGAGCTCAGAAACAAGCAAATTCCACTAGTTAAAGTACTTTGGAGGAATCACAAGATACAAGAAGTACTTGGGAAATAGAGAAGATAGAGAAGTCGATACCCGGAGCGTTTCTATAATTTCGAGGACGAAATTGTAAGGGGGGAGGAAATGTAATACCCAAGATATCAAGGTATATTCCTAACTCAAAATAGTCATTTAAATGTTTATTTTATGTTAAAAAGCATAAAATCTAACTAAGGGCAAAATGTCAATTCATTTGGAATGGTATGAATCAATTATCCATAAAGAGGCTTAGGGGCAAAATGGTTATTTTGCCTATGGAAAGCATTGAAAAAGTCAAGGATGGAGTAGGCTTCATTGCATTTAATGGCATTAATAGTAATAATTATGTCTAGTGTGAAATGACCAAAATGCCCTTATTGAGAATTAAGGTTATGAGTTATACAATTAAAATAATTGGGCCAATGTTATAATTTTGGAAAATAAATGAAATATTTCCTATAAATGAGATGAAATTCGTTCAAGCCAAAGGAGGAGCCTTTCTTCAACATTTCTCCATTTCTCTCAAATCTTCCATGAAACAAGCTTTCTTTCTCTAGGTTTTCAAGGAGTTTTGCATAATTTTTCAAGGAGAACAAGATAGGAGCCTTGGATCTTCAATTTGAAGGGTTTAAGGTAAGGATTAAAAACTTTAGTTTTGATGTGATTTGAAGATTTAAGGTAGATGTTGAGGTATAATGTTATATATGTAGGATTAAGGTGTATAAAGAAGTCAAAGGCAAAGGATTTGTTGGAGGAAGTCTTTAAAAAGGTAAGGAAGAACCTCCCATGACTTAGGGTTTATGCTAGGGTTTGTAGATTTTTATGAAACCTTAAAATAAGGCTTTAGACAGAGAATTAGTTGATGGCAAGTGTAGTTGAACTCATTATTCACTTATTGCCTTGAATTCATTATACATGAAGTTATTGCTCTTTTGTTTTAGGATGTTATGTTTGATTGAAGAAAATGATGTGTGGGATACTGATTGTGGCAAAAATTGTAGTGATTGGAGGCCACATGGGGTTGAATGGTTGCTATTAGAAGTGTTGATGTGTGTTTGCATTAGCTTACAATGTTATAGCAATAATGGATGATTATGGAAATGAGATTTTACACTTCTTTAAGATGTTAAAAAATTAAGTTAACTATTGGTTTATGTCAATGGAATTGATGTGGCATAGTTAATGAAAATTCGGGATTTAATGGGCTTAGGGGTTTTGTTAACCTGCTTCTGTATTTCGACCATAACTTGAGTTATAAAAATTAAATGAGATTATTCTTGAAGGATTAGAAAGCAAGACAAGACCATAACTTTTATGTTTATGCTAGGAGCCAATTCGTTTGATAAGAGGATGGGAAAATGGCCTAAAGCATAAAATGGTTATTAAAGTTAAGATTTAACATAATCAATTCTTATGATTATGAATTGATTACTAATGTATTATTGTAATATGCCATGTACTAATGTTTACCCATTAGTTAGATGATCTTTTAAAGATATACATGGTCATGATGTCAATGCATGATTAATGTTATGAAATGGCATGAAGATGCAATGTAATACATGTGTTAAGATGATGTATGTGAGAAAGAGGTAATGTAAATGGGTTGATAATCCATAGATGAATTAAAGTATTAAGCTCACCAAAATATGTATTACATGCATAAGATGTTAGAGATACAAATAGACATGACAGAGATGCATATAGACACGATGCAAAACGCGTAAGCATATCCTCGTATACCGGTTGAGGAAAGATGAATATGCTTTAGATGCTAAAAAACGCATAAGCACGCCTCCCGATGATATGAGCTCTAGATGAAATTTGAGGCTAAATGATATGAAGTGCTTAAGATGCTAAGAAATGTCGATCGGCTAGACGTTAAATGTTCATATGCATTAGTTGCATTACATGAGTTATGATGTTATTTACATCATGAGAGATTTATACTCATGTTAGGTGATTTAGATGTTATGTCATGATATGATGTGTGTGTGTGTAATATGTTTACATACTTATTGTATGTGTACACATTGATGTTTATATAGCCATGGGATAAATGATGAAAAGTATATGAATTAGTAATAAAAGCGGAAGTATCCTAGATGTAAAAGATAAGTTATGTGTTAACAGATATGTTTAAATAAAGATCAAATAGACATTTAGAATAAACCAGATCATTCCTTACTGAGCGATTAGCGCTCACCCTTTCATTGTTGATTGCTTTGCAGGTAGACTAGAAGCGAGGGATGCTAGAGACAGCGGGACTACAGTGAGGGGAGATGATTTATTATCATCTCGATGTTTTATCTTGATGTAAAAATGTAAATGATAAATATTTGTGAAATACATTTGAAACTTCCACCCATAAATATGTTTGATTGTGTAATTTCTTAAAGTTTGTAAATTATAAGTTTAGATCCTGCGTGATATTTTATATGCATGTTTGGATATTATTATTATTATCCTTATACGATTTTTTCTAAATACAACTCGTTCTCCAGACATGTATCTCAGGATTCTCATTGAGGGATATTCAGAGGGTACCTGGCTGGAGGGGGGTTTTACACTGCTACGGTGGCAATGGTGGTGGAGGTGCATATAATAGTGTGGCACATAGCCAATAAGAGAGAAGAAAATGAGGATTTTTATAAAAAGAAGAGTGAATGTGTTTGTGTGTTTTGGTGTAGAAGGCATGCACCTTTTGATTAGATAAAAGCTGAAGAATCGGAAGAGCTTAAAAATTAAAACAAAGAAATGAAAGAGTAAAGAACAATAGGAGAATTGAAGAAGAAAGAAGTTGTTGAAGCTTTCTCTCTTTCTCTACTTTCTTTCTTCGTTCCTGCAGTCTTTCAGTGGAAGAGATTGAAAATAATAATTTAATTTAATTTATTTAATAAGTAAAGGTGTACTATATTGCATTTAATGAGCTTTCATTGAAAATAAAAAACAAATATTAAATGTCATTGAAAAAGATCAAGAGTGCATTGTATTGCATTTAATAAAAACACAATACAAAATTGTTTGTTGGTGGATTGTTCGATCATATGAGAGGTGAGGGATTCATGAGCTAATGAGATAATAAGGAGAAGTACACAGAAAACATTGATTGGGTGATGAAATCAAGAAGATGATGTCACTGGTCTAACCCGTCGGTCAAAACGATTAACCCGGGACCTGGTCACCTGCCCGGGTCACTAACCGGGTCAGTTTTAAAACATTGGTTTGTGGTTGATGGAGGCGATTTAGTTTGGGATGATGGAATAATGCTTAATGAAGGGCCTAAATTGTGGGCCATTTCAGAAGCAGAAGTTGAAGAAAGGGTAAAGAAATGCAAGGCTGCCGAGACTTGTAGAAAGGTCTTGGGGCAGCAGTCAATTTGGGGTCATGATTTAGAGGAGAGGTTAGAAGCAAAAGGAAATCAGTATAGCTCTTAAAAAAGTTAGAAGTGTGTATGGTTAGGCATTCAATCCTGATGGCTTGTGACTCAATGAAACCATAACCAGAGCGCAATGATGTAATGTAATGAGGACTTCTTTATTTTTATTGTGCACGTGGGGAATGGTTTTCATTTTAGTTAACACTATTGATTTCCCTGGTGAGGAGAGATGCATTATATATATTGCCATTAGTCGAGAATGGAGAAATAACCCAAAACATAAAACTGTTTGGCTTCCTTTAGTCAATGCAGGTAAATATTAATAGGTTTTTGTGTATTTTGTATTATATGTGTTTTAATTCTATATGCACTATTTTTTTACAATGTAGGTTTGGATATTGAGATTGTCCTTGTCTAGCGGTTTTGGGGGGGGGGGGGGGGGGGGGGAAGCGGTGGGGCGGGGCGGGGCGGAAGAAGACTTTGGATGAGGCATCTCAATTTCCAGGATATTGCGGTGGCACACCGAGAAGAGCACTATTAGGACTATGATAAAATAGAAATGAAAATTCAAGGGCCAGGTAGTTACTACGGAAGGTATGCTTGTGGATCACTAACCTTACTTGTCTTTTATTTTGGCTGTTTTCATTATTAATACACATTCTGCTGTGGTTATTAGGATTATGAAGCACGCCATAGAATTATCAACTTTTTGTCTGACCAAAACAATCCAAGCCATTGTTGGTGCTGTCATCAACAATGGGGTGAAACATGCCATGGAAATTAAATTGACATTATTGGAAGGGGTGCAGTAGAAGAAGATGAAGAGGTTGCTGCTAGTACTGTTGATGTTAAAGGGGTGTTGTAGAAGAAGACAAAGTGGGTACTGCTACTATTGCTATAGTGAGGTGAGGCGCTGTTGGATAATTTGGAAGATGGGAAAGTGGCTAAAGACAATTATGAAGAGAAAGGATGGAGGTTGCCAAGGCTGCTATATTTTGGGTTGATGTAGGACATTTATTTCTTGTGTATAATGTTTGTTTTCATGTAATTGAAATATTTTGGATTTCTAAAAGAGCAATTTGGTATTTCTTTCCCTTTTTGACTTTGAGTTTATTTAGTGATATTGTTATATGGAATTAATATGTGTTGATGTAAATAGGTTGTCAAATTGAGGAGAAAAGATGGAATTAATACGTGTTGGGCATGACGCTTAAGCGACAAAGTATATCGCTTAAGCGATCAAGGGATTCTATACTGGATCACTTAAGGAGACCTGACATGCTAAGCAATAGGACTTCTGTGATTTGACAGTGCCTTGGCCATGGTCGCTTAAGCAAGTGATGATATTGCTTAAGTGATGAAGGTTAAATTCACTAGATCGCTTAAGCCAGACCTGACACGCTTAAGCGATCGTGTGAGTTGAGGATGATCTTATATTGCTTGGACTTGATCGCTTAAGCGATGTATGGTATTTTAAGCAATGAAGGCTAAATATACTGGATCGATTAAGCGAGACTTGACATCCACTTAAGCGATCGTGCACTTGGGGATGGTCTTAATACTGCCTTAGACTTGATCGTTAAGCAATGTATTAACAACAAAAGCTAAATATAATGGATCACTTAAGCGAGACCAACATCTCTTAAGCGATTGTGCACTTGGGGATGCTCTTTATTCGCTTGGATTTGTCGCTTAATGAGGATGTTTTGCTTAAGCGATGAAGGCTAAATATACTGGATCGCTTAAGTGAAACCTAACATTGCTTAAGCGATTGTGCACTTGGGGATGATCTTTATTTTGCCTTAGACTTGTTCATTTAAGCGATGTATGGGTATTGCTTAAGCGATGAAGTCTAAATATATTGGATCACTTAAACGAGACCTGACATCGCTTAAGCGATCATGCACTTGGGGAATGATCTTGATACTGCCGTAGACTTGAGCGATGTCATATATCGCTTAAGCAACGAAGGCTTATGTATACTAAATCGCTTCGAGCCATGACATTGCTTAAGCAAGGCATGACATCACTTAAGCAATCGTGCACTTGAGGATGATTTTGACAATAATTGGCCTTGGTTGCTTAAGCGATTTAGGGTATCGCTTATATCGCTTAAGCAATGAAAGCTTATATATACTGGATCGCTTAAGCGATATCTGCATTGCTTAAGCGATATCTGCATTGCTTAAGCGATCTCTTTTTTTTTTATTTTTTTTTGGGATTATTTAACAATCCCATATTCAGTAATGTTAATATTAACTTGGGATGTTCACAACATCATAAGAATCGGGAGAAAAAAGCAAATTAGCATTGATTGCTTAAGCGACATCGATTATTAACACATACTAAGGCGAATTAAGAAGGATTATTTGACAACCTAATTCTATCAACACATATTAAGGCCATGTAAGAAGATTATTAACATTAATTTAAACCTTGGGTGTTCACAACATCAAAATATAATAGCTACGATATGTGACGTACAAGCATAGGATACATGGATGCATGCATAGCACATTACTGTGACCCGTTAGTAGAAACGTACCTCATTTCATAAATATAGATAGTTATGATTGAATATAGAGCTGACCCACAATACAGAATTAAAATTTTTCACTTAAACATGCACAATATCAAAAGATTGAGGAGAAAATAAGCAAATTGGCCATGGGCGCTAAAGCAACATAGGATATCGCTTAAGTGATCACGACTAATCTAAACTGGATCACTTAAACGAGATATGACATTGCTTAAACGATTATGTGTTTGAGGATGATTATTCTAAGTACAAAAGGAAATTAGCCTTGATCGCTTAAGCGATGCAAGCTTTCACTTAAGCAATGTTGTACAGATAAGCCTTGATCACATAAGCAATAGACTATGTCACTTAAGCGACCAAGCCAAATTTATTTGTACTTAAACATTTCCTTCTCAAATTCAAGATTGCTTAAGTGATGTCAGCTCTCACTTAAGTGATCCTCTATAGATAAGTCGTGATCACTTAAGCGATAGACTACATCTCTTAAGTGACCAAGGCCAAATTTACTTGTACTTAAAATTTCCTTCTCAAATTTAAGATCGCTTACGCAATATCAGCTCTCACTTAAGCGATGCTATACAGATAAGTCATGAGCTCTTAAGCGATAGGCTACATCGCTTAAGTGACAAAGGCCAAATTTATTTGTACTTAACATTTCCTTCTCAAATTCAAGATCACTTAAGCGATGTCATCTCTCACTTACGTGATCTTGTACAGATAAGCCGTGATCACTTAAGCCATAAACTACGTTGCTTAAGTGACCAAGGCCAAATTTATTTATACTTAACATTTCCTTCTCAGATTCAAGATTGCTTAAGCCCTTTTGAAAATGGATGAAAATGAAAAATAATTAATTTTATTTAATACGATATAAAGTATGATTTATTCAAGGTAACATTAATTGAAAACATAAAAAATTGAAAACAACAAGTCTTCAACAGTTGGCCTTGGCAGCTCTCTCGATTCACTAATAAGTCTTTGACGGTTGGCCTTAGTAACTTTCTCAATTTCATCCTTCTTCTTGATGGCATAGCTAGAAATACAAGGACATGAAATCAATTTAATGCACCATAAAAGATTGGCATACAACCCAGAGAAACATAATAAGTTTAGCAGATCGCTTAAGCGATCTACTATTCACCAGATCAATGAGTAGCAGATTGCTTAAGTGATCTTCTGTTCGCTTAAGCAATCTACTGTTCAGATCTGCTGTCGCTTAAGTGATATGTTTTATTATGTAGATCTAACTTCAGGTTGCTTGCTTATGATCGATTCGAACCTAATTTTCTTGATTTGCATGTGATCAATTCTAGCAATAGCTTTTATTGTGGCTAGGTTGCTTGCAAATTGAGCACTTATTCTTCCTCTGACGAACCTCTCAAGCTAATGGAATGTGCTTAACTCTTTTTTCCCCTTTTCTGTCTTCTTGAATGGCGGGTGAATGATAATGTCAACCAACTTTGGTGGCACTATCCACTACTTTTCTAGAGGAACTAGATATATCGTTTCTAAATAAGCTAGCATGTAGTGGTTTTCCATATAGAGGGGGAGCAAAGTTCCATGTAAATTCTTGAACCAAAATCTTGTTTGCGTTGGTGTTTTAGTGTTGCTAATGCATGTGGACAAGTTAAACGTTGAATGTCAAGCACTTTACAGCTACAAGTTTTACTAAGAAGGTTAACTAGGGCATCCAGAACATAGCCGCATATGGTTAACTCTTGAGCATTGAGAGGATAGGCAAACAGTGCATTTAACAGTTCTATATGTTCTCACAATAATTTTTTAGCTGACAAAACAAGGGTTTGGTAAAATTATCTAACTTCGTACGATGCTCATGGAACCAACCTGACAATGTCCTCTGCATTGTGTTGCGTGTTTCCTACAACATGCAAAATGTAGCAAGTATACTAATCGCTCAAGTAATAAAATGATGAGTAGAGTATCGTTCCCATGAGGATTGTTAGCAAAGCACTGAGTTTCCTAATGTTATCAAGTTGAAGCAATCGATTTCTTTGGATTGATGGGAGCTAATTCTAATTAAAATTAACAATGATTTTAAACTAAAAACTTAATTAAGAATGCAAAATGAAAACACGGATAATCAATTCAAGCAAAACGGGTAGGGTTTTGACTTCATTTGGATTTTATGGGTTAAACCTAAAAATTACACTACATTCACATTCATACGCAATGGTTGTAAATCGAACTCACTAAGGTGTTAACATACCCTCTCGGGCTATGTTTTCCTATTCATCCTTATTAACAATTCCAAACTCATTAAGCAAAAGAATCCTACAATGATTTCATTAATTCTTGAATCTATCTCTAGCATCCAATACTATAATGGCGATTACCCAAGAAGCCTAACATGATTCATTTCTCAATCTCATCATGTTCATCACATACATCATTAAAACTTAGAGTAAACACACAACCAAAGCATATTCATATGAAAATAAAACAATCAAATACTTAACCCATTGAAAATCCAAACTACAATCAAAACCCTAACCCAAAATAGATTAGTTCATAGCTAAATCAATAATGCAAAAACGAAAAACGAAAATAATCAAGTTCAACATAATGAAACTGAGATAAAAGATAAGAAATCTCCCCAAAAGATGAATCCTCTAGTTAGAATCGAATCTTCTCCCTTTTACAAACCAAATCGCTCAAAGTTCATCCAAGAAAAATGTAAAAGTAGCTAACCCTAAAAGACAAAGACTTCCTGGGCAAAAGGCTAAGTTTTTCTTTTATACCTCGTCCAAATTACCCAGCCAAAACACGCACAAAGCGAAACTGTGAGTTTAACAAAACTGAAAATAATGACTGTCGCCGTGGCGAAGAATTCGCCACGGCGAAGAGTGAAGCAGACACGCTCGTCCCTGGCTTACTTCGCCACGGCGAAGACAATTCTTTCGCCGGGGCGAAGCTTCTTGAAAAGTTCTGAAATTACAGAATTGCCACTCTGCTTGCTTTTTCATTTGATTCTTCGAATCTCGGTGCTCTCCCTTGGGAACAAGCTTCATCGTGCTTTATCCTGCTTCGGAACTCTCCTATCTTCTGAGATCCACTAATTTCTGAGTCAAAAATATCCAATTTTGTCCTTATTTGCTCAAAATGTCCATTTTAACATGAAACACGAAAAGTAAAGAATTAAGCAACAATTCAGGTCAAAATGCATTAGAAAGTACCTGAAATCCGACAAAAAGGTCAAATGAAAACTGTATAATCCACGGATTATCAGATTGCATCAAAAAGGGCAACAATTGGAAACTCCCTTTTGATTAACAACTTCAAATTTATGGACTCGGCTATGTTTGTGGTCATGACATCGAACCTTCTTTCAGGAAAGTAAACTCTACTCCATTGCTAAAAACCAACGTCATGCTCAAGATACTTAACAATTCTATCATCTTTGATTAGGATTCGCTGAAATTGCTCCTCGAACTCATCAACTTGATAAGCTTTTGTTACCATGTAGTAGTCTAAAGGAGGCCAACACACTTAAACTTTTGTTTTATGTTCTCGCCAAGGTGCCTCATACATAATCTGTGATGTGCTAAAGGTAAATAGTGACAATCCCTTTCTTTATAGAGTTGTGCCTATCGGATATTATGCATAACTGCTCACTGTTAGGCACTATCATAAGTAATTGTTGAAAAAACCAAGTCCACGACTTGTCGTTTTCTAAGTCAACTGTACACCATGCAACAGGATATGTGTGATTCTTGCAGTCATGTGTAGTGGCCACCAACAATGTACCTCTCTACTTTCTTGTCAAAAAGCAACCGTCAATAGCCAACACTTTTCTCATGTTTACAGAACCCTTTATAGTAGTACTATAAGCAACAAAAAAATATTTAAACTCCATATTCTTGTCCCACTTCAAAACCGTCTTGCTACCTTGGTTTTTCAACTTAAGCATATAACGGTACGCTTCTAATACTGTGTACCCATGCTTTGGCGTGCCCCTAAAAAAATCCTATGCATGTTGTCTCCCTTTTCAGCATTTCCAGTAACTAACATCGCATCCCAACACTGTGCTCACAAGTCTTTGAATGTCCTTAGGAGATAGAACTTTCCCTTCAACAAACTGGCTTTTGGCAAATTGTCCAATAACATCAGTAAAGGCTTGTCAATGCTCGCCTGAAATATGTCCCAACCCACATGTGTGCTCATAGGTATATGTGCTAATAGTAAATTTTTTGGACTCCGCCAACCTTCTACAATAAACCCACCACTTGCACTTTTATTCACGACATGCAACTATCACTATCGATGAATTAAACTTTTTAGTGATGAACTCAAAATTAACTTTCACGCCAGCAAGTTTTAGCTTCCTCACCGCTTTCTCCTTGTTGTCAAATAAATACCATACGTGCAAGTCTGATCCATCAGTAAAAACATGAGGCGATTCACTAGTACCAGCAATTGCCACCTTTAAACCTGCATAAAGGACCATAGTGTTCTCTTCTTCACAAACTACACCTTCTGCATAATCTATATTGATAGGAATCTCTACATCTGCAAGAACATGTATAGGGTCGTCCTTGTCCACATTTTCATTTTGCCCCACATGACGAACCTCTTCTATATTGTCTTCCTCACCACCCAAATCTCTACCTACTCTTGATTTTTCAACAAAGAAATCAATGCCCTCGTAGTTAAAATTAAAACCAGCATTCTCCCTACCCAAATCATCGTCTACTCTTGAACCAACTTTCAAAGCTTTTTACACAACCAAAACCGTTAAAATCGGCCTCAAACCATCACTAACCACATCAAGCATATATAACTTAACATCTTCATCAGACATTAATAAATATGGGGTACCTTAAAATTTGCAGGAACTCTTCTTAAAACATACTTCAAAACTGCATCACTACATGAGCAACTTAACCCACCTCTTCTAATGATTTCATCAATCAACTCATCAAAACTAACTTTTGTACTCACAACAATTGCTTTATCTTGTTTTCTTTTCCCAATCCACTTCTAGCAACTTTCTTCCTCCACTTACTCACCAAAATATTTAACACCCAAAACAATTTGTCCCACGTCTAATAATAGCCAAGTACCTATAATGCAAGAAAACACAAATTATTAACGAATATATTAAGGGTTGATAAATTTTAAAAAGCATCTCCAGAGTCCCTTTAAGCAATGTGGTGTATCGTTTAAGCGATTTGATATATCACTTACTAGATCACTTAAGCAATCCAGTATATCACTTAAGCGATCTGCTATAAATATGCCTGATCTCTTAAGCGATCTTCTTCCATATACCTGATCGCTTGAGTGATCTGCTGCCATATACCAAGCTTATAGCAGATCGCTTAAGTAATCTTCTTGCATATACCTGACCGCTCAAGCAATATACTAGATCGCTTAAGCAATCCATCAGATCTCTAACACAATCTCAACCATAGCCAGCTACAATTGGTGCTACCACCCCTGTAACGCCCACATTGAGGTATGTAGTTTTTTTTATTCCTCATACCCGTAGTTGAATTTTATTAAAGTTATTTTGAGAAAAGTGTGAAGAAAATGCCTTAAATTGTCATTAGGGGTAAAATGATCTTTTCACTCAAAATAAGTTGAAATTGTGGGGAGCGAAAAGAGATAGAATTTCATAGAGAATGCAATAAAAATGAGGGCATTATGGTAATTGACTAAGGGACATAGATGAAATTTTAAAGAAAGTGCAAGGACAAAATGGGAAACTAATATATAATTTTATGTTATATCAAGGATTGAAGAGTGAAACCCTAGCCACTCTTCATCCATTTTCACACCACCTTCACCTCCATATTCTCTCAATTTCTTCAATTCTTCTTCAAAGGAAATTCATAGATTTTGGGTTATTTTTAGTGGATTTTCAATCCCAAGCATCCTTTGGTAAGATCCTTGCACTAAGAAGTGATTTTTAATCTTTAAAGTGTTGAATTTTGATGATTTGTGTTCATAGGATTTAAGAGAAAGAGAGTTGGATCAAAGAAGATTATTAGAATTTTGGATTGCTCATATCTAAGGTAAGTAAATCCTACCCTAAGTATGATATGATTTAAGTATATTTTGTAGAGAATTTCTTTTATGCATATATGTGGTTATATGAAAAATTGTTGATGGATTTGATGTTGAATGATGATTAGAACTTATTCATGAGAAGTATTGTTGGTGTATTTGATGCTCGATGAATGTTTGGATGAGATTTGGAAGAATTGCAGTGGAAAGTTTGGAGTGTATATTTTGGATAGGATTGGCATTAAATATGGAGGAATTTTTGGTGGCCTAGAAAAGGGATAGAAGTGTAGCCAAATTAAAGTTGATTTGTGCACATGAATTGTTTGTTGAAATGTCAAAGAGAAGTGCATGTATGAGTATTATTATGTATTACTTTGAGGTGAGTCTGTAGATGGTAGAGAATGACATGTTTGCATTCCATATTGCAATATTGCATCTAAACATGTGAATTTAGAAAGAATTATAAGCATAAAAACATCTACATGCATACATACTCATAAAAGCATGAAAAAGCACTAAAATATGTTAAAGAGAAAATGGAAAGAAATGAGAATATTAAAGAAATTTGAATTTGAATTTTTATTTAAAGAGGTGTAAAAAGAAAAAAAGAAGAGAAGGTTGTTGCGATAGGGAGCTCATGAGTGACACAGCCCCACATACACGCCGCCTTTAGTGAGCGGCCTCAGAATTCAAAAAGAAGAATTGTACAATCCGTTAGAAGTGCTTGTGGATGAGGACTGTACCTAGAATTAGAGAATTCACTCACACGGCCAGGGTTCCAAATCCATGCCTCAACCGAGTCCGATCGGCAAGAAAAGAAAGAATAGAAAAGAAAAGAAAGAATAGAAAAAAAGAAAGAAAAGAAAGAATAGAAAAGAAAAGAAAGAACAGAAAGAAAGAAAGAAAGAAAAGAAAGGATAGAAAGAAAGACTAGAAAGAAAGAAATACTAGAAAAGAAAGAAAGAAATATAGAAAAAGAAACAGAATAAGAATAAGAATTAGAAAAATAGAAAAGAAAATGCATAATCTATGCATTTGCATCATGTATATGCATAATATCATGCTCATTATCATGAGTAGTGAGAAATTAAAAAATTGAGAGAAAAACAGAGAGTAAAATAGAGAAAGGATGAGAAAGAACAGAGAAAGAATGAAAGAGAATAGAGAAAAACAGAGAAAGAATAAAGAATAATTGAGAAATGTGATGTAAGGAAAGAAATTCAGAATTCAAGCAATGGAGAAAGAAGGGTAGCATAACGAGTTTACTTACTAAGCAATTAATGCTCACTCCATTGTTTTCAATGTTTTTGCAGGTAATAGGTGATTTGCGTTCGCTCGGAATGTCACACAGTTGAAAGGTTGGGCTACACTGTCAAGTTACTATTTTGAGTATATTTTGTAAAGATCTGTATATAAAGAAAAATTAAATATGGGCCCATAATTTATTACTCGTTTATATGTATATTTTCTTATATATATTTTTAGTGAGTTTTACTATTATTTTACGAGTATACTAGCTAGAAAGAAAGTATTACAACCCCTAGCTGCCTATAATGCAAGAAAATATTCAACAAATTTCACTCTTTTCAACTTGCATTACATCAAACACAACAACCCAAACAACTAAATCAAAATCATAACCCAAACCCAATCCATCATTAAATCTTTGTAAATTGAAATATAAAATGCAAAGAGGAGATACACATACCTAGACAAAATGTCAGGATGAGGAAGAGGCGGATCTTTGGTAGAGAAGATGTTAATGGCAGAGGAAGAAGAAGGTGTTATTGATGGAGGAAGAAGAAGATGTAGAGGAAGAGGGAAGAAGAAGATGTAAAGGAAGAAGAAGATGCAGATGAAGCTAAGAAGGAAAAACAACTAAGGGAGGAGAGTTCCAATGCGTTAATGGCGGGACAATTTCGGGTTTTTGGGGACATAGTATAATTTTTAAAAGATTACACAATACTTTATTAATCCCAATTAAGCACTAATCATGTTTAATTCCTCTTAATCAATAATAAGGCTATTTAGTTAAGAGCTTGAAACTACGTAGCCTTTTAATTAAATTTAAACTTCACTTGGTCTTTTAATCAAAAGCCCAAGGTTTTGGGCAAAACCATATTCCTCTCATTTTGGGAAACTAATGTCTCACGGTTTAGTAGAAAACACATTTAAAATAATTGGTTGACAATTTTAGTCAAACTATTAAAATTTTAATCAGCTGATTGTTTTGAATGAAGAGTTTGTCATAATCACCATTAGGTGGCCTACGGTAAAAGAGTAAAAGAGGATCTAGCATTATCTCTTGATAAGAGTGGAATTTATATATTTTTATTCCTTCCATATTATGTTTTTTGTTATGTTTTATGCCTAGTTGAGTTGATTAGAGTTTATTTTGTAGGTTTGGCATATTTAGATAGACTTTATGAAATAATTAAGAAAAGATTAGGAAATTTCAGATTTTTTGTTATTCTGACCAGTGCTGCGTTTTTCAGGTTTTTCAAGGAGTTAGATTTCTCAATTACAAAAGTGTTCTTCAGAAAAAGTAAAGTAGATGAATCAAGCTTTTCAGGAAGGTATTATGGGTGAGAATCCGAGTTCGTTTGGGCCATCATTAGTTGTTACAAATCCGGAAGAATTTCCTGGCTGAGTATTGAGTCTTCAAATGGGCATAACTGGAGCTTCAGATATCGAAACCAGGTGATTCAAAAGCCCAAATTCATTTACACATCCAGGACTACAACTTTTATGAAGTGACCAAGCCAATAAAAGTTCTTTCACATTGCAAGAATCCTGGTGCAATCTGGATTACGAATTCTGGTTTCCATATCTGATAAGGATTGACAGTTTTGGAAGTCTATCTTTTAGGAAACGTATAAGAAAGTAATTTCCCTTTTTCCTGGGGAAGAATTGAGGAAAAAAAACAATTTATTTATGAGCTGTTAGGTTAAACAGAGAAGATGGCAGTTCAGCTTTTTCTGAGTTTTTTTACTTTCTACGTCAAGATGTGCGGCTGATCTTTCTTCTTCAGTTCAAGGGGATTTTGAAGCCTGAATTCATGTCATTGGTGTAACTTAACTTCAGTAACATTGTTCTCAATTTTGTTCTTATTGGAATTGTTTATGTTATTCTGTTTTAATTGTTTATGATTCTTGTTTGAGTGATTTAGTAATAGCTTGCTAAATTGTTTAATCGGAATTTTATCTGTTAGAATTAGGAATTGTGATACGTAATTGTCCTCTTTCTATT